>NC_136813.1:151710553-152310553 GCF_951394365.1 Tetrao urogallus
GCTGGCTGTTGGCCCTCACCACCTGGGCACACTGCTGGCTCGTGTTCAGTCAAGCATCGATCAATACTGCCAAGTCTGTTTCCTCTACAGTCTTCCAGTAACTCTGCCTCAAGCCTGTAGCATTGCCTGGGGTTGTTGTGGCCAAAGTGCAGAACCTGGCACTTGGTCTTGCTGAACTTCATCCTGTTGGCCTCAGCCCAGCTATCCAGCCTGTCCAGATCACTTTGTGGGGTCTTTCTATCCCCAGACACATCAACACTTTCTGCCAGTTTGGTGTCATCTGTGTAGATCTCATGCTAAATTCACTTCATCATGGTTTTGTGAACACACCTTGTTCCTATTAGTATGTACAGGCAGAGGTAGGGTACTGTGATGAAAACACACAACATTATTGGTAAAGATATGAGGAACAATTCCTTTAAATGTATCTTTTACATTTTACTTACATATTTTCAAAATGCCTCAGATGTATTAGTGAATATGTTGATGTTTAGTGCTGAAAACTTAATATATGCTAATTGTATCATTGTGTTTTGAATTAGAATTACATTATTAATTGAATTAATCTTTCTTTAATTATTGACCTTTAGTCCTTCAGAAAAGTACAATGACCGTGCTCTATCAGTGTTCTTTAAATAGTATTAACTTCCATCTAGTTCCTCATATTAATAATTAATGAACTTCCATTTCTGTGAAACCGTGCTTCATCAGAGGCCAAAATCAACTACCACTTTTCTGATAAGGGTTTTATTATGGTCTGCTAAGCCGATCATTAATCCAAAAATCAGTACCTGAAGTAGACTGAATCTGTACAGTGAGCTCTGGCCACGAGAATCATGAGAAAGAGAACCAAAATGGAGCTCTGTCTGTCCAAATCAGTAGGGAAAATAATAGCTTTTCTGGCTGCTTTTTTTTGTAGGGGAGCAGAAGGAAGAACAGTGTGTAGATTGTCTTTCCTGTTGTTGTAATATGTATAATCTCTGAAGTAACATTCTAATTAAAACCTGTTTGGAAAAATTGCCAAATGGACATAAATTATTAAAATGAATAATTGTTGATGTCTTTTTTATTGATGAAATTTTTATTTTGATTTGTTTTTTGTATTTATCTTTCTATTGTTTTTCTGAAATTTTATCAGCCTCTAGTTTAGATTACAATTTTGAGTACTCTTACTCCAAATTAATCCAAGAAAGACAGATTTCAGGTACTCTGCTCCGAAGAAGATAGTCTAAATTGTGTCCAAGATACAGCCAATATTTTACATTTTAAATGCAATTGAAGATTCAATCTATTTATATTCTATTTAATTTAACCATATTGTATCATGCTAAGTAGCTTTACATGATAGCTTAGAATATCTGCATCTCAGCAGGAGCAGGGAGGTGATCATCCCCCTCTACTCAGCACTGGTGAGGCCGCACCTCGAGTACTGTGTTCAGTTTTGGGCCCCTCACTACAAGAAAGACATTGAGGCTCTGGAGCATGTCCAGAGAAGAGCAGTGAAACTGATGGGGGGGTCTGGAGCACAAATCTTATGAGGAGAGGCTGAGGGAGCTGGGATTGTTTAGTCTGGAGAAGAGGAGACTCATTATATAATTATTTTATTAATCTATATTATTATTATTTTTTATTATTATTAATATAAAGAGTTTCACAGGTAAGAATTATATATTTTGACAATAAAAAAATCTTGACTTTCTTTATGCAGTGAAAGGTATTCTACTTTTTTATTGAGCTACAAAGCATTGTGTTCATGGCTATTACCAGTGGAAAATCAATTCATACAGCCCGAATACCCCTCAGGTAGAAGATGGTAGCACACATTACAGCAAATGAGAAAAATCAAAATAATTATGGAAAGTAAATTCCAACTTGAGGCAAAATTATGATTTAAAACCCTTTTTTCACACCTCTAAACATGACTAGATATACCCTGCCTAACAGATTGACCTTGGCAATCTATCAGTAAACCATTAACAGCTGCTTTATATTATTTGAATTGTGAGAAGATTTTTTTCCTTTAAAATGAAATTCTTAAAGATATTTACAAAGAGCACCAATATACAGGTTTCGTTTGACATGGTTTTCAAAGTGACTTCTTTCAGAAAACTAGAGAAATTAGGAGAAAAAAAGAAAATAATATCTGCAGAGAATGTTTCTTGTTAGTATCCTTTTTTATTTGAAGAAAATAATAGGTCTTCTTTTGTTTGTCTGCATTATAAACAGTGCTTCTACATAGGTTACCCTGAAAGTAATCCCTCCTATTTATTTCCATGGAAATAAATGCAGCAGATACAGTACTTGATAGAGGAAATTGACAGCTATAAAACACTTTCTTAACATAGCCATCACCATTATCTATGCATTTTCACCACTGATGAACAAGAGCCTGTATAACGTGCTTGTAAAAAATCTGCATGGTCATATGGAACATGTCTTTCATTTTGCTGTCACCACTACTGAAACACAGCACCCACCTCACTGTGCTCACATCATATTTTTTTTTTTTTTTTTTTTTTTTTTTTTTTTGCATGGAGGAATTCAGTGACACGACTTTGGTCCACAAACACTTCTATAACAGAAGTTATAGAAGTCATTTTGTCAGACTACTCCTCTGGTGCAATCTGTCAATACGAACAAAATGTAATGGAATATCGGTGGCAGGGTTCAATCTCTACTGCCATAGCACCAACATCTTCCTCTGATGTTGTCGGCAACATAAGAAAAGAGAAGGCGTTACTTTCAAAGCAGAGTTTGTACTGTACAACTCTTTCCAATTTTCAGAACCTGCTGTCTTCTTGTCTCTGTACAAAGGATTTTCTGTCCAATGGAAGCTGCATACCTCAAGGGGAAATAGCCTGGGCCTTGGTATTGGACTTGGCACTGGTCCAACTGATAAGATCTGAAGAAGGCTTTAAAAAAAATTAAAATCTATGGCACTTTAATTACATCGTAGGTCAGAAAATGCCAGATCTAGTAGCAGGTGAAGGAAAAATAATATTCAAAGATCCAAGTTGGATTAGCACTGTGGGAGGGGTTTGATTTTTTTTTTAATTCAGGGATGATTCAATGTATTGTATCCAGTCCTAATGATTTTCCAGTGTTTCTGGGTCAGACATCTTCAAAGGGCATTTCAGGAAACCCAAGTTAGTCTCCTGATCTAAATTCGTCTTTGAAAAAGTTTTCTCTTTTTCTACCTGTAAAATGTCTCTGTGGGAACCATTTCTCTTGGCTAAAACTACCCTTTGTAAGTATTTCCATTTACTCAGACAGAAAAATCATATAAATGGCAAGTTTCATCTTCTAGTAGGATCTCTTTAACTATCAAATAAAGATGAAGGATCCCAAATTTTCAGGAGTATTTGTATGCAGACATCAGTATTTCTTTGAAAGTAATCCATTTTATTAAACGGTGCATTGATTTTGTAGTCAAGAGTTTGATTATTAGAAGTTTTTTTCTCATATTTGCTTTAAATATGAGCGCAATTGAACCTGCCTAATCAGTGCATGGCTTAAATAATGTTCTGGTTATTTAAAAGTGATGCAAACTGCAGCAGTGCACTGTTAGCTTCATTGAATGGCACACTTTAAAGTTAAGAATAGCTACAAGATTTTTCAAATTGCATAGGTAACCAGAATGAGTTAAGACTAGAAAATCTGGGACAACCATTTTGACAGGAAGGGGATGAATACATTTGAACTACATTACTAGGAATATCTTTTCAGATAGTAGTCTATGCACTAAAATAGATCCCCGATATGAAAATAAGAAGGTAATGCTAGATGTAGGATAACATAAAAAAAAACATAGGATAATGCAGAAATATTTATTCTCACACACACCAGTTGCATATGAGAACAAAGAACTGGAAATCATTCAGTCCAACCACTGTAATGCTGGGTACGTAATTCATAGGCTCTTTCATGAACTTGTGAATTCCCATGAGAAAACTGGAAAAACTATTAGTGGGTAGCACTGCTGGAAGGCTGATCAAAATGCACATCTTCTGCTGGATAAAAGTATTTTGATTCACAGCTTGAACTTATTCATAGTGAGTTTTTAGTCGCTTGCTCTTGTGCCAACAGTGTCCTTCAGTTTATAAAGCCCTGTATTCCTTTCTAACATTTACCCCCCAGTATGTTTAGAGATAGCAGACCATACTCTGTCTCACTGGTTCTTTTGTTAGGCAAAAGAAGTCTTTTTCATTTATTCTCCAGTTATAAGATAGACTGTCATTCTCCTGCTGAGAGGTAGCGTACGATTAACTCAAGAATAGTGCTACCGCAGCTGCATAGCTTCTGAGCTGCACTTAGTTTCAATCTGCCTAGCTGGAAGAGTGTGAATATCTGTGTCCACCTGCGTAGACTAACCCTTCTTAGCCCTTTCTGAATTTTGATTTGAATTAAGCATTAGTGAAGACAGATAACCAGAATTAGAGATCATAGGTGGGAGAGAAGGGTTTATGGAAGGATGCGAAGACTATGTGATTTGAGACTGAATTCAGTCTAATGAAAGAATGGGCTGTCAAAATATTTGCCTAATTTAAATAAATGCTTCAGTGCACCTTATTACTGAATGGTTTTATAAAATACATTAAGAATCAGCAATAATTTGCTTTTATCTCAATAATTTTTGCAGTGGATGAGAGTAATAGAATACAAATATACTTCTAAATCAATTTTATTATAATCTGAGCCTGTTATCAAATTCAAGATCTTCCTTCTGAATGAAGTGACTACAGAATTTTTAGTGTCTAAAATAGTTTCATGTACATCAAAAATCATCTAAGTGAAAAGATTTAGAAGAGATTTTCAGCTGGCCATAGCGAGCTTCCATTAAAGGAGAACATATGGTTAAAATTTTGGAATTCGGCAGTTTAGTGTATGTGAAGATAAAAAAGGTTTGCTGTTGGTTGTTTTTTGGGTGGGTTTTTTTTTTTTTTTCCTGTGTTTTGTTTTCTTATATTTTTGTTGTTGTGTTTGTTGTTTCTTTTTTTTTTTTTCCTTTTATAGCCATTTGCTTTTCTAAAATTGTAGTCTCTGAATGGTAATCCATATTTAGAAGGTATAAGCTCAATTTCTTTCCAAATTGCAAAACACTTTAATAACTACACTTCTAAGCAGTCAACTAAAGTTATATTCCCCCTATTTCCCTCTCTTATACAATAAAAAATTTTAGCCTGAATTCTGCTCACATGCTCTTTATCTGGGAGAACCACAAGTGGAACAAATGTTAGTCAAGAAAACAGATTTTGTTTCATGTCAAGAGTATTAGGGGTCAAAAAGAGCCAGATAATATATTCTGAATCTCTCTCATCCCACACTTGAGCATTCAGCAATGTCAAGCTAGGAACAGTTATCTACTATCTGTTTAAACTTAGTTTCAGAAAATATGCCCTGTTAATTATCTGTTTCTGATACACTGGATAATGTGAGCAACATTAAAGAAATGTTTGGAGGACCAGAAGGCTTAAAAGGTCTCTGACATTCTTATTTCATATATATGTGATGTTTTAACATTAGTGGAAACTGAGGACCACCACATGCTCTTTGTCTCCCTCCTCAAAGGAGCAGGAGTGACGTGAAAATACAACGAAAAAAGACTCTTGGGTTGAGAAAAGGGCAGGGAGATTAATCACCAATTACTGACTCTAGTAAAACAGACCTAACGTAAAGGGAGATGAATGCAATTTATTGCCTTCTAAAAACAGATTAGAGAATGAGAACTATAAGCACTTTCCCCTCCCTCCTTGTCCACTAATTCTACGTGGATATCTGCTCCATGTGGCACCCACAGGCTGCAGGGGGTCACCGTGGGCCCCTCCTGCACTGCTTGGGAAGCAGTAATCTGTGAAGTCTTTGTTGGTTATACTTACATGCTGTTACGAACCCCTTAAAAAAAGCATTTCTATAAATCTCTCTCTGTGTTAATTGGGAATTGTTGATTCAATCTAAATTTGCTCATGCGGAAGAAGTGTAAAAGAAAGGGAAACTGTGAGGAATGAAAAATGTTATCAGAATATAATGTCTTTCTCCATTATGCGCTTTCACTGCTCCCTCAGAAATGGCCTGTGACACACAGGGTTATTCTTGTATAAATTACCATTCAGCTAGCAGATACTGTTGCTTTATGACAAGTTGTTCTAATAGCAGTGCATTGTCATAATATCATTGCAAAGCTCAGAGACAGATTTGGCAGATTAAGCTTCTTTTTCAGAGGCATATGATAATAAGAACAACCTACATGTTATGTAGTATAGAAAGTCACAGTAACCAAGGTCTTGAGCTGACATATTGACACTGAAATATATTGTAGTTTTTTATTGAGATAGTTAAAGGGGAAGAAGCTTGCTAGAATAAACCTATGAATGAGCTTGCTAGGCCAGACAAGTTAACATTTGATTCTTTTTCTTTTTTAATGTGCCTTAAAATAGGTATGTTAGGATTTAGCATATCTGGGAACTACTGAAAGTTGTGCAATAAATTGTAATCATTTGCAAGTTTACAAAAGAATTCTGTGATTTTATAATAACAAAATATACAACATAGCACCTACATTTCTAGAGTTTATTGATGGATTTAAACTTAATGATAGTTTACAAAGAAGTAGCTCTCCTGTTTCTTCAGGTTGGAAGTAAAATACTCTGCTAAAAATAAGCACTTTCCTTTTGCCTTAATGACAATGTAGTGCTATTAAAAATAGGATGAGAAGAACATTTTCTGGGAGGTGAATATGACAAATTTTGGTTTGGTAGCAGTATACCGCCAGTTGAAGAAGTAGTGCTTAAAGGAGTGTATAATCAAGATGTTATAATCACAATATAATTGTATAACCAATAGATATCAAGATGTTATAATCACAATATAATCAAGAGAATTAGGCAAAGTAAACAACGATCACAAAAGAGAATAAGTGGAAGAGCTTACCCTTCGGCTAAGCTCACCAGAAGACACCAAGAGAGGTGATCTCCAGACAAGATCCTTCCCCTTTGGTAGCCAGCTCTTAAATAGGTCTAGGAGGGGTGCAGCCAGGCTCCACCCCTTCCGGCAGCACAGGTGAATTGCCTTCACCTGTGCTCCTCTGGCTGACTCATGGCTCGCCTCAGGTGATCAATCAGAGGTTCAGGCCGTGACTCAGCAGTTCCCATACAAGGAGTCATTTAAAATAAACAGTATTTTAGAAGAAGTTAATCAAATGGTCTGATTTGTGAATCTACGTTGGTGTAATAAGTGCTGAAAAGTAATCAAACTTTTTTTAAATGCACACAACTATTTTTACTTCCGGTGATAACATATGAGAACTGGTAGAATTTTTTTTAGAAATAATGTCTTTATGTTAAAGATAGAATTTCTTGGAAGGGCTTACTTGTGAAATAAGGAGATTATAATCAAAGTGTGAATTGAGCTGTTTTGCAGAAACAGTGTAAGCTTACTTTATGTAATCTACTCCTTATTGACATTCTCATTAATTTTAGTTTTCTTGTTTATATTAAAAAGAGCTACGTTTTGGATTTTTTTTGGCAGGTAGGTCTTTGTGAACATTTTCAAATAGTCTATTGATCTGAAACAGAGAGATATCATTATATTCTTGGCTGCAGAGTAGAATACTGTTTTGCAAATCTCTCCTGCTAATTCACTGAATAACAGTAATTACATCTATATTTTTTGGAGATATAATTTGATTATTTTCAAGAGGAAGACACAAAAGATGTTAATGTTGGTCATTCTGCTTAATTGTCTATGAAATTAAAACAGGTTTAGTTGAAATAACTGATAAAACATGAAAAAAAAAAATAGGTGCAGAAAACCTATTTAGCAATTTTAATTCTACCTCGAACCATGGACTAAAAAAGTTTTTCCTGATAGTTTTCATTATTTATTAATTTGTTTTCATAATATTTTATGTTTTGAAAATGAGAACTCTTACAGAGAGTTCTGTGGGATTTATTTTAAAGAGCAAACTTTATGAGGGGTACAGCTCTAATGCAGTCTTTGAATAATAATGTGGCACCAATCTGAGGAATTTGTTTGTTTGTTTTAGGAAAGATATTATGTTGTTAAATGAATATTACAGTTGCCACTTAACTTTTCAAATATTTTATTTTTTTATATAATAATGCCTTGTTTTTTGCTCTGTAAACTTCAAATGTAAAATTATTTCTTTTCTCATAGCGTGAATTCAAGTAGTATCTTAGTGTAGTGATAAAAAGTGTCATGTTTTAAAGGGAGAAAATAACTCTTATTTCCTTCACCTGTTTTTGTTAAGAGGTATATTGATTAAAAATTATATTAATATTTCAGATGGAATTAATTGCTTGATAGGCATTAGCTATTCAGTGGACAATAAAATGTGTATCTATTCTGAGTTTACCCCTAATTATAGTGGGTATAAAGATGCCTATCTTACATATTATATGGAATATTTAGGTTCCCCATCCATTTAGAGAACTTCTATTTTCAGTTCAAGACAAAATCAAATTTCATTCATACATTGATTTAGGATTTGAAAAATATACTTTCTAACAACTTTGGAATCTTTGCATGTTCCTAAAATATTAAGAAAAATGTCAATATTTGTGGATTTATACAGTCAATTTTATCAAGGCAAGCAAAGCTGCTTTTCATTAATATTGTTTCATTTGACAGAGTCCTCTGCATTTAAACAACTCTAAAAGATATTTAAAAAAAATGAGTCCAGCTTTACTTTTTACTTTATTTTTAACTACTACTGTGTATTTGCTGAGTATAAAGCTTCTTGCCTCTTCTCAGCTGGAATGTTTGACTGTGGGAAGCTTCGCTGGTAAAGATAAATTGTCGATAGGTTGGCTATGTTGATGCCATCTGTTATAATCACTCTCTGCCTGCTAAAATGTTGTTCACACCGCTTCTGAAATGCTCAGGTGCTAAGTAATAATTGGTTTACTGGAATTGGATAAAGAACAAAATAATGAAAATTTTCTTTCATACTGACTTTCTTTGTGCCTCAAGTGAAGCATAGGCTTTTTTTTTTTCTGGATGATACCTCTAGAAAATGATATGCCAAAAATGAATATTTGAACAGAGTAATTTTGACTGCCAATAGCACAGGCAGCATTATATCAGCTGGCTGAGGAATCAGTGACATTATTTAAGGCTTTAAAATTCATGGGGAGCAGGTACAGTGGAAAATAAATGCAAATCTAAGCCAAGAATACAAAGCTTTTGTAAGAAATCACACATATATACAGAAATTAACATTTTTACAAACCTAGATGTTTCTTCCAGTTTGAGTGGAGTTTATTTTAATGATGTGTCAGAACAGGAGATAGAGGGAATTATTGAGTTGCGAAGCAAATTACAAATTCATTTTAAATCCTAAGCCTATTCAAACTTAGTTTCTTCATTAAGTTGAAAGTTTTGGTCTGATTCTACTTTCAGCATAAAAATGTCAATAAATGTGTTTGTTTAGAATTGGTGACTAATTTTGGAAGAAATAAAGGACAATCCTTTAGCTCCTTACAAAGACATCCTTGGTTTGCCTTCTTTCTGCAGTCAGAAGTTTCCAGTGAATACCTTACATTTCAATATTTATGCTTTATCTAGCAGTTCTTACAGTGCTTCCTCTTTTTTACTGGATTATACTAATGTCTCCAAAGGAAGCTGGTGCAAAATCAATGTTGATGAATAGGAACCAACTCTTCTACTAACTGTGTTCTTTTGAATTATGCTTTTGTTTTGACTGACAGATATTGCTGGGAGTCATGCAGATTGAAAAATGCTGAACCAGTAGTAAGCAGCAAAAAAGATGTGTTTTCACAGTTGGGAATGATCGACAATATGTGCTGGTGGTGCTCTGGTTCTTTTTCCTGCTAAGCACAAAATTGAAAGGGGAACCCACTAGATGGCCAGAATTAGTTTGTATATCAAAGGTATCAACAATGCTCTGCATTCAATCTAAAAGCAATGGAAAATGAAAACATACCACAAAAGTATATTTTTCTGACTCTCTGCAGTATTGTATTTGTTCTTGAAAATTTTGTATCTGACTGCTGATTTGAAGTGCTGAACATGAAGCTGTTTACTACATTGTCAACTTTCCCTGTTATTGAGCCACTAATTTTCATTTCACTGTAACTGGCTTGTTCTGAAAATGCCATCCTAGTCAGAAAAGAATTACAGTTAAAGTTATTACACTTCGATGGAATCTGACCATGCAAAGATTGCTAGTGTGGTCTGGAGTACATGTGAAATTTACCTAAAAATGTGTTGTGCTCAAAATAGGAAAACAATCTGGGGAACCTTGGAGAGAATAAGGGGTATTAATCTTTTATCAGCCTAGATTTGGTGAAATCTGTTTAATCTGATCAACAACACTGTAATGTAACTGCTTTCATAATATCTTGCTTACGAACATCCTCTCTGCATAGTCATCACAGTTGTTTTTGTGTTTTTTTTAATGTTTATTTTGTGACTGAGTTACTAATCTCAATCTCTTTTGAGTGCTCTGAAATGCCTAATTCAGCTTGGTTTCTAGCAGTTCTTAGTTATTTCTTCAGTTTCTAACATATATATATGCATATATATTTCTCTTAGTGTTGAGGCCAATTCTCTTCTTTCAGGCTTTATAAGGAGCCTTCTCTGTTCCAGGTTGAGCTCATTGCCTCTTGTCCTGGCACAGGGTGCCAATGAAAATAGCATGTCTCCATTATCTTTGTATCCTCCCTTTAGACATTTATACAGATTGATAAGATTCCCCCTGAGCCTTCCATTCTCTAATCTGAACAGCCCCAGTTCTCAGCCTTTCCTCTCAAGAGTGGTGCACCTTGATCATCTTGGTGGCCCTCTGTTGGACTCTTTCCAGTACGTTCAGTCTCATACTGGCAGCCCAGAGCTGCACACAGTCACTCAAGGTACAGCCTCACCAATGCTGAGTAGTGGGCAAGGGTCACCTTTCCTTACCTGCTAGCGATACTTTTCATAATGCAGTAAGAATTCTTAGTGGCAAGAGCACATTGCTGACTCATGTTGGTGTCTACCAGGATCACAGGTTCTTTTCTGCAAAGATGATTTCCAGCTGGGTGGACATTTAGTGGTGCTTGGAGTTTTTCCTCACTGAGTACACTGTGCACTTCTTGATGAACTCTTTGAGATTTTTGTCATCCCACCTCTCCAGACTGTCAGTATTACTCTGGAAGGCAGTACAGCCCTTTGGTGAGTCAGCTACTCCCCTCTGTCCTATCTCTGGCAGATTTACTGAGAGTGCACTATACCCCACTGTCCAGACTATTAATGCAGATGTTAAAACAGAAATGGATCCAGTATTGACCTCTGGGATAAACCAGTAGTCACTCTAAGTCAACTCTCAGTCAACATACACCATTTACCTCCCTCTGGTTCTGACTGTTCAGACAATTTTCAACTCACTTCGCTGTTAGCTCATCCAGCCCATACTTTAACAGCTAATCTCTCAGATCTTATGAAAGACAGTATCAAAAGCCTTATTGAAGACCAGGAAAACAATATCCACTGCTACCTCTTCATCCATCAAGCTGATTATTTCATTATAAGAGCTTATCAGGTTGATTAGGTGCAACTTCCCTTGAATAAATCCATGCTGAGTACTTTTGATGATTTTCTTCTCTTTTCTGTGCCTAAAATTGGCTTCCATCTCTTCAGTTGGGGTGAGGCTGACCAGCTTGTGGTTCCCTGGGTCCTCCTACTTGCTCTTTTGGAAGATAGGAGTGACATTTGCTTTTCTCCAGTCTTCAAGCACTTTAACCAGTTGCCACAATTGAGAGGGCAGTCCTGTAATCACATTTGCCAGCTCCCTCAGTACTTGTGGCTGTATCCTATCGTTGCCAACGGACTAGTAAAAATCCAGTTTGTTCAAGTTTTGCCTGACGTGATCTTCTACTGAAAGTTTATCTTCTTCGTTACAGCCACTCAGTGTAGACTCTGGGGCCTAAAGGCCTGTGATGCAAGTAAACATTGGGGCAAAATCTCAGACTTTTTAGTGTAGGGTAACCAGGTTTTCTATTTCTTTAAGGAGAGGAACCACATTTTATCTTGTCTTCCTTTCGTCACTGATGTCCTTATAGAAGCCCTTTTTTGTTTCCCATGAGTGTCTAGGTTCAGTTTTCCTAACTTGATCCCTAGCTCCTTGGAAAATATCTCTTATTCCTCCCAGGTTACCTATATTCCATTCCATTTCCACTATGTTTATAGTAGTAATTAAACTGTAACCTCTACATGACATTAACATCTAGAGACATTTCTTACCCTGTAACCTAGTGTGTTTTTAAATTTTAGTTCACTAACTGTATATGAAAAGATTCAAGAATTTAATGAGTGGAATATTCAATACATTTAATCACCACAGAAGAATTCACCACCTCCCTATGTTACAATCACAACGTTCTATTATAAAGCATATAAAACTAAAAAAAAAGGACTGTGTGGGAAAATATGTTTCAATATATAAAACTTGCTACAATTAAAAAATGTATTTAGTAAATGAATTTTACCATTTGTTTAAAGCTTTGTGTTAAAATTGATTTGTTGGGCACAAGCTAAGAACTTAGGCATTCTACCAGTTCAAAATATTCTCAGCACCAATCCTCTTGTGGGTATTCTTAATCCCAGACTATCCAGAACAGAATTTCTATCACACTTAGAAATACCAGTGTGTCCATTTTCTTAAACCTTATGGAAAAACTGCAAGTGCTAATTGGCTATGTTACTTTTCTTTTAAAATAACAAAAGTGTAGGTGCAAATGATTTTTTTTTAATTAAAAAAAATCGTAATAGAAAAATAATATAATGAACCTCTGAAGTAAATCAGATGCTTTGAATTTCTTAATGTTTTGTAAATTCAGAACTGTGAAAGTTCCTCCTTCTGTACCCTAACCCTTAGCAGGTTTTTGTGACTATTGTTATTTGTACACATTTCTGTGAGAGTTGGTTTTATAATTATTTAAATATTTCAGTAGGAAGATAAAATTTCACACATGATAATCAGAAATGTAAGAATAGCCAGTAGCCAAGAAAAAAAAAGTTCAAGTTTTTTATCTCTGTGGAAAATAGAGTTATTTATGAATAAATAGCATATATTTCTTTTCCAAATATATTAAATTTGAGTTTAATGTAGCTTCCATTTTTTAGGTATATCAACACACTGAATACATGATTTGAAAAAAAATATTGATGCTGTGAAAATTAAAATGATATATTTTGAATCTCAGTATTTAATACTGTATTCACTTAAACTTTTGAAAATCTGTCATGAACATTGATATCCCTGTGTGAAATGAAATGTATTTTAGTCACAGTTTGTGTTCATAAAGCAGTTCATTTTCAAGCCCGTTTTTCTAGTCATTGTAACTGCCATATCAAATAAAAAAATTACAAGTTTGATGCAACATATGTTCCAACTGCAATCCTTTCAACAAGGTTATGATTTAGTGCTGACATTACTTTTTAAACGTTGTATATGATAAGAAGTGATGACATTTATTCTACTTCACCAAAGTGTACCTTTTCTGTACATTGCTGATTATGAGGCAAAAAATACCAGTCATTGGAGAAGTCATAGCATTAAGATAGAGCAGTCCTTTTAACTACTAGTACTTATTGTATCAAAATGAACTGTTGTAATCATTTCTGGTCTTATGTAGTCATTAATTTGAACTTTTAAAATCCAAAACAAGCATGAAAAAACCAAAGGTCAGAGAAATATATTGCCTTTTCTTGGCAGTAATACGAGATCCTTATTACCTGTTACACATATCAATCAATTGTACCAACCTCCCAGATATAAAAGGGCTGTTATTTCTGTCCAGGAAGAATGCCAAAATAAATTTAATATTTTTATAAGGCTTTTTGTTGACAACTGAATTGAAATGTTAAAGAGCTGTGATATTATATTTATTTGAATTCTGAGAAAGTAATACTCTTGGTTAACTAAATGTCTGGCTTATCGTTAAGAATAATTGAACTGCTCTTTCCTGTTCCTCTGTTTCTCTGAAGGTTTCAAAAGCATCACAGTCTGTCTTGATCATTACAATTCTGCTGTGTATAAAGCCACATTTATTGCTGCAAATGTCACTAAGAATTGTTTAGAAGAATTATGTATTAGGAAATATCAGATTATTTAATGTACTACCCTACATTCTTCTATCAAAAGAAATCAAATTTTGGCAAGAATGAAGGAAGAAAAGCTGGGAGAAGAAGAGATTGGAATTAATATGATGCAGAGGTTAATTATTTGGAGGTTTTGTTTTCTGATTGCACAGATTCTACCTCCAGGAAACTGTTATCTGATTTCATATTTCATACTGTATTTCCACATTTACATCCTGACTTTCTTGCCATTTGGTTAGATGACAGTGTTAATCAAAATAAAGCTAAGCTAATGTATTTCTTGCCAATCCAAACATGAGGAGTTAGTCATAAAAGTATTACATGACACATGAAATCTAGCCCAATCATTCCCAAGCTGCTTTTCTTCCATTTTATGTGTATTTTAGAATAAAGAAGAAAGTTAATAGGATTGTAGATCTGGAGACTAGAATTATTCAGAGTTTTAACAAATGAATGTCTGCATCATACTGGGTGTTGCATAATACCAGTTAACAATGCGTATATTTATCAAAAAATAAGTTGTTGTACTGACTTCAGTGGCATTAGAATTACTTGCTGAAAAGTCTAAAACTCAGTCATTTGCTTGTGATACCTTCTGTCTCTATAGAGAATTTATAAAATGCACATGTTCAGTTTACCACAGATCATCACCTGTTAGGAATTCAGGCTAAGAAAATTAAAACATGCATATCAGATTTAGAAAACACTTGCAGTGTTACTTGCTTTAATTTTAAAAGCCAGTGGATTGACTTGCTTACAACAACTGGAATTATGAAAAGTTAACAAGCTGATGGAAGAACTGTTGCATAAGGTTTTACAGGACTGGTTTCTGAGCTGAATTCAGCACTTTGCAAGATAAGATATCCATATACACAGAATATATATATCTAAATGGAGATATAATAAGGAGCAATTTGGATTGTAAAAAATTTAAGATCTCTATCACTTATCCATTTAAGTAAGTTAAGTGGTTCCTCTTAGGGCTTATTGATTGATGAAACTTGAAACATTTCATCATATCTGAACATCTGTAGCTTAAGCTGAAAATCCATTTACTTTATTCCCTCCCTTTTTCAGACTATTTCTAAGAATGCTATAAATTTTACTTCTTCATAGTTAGTCTTTGTGTTTTGCTAATTGCAATTAGTATGACATATCTTTGTTCTTGCTGTTCCTCTGAAATATGTTCTGTTTGTTCAATAACAACAGTAATGATGGTTGTTGGTGTGCTTATATATTCCAGAGACAAGGGAGATGGCTACTTCAATGAGACAGCCACTACTCTGAAACATGAGAGGGTCCTAGAGGAGGAAATGAGGTCATCTTAGAGGCTCTAAGAATCACTGAAAGTGAGGAGACACTCCTGAGAAATCAAGGGAGATGATGCAGGAAAGTTTTCCAGCTACAGGGAGTAAGAGAAAATTGGGTAGATTTTATTGCAAGTCAGATAATCTTTAAAGTTGTTGAACTGAGAATTAAGATTAAGTGAAACAACTGCAAATAATGTAGGTCAAGGGAACAAGGGAAGATTGACTTGCGGACATTTATATTTATAGTTTATTTTACTCAGTGCACATCTGACTTTTATAAGGGTTTCTTATTTTATCATAAATTTATTTGTAGATTTATTTTTATCTATCTACCTCCCTACCTATCTATTTATTTATTTTCTGATGAGAAGGTTACTCATCTTAAAGAAAATTATGGCCAGAAATTTTAGAAATGATTGCTCAGAGAAATTTCAGCTAATTCCTGTAAAATAAAAGATACATACATTTTGATATTTCTGAGTAACTATTCCTAAAAATTGAATGTCTGGGTGTCTTGACAACTATGACACCAGTATTACCCTGCAAATGTGCTTCAGCATTCAAATAAGAAAAGAGTTGCAAAGTATTTTTAAGTATGAATAGCGACTTTGATTTAAATTGTAGAAAACAAAGGTAATCTGTATCTTAAATCAAAGACTACGTCATTTTTACTTCTAAGTTGTGTTTCCTTTTATAGCTGTTTCTTTACTCTCAACTTTGGTGTTATTTATAGAATGCTATTATTATTTTACTTTCCTTTAAAAGACAACTTTAAGTCAGAGTCACATAAGAACATATATAATTTGTCTTAAAATGAAGGGCAGTATGCTCTCAGAAAAAAGTTCTCGTGCCTTGGCAATTTTACAGTAGGTATTACAATATTTCTTACTATAAGTCTTAAGTGAGACAAATTCTTTTCCAAAATTAGGGTAAGTAATAGAATGATAATAATAATAATAACAATAATAACAACAACAATAATCATACCAAATTTTCTAAAGGACTTGTGAGAATCCTTCATTGTTTTTTTGGCTCAAAGCTTGCTTCCCGAGGTTTTTCTTGTGATAAGACTGAGTGATTTGTTGAGGAGGCAAGTGATGTGTGACAATCGATATCACTTTGGGAACATTTGAAAGCCCCTTCCTCCAGAGCTGCTTGCCTCCGGAAGAGAGTGCTCAGGAGTGTTCACTGGCGGAAGATCTGGCCTGTCACTGAACAGCTCCAGCTTGGTATGGGAGGCTGGGGGATGATGCGATTGTATCCTGTGAAGGCAAGGTACAAGTTGGTGCCTCCCTGCTCCCTCTTATCTGCTGGCAAGGCCTGGAAGATAGGAACAAAGCAGTTTCCTGCTGAGATCCCAGAGCCAGAAGCTGCCACTCCAAGGAGAGCTGACTCAACCACTTTGGATTGAGCTGTCACTCCAAAGACAGCTGACTCGACTGCTTTGAAACCATTGAAAAGGGGCCATCATTGCCTGGTTGTCCTTGCCATCGTCGTCATCAACAGAACAATGCCCGACTACCCACCACTACTGAAGATCAAAGACTGAACTACGAACCACGCTGGATCCATGGTGGTGACTATCTCTCTCTTGCTTCCTATAAAGACTCCTTGCTTCTTCTTTCCTATCTTTTCTATTGCCCTTGTCCCCTTCCCCATTTCCCTAATTAAGATTTGTAATAAACTGGTTGGACCAACATTTGAACCATTGTTTCTTAATCTCACGCCATGTATATAGATAATAAAAGAACCTCCTCTCCCTCCTATAAATTGGAGCAAGACAATACTATAGCATACATTGCCAGCGATACCGATTTATTGCTTTTTAAAAACTTTGCTGATATACACTTTCATATTTAGATGTGCAGTTTGTTTAGTATTTTGCAGATGAGGAAAGTTTTGGATTGATATATTTTTATTCTGTAATCTTAGTGGCACTGTGGCAGTGCAACATCATGTCTAGATTTATAAGAAGATTTAAATAACATCTAAAATACAGACCTTCGGAATCCTTGTCTACTGTGAAAGCAGCTCAATTCCTTGAGCACATAAATTTCTTCTAGCAAAGTCACACAGATATCTAATTTTCTGCTGCTAAGCATAAATAGATAGTTGAAATTTTGACAGTGCTAATCTGTTTGGAACCGATCTCCTGCCTAAGCTGCACGGGAAGTCATAAATTATACCTGTCTGTGTAGAAATCATAATCTTGAAAGTATGGTAAGCGGAAAACAAAATAGAAATTTCTAGTCTTTATTGTGTAGCAGCTGCCTGTAATGTTTTAATAAATATGTTTGAATGAAGGAATAAGATGGGATACACTTTTATGCATGAAAAGGTAAATGTACCACTCTACTGAGATACATATAGTGATTTAGCAGAAGGAAACAAAGACATAAATTTTTCAGTTATGTCTGTGTTACTCACCCATTCCCTCATGTTTCATGTGCATCAGTATTCCTTGAAAACCCTTTCAAAAAAAAAAGAGAATTATAGAAAGAAAATATAAGAAAATACAACTCTAGATGTATTTACATTAAGGGCTCCTGCACAGAATAGTAGTATAGTAAATTAAAACAACTAAATAAAAAAATCCAACCAAACAAACAACAACTTGAAATAAAATTATTCCCCAAATCCTTTTTGAAAATTGTATTCCAATTGTCTCTAAAATATATAGTACACAAAGTCCGATTTTCTTTTCCCTCAAAACTTCTGACAGTAAATTCTTTCCTATCCAATATGATTTCCTCCCATAGGAGGTAGTTCAGTACATAACATTCTGCCTATTTTTCCAAAGTCCACTAGGGAAAAAAAAAATCTATATTTTTACAGTGGTGATAAATATAGTAGAATGACTTTTGATGTTCTTTTCTGATTTTTGGTTCTAGAACCCTCTGGCTTCTGTTTACACCCTTTAATTATGTCTCTTTCTGTAATGAACAGTCCCTAAACTTTCCCTGATCCCCTGGTGATGGATCAAAGAAGAACAAAATTACATTGTTTCCTATAAATACTAGTCTGTTTTTTTTTGTTTGTTTGTTTGGTTGGTTGTTTGGCTTTTTAAATATTTGAACATGTGTAATTAAAAGAACTGAAAACTATTTAGTAAAGATGGTCCTTGAGTGAGCACTGACTTTGAGACTAAGGTCCTATTTGCTAAAGGGTTTTTCTGTTTTTCAACCTATTCTATGAAGCATGTCCTCTGTTTACACTGAGATTTATTCCAACTGACTTTACTTGAATGCTCTTAGTTGTTGGAGTACACAAAAGCAGGCAGTTTTAATTCACCCTCATCATGCTTTTTGTGATTTCTAGTTCTCTATCACATCCACTGTAAATCATCATTTTTCAAAGATGCGAAGTCCTTGACCATCTATTTCGGTGTATTGATACTGTTCTGTACCACTGATCATCTTTATTGCTCTTTTTAAAAAAAGTTACATCTAATTATACTATATCATTTTCCTAAATGAAGGAGAATAACTGCTTCAAAGTGTGAGGAACTCATGGATCTTTACAGTAGAAGATGAAGATTCTCTTTGACTCTTTGTTCCAAGTCAAATAAATATTAAAATGAAATGTTATAAATGGGCTTCTGCTATGGAGCTGCTAGTTTCACGGAAGTGTCTACTTCAATCTGCCCTGCTGCAAACTTGTCCTTGCTTAATAACAGTCATTTCAATGTCTGCCATGAAGATAATATGTGAAGCCATGATTATTTCATATGTGTCACTTTATGTATGTCTACATAGAGCTTCATATGACATTTTCTTGCTGAGACTATCTAGCAATGTCCTACTACAAGTCTTCAAAGTCTGCCTTTGACTTTAATGTAAGATAGCTACATGTTTTGTTGTTACTCTGGGCTATGTGGATTAGTAGAGATTACAGCTAAGACTTCAACAGAGCTCTTCTGATGACATTTCTTGACCGATTATGAAGAGAGTAAAAATATACTCCTGTCACCTGTTTCCTGTCTTTATACAAGTTATTTAGGTATGCAAGGATCTCTATTCTTCAAATGTGTTAGTATTCATTAGTTTCCTCTGTCAAATGTCTTTTGGAAATCCATAAAAAACTGTAACACCAAGTTTCCCTTTATACTTATGTGGTTGAAAATTATACTTGCACCATAGATTTAAGTAATTTAACTCCAAACATAACTGCGTGTAAATACATGGACAGAGGTCGCACATTTTCAAGCAGATTAATAGCACAATGCACTGTAGTTAATTGCTATGAAGACTATCACTGCTTCACTTCTTTGTACTCTGCATATGAATGTAAGGACGTGATATCAAACGCTGTGAAATAATGAGTGGCATGGAATTGCTTCAGGAATAGACTATTTTTATTTTTATTTTTTAAGAATATGAAAATACTGCAAGTGCTTTCCTAAAGTCTGCAGGAATTACTCAGATGTCACGAGTGTCATAAGATTGCTGACTTTTGTTAAGCTTTTGACTACAACATAGTAGAGACAAGCATTTTACAGCTATATTATTCGGCCTTTTCAAACAGGACTTGAAGAAGAAAATGAAAGCACATCTGGTTTCAGTTCTGGGATTCTGAAATAACTGATGAAAAATAGACATGACAACAATATGTTTGTTTTGCTTTTTCTCACTTCAATAATGACTGAAACACAACAGAACTCCACCAAAACACAATCTTTTGAGCTCTGCATCCTGTCAGAATGTCTTCTCTTGAAACAGAAAACTGTAGGTGGGTTGGGGAGAGAGAGGTCTCAAAACCACTTGTGATAAGTAATCACTTTTCACTGAAATAAGAACTGAGTCCTTAACTGTAATTTATTCTTTTATTATCACTCCATATTTTTCAAGTAAAACAAACAAGCTGTATAACAGATGACATACAGCAGCACTTCTTAGAAATAATTTTAAAGCTTTTGAAATTTATTTTCCAACTTTAGCTAAATCTTTCTGTTACTGCACTGAAGTATAATTAGAATACCAGCTCAGCTTGAATTGCTTTATCTTTTCCCTGATGAGGAAATAGAAATAGATTTCAAAACTGAGAGAGAAGGGCCTTGAATTAACCAATTTTGAAATCACTTAAACCGTTTCTATGATTCTTGTATCTGATGCAGCTGAAATGGAGAAACTATTACTGAGTGTGTAGATACTCAATTTCATTGCATTTGACAGCAAATACTGTGTCCTTCTGAGGTCAGTTATTCTTATTAAATAAAAATCTGAAATTTTAAGGTACACATTATGAGGAAAAAAATTTTATGCAGTATCTATGTAGTAATAACTAGCTAATAGGATAAATACTGGTTAAAATGAAAGTTATAGGGAAAAGAAAAGCAAAACAAAACAGAACCACCTTCCATCAAACGCTTCACTAATGAATTAATTGCTAAGGTAAAAGTAAGCAGTAAAAGTAAGCACTTAAAAATTAGCAAAAAAATTTAGCATTTTTCCTTTTAGCATCAACACCTCATCCACAGCTGCAACAGAATATTTTAAAACACACATAATTATTAGATACTAGGAAATATATTTCATTTTGAAGATTCTCAGAAGCTGTGCAAGTGGAATCTCTGTTTTTTAGCTCTACTTGCAAAAGAAATAAATAGGTAGTTATATTTGCATTTTAGGGGTTTGTCTAGAAGAAATCTAAATAACATTTTAGCCATATGAACATCTCATAACTGAGTGGATGCTCTAGCATCAAGCTTGTTAGCCCTATAGTCAGGATTCTGCAATCACACTGAGCTCAGCAGGAATTGTTAGTTTGAGCATGGCTATACGCTAATTTTATAATAATACTCTTCAGACTTGTCCTAGATTATTTTTCACCATGATACAGACATCCTCTGCCCTTTCAAATACAGGCCTTCTGCTGGGTTTTCCTTTTGTGTTGCACAGCATTTTCTACTATAAAAGGGTCCTATGGAATCTAAATTGTCTTTGAAGGTAGTGAGCAAAATGTCACAAAGTATTCTGCTGTTATTTCTTGACTTTCTCCCGATGAGAATATTTTCATGAGTTTCAGACATGACAGTTTTTTCCCTTGGTGTTACCTGCCCTTTTCTGAAAATTTTGCAGTGAGCAAGAAACAAACAACACTTTCACAAAGGGATACTTTTCTTATTTCATTTCATTCCATAAATAGGCTATTTATTTGTCTGTCTGTTTGTTTGTTTGTTTGTTTATTTCTCCAGGCTGTTAGTTTCAGTAGTTTGAAACTGCAACTATTTCTTATTTCCCAATTCCTTGGGCCTCCATTTGCATTTCTCTACAAAACCTAGAAAGAAATGGAATGGAATCCTGGATAGAATTCAGGAAGGATACTCTATCTGACTTTAAAGTCATATTCATCCACTTTTTCCAGCAATCTGTCATCACTTTTGCATTTACAGCAGCTACAGGTATAAACATTATTATCTGTATTTTCTGAAAAGATAGAAATAATCTCTCCTTAGTTTTGTGGAAAAGATTTTTTTAAAATTTTCTTATACTCCCCATATCCAGAGTTCATTTTTTATAATACCATTCCATAAGTCATTATAAGTCATTCAGTCATTTTAAATTCAGTTATGATTCAAAAAGTGTTTCTGTACTAAGAAATTCCTCAACAGTATCTTCAGAGTACAGAAAAATATTTTTGTATATTCTCTTGTATTTTTATAAAATACTGACATTTTTTCGGGGGAAAAAAAAAATGTTTACAAAAATTCATAGAGAAAAGTATGAGTGTGCCTATGGCAATTGGATCTTACTCTGATTGATTCACTGGCTTCCCCTGCCTGCACTATGTCCTGAATAAAGTCCTTTTATTGCCCTGTTATTTGCTACATAGACCTGAATTTATACAGATCTTGTGAAGTCTTCAGCTTTGAATAATTGGAAGGTGAGGGAATGTTTGCCTTTTTCTTACTATGAAAAGTACTGAAAGGCCAGCATTTCTCTGTTTAAATGTAGGCTAATATAAGAGATCTCACAGGCAACTCACTGTCATTTTAGAGGATACTGAAGTGAATCTGGCTTGTTTGGCCTTTTTAGCTGGCTTAAAAGGTCAGTCTGCCCAATTATGATAGACAGCACCAACACAATGTTTCCTAGATTATAAAGCAAGAAGTTGTCAGGTACTTCACTATGCTGGAAAGCAATTATCAAATGAAAAATAAATGTTAAACTCCTTATGACATTTGTGTGTGTGTGGTTCATTTTACATATATGTTTTAAATGCTGGGAGATAATTGAGTAGGTTTTTTTGTTTTTCCCAGCCAATAATGATCTATAAAAATTATTTACAGTCTAATAGAAATATTAATGAAAAATCTCACTTATTCTGAAAATGTTGAGTCCAAGCATTTTGATAGATAACTTTCAAATTCTAGGCACAAGACGTACCTTTTTAAAAAATATATTCATTTATTTACTATTTTAAATTGCCCTCCTCATAAGAAGACAGGATAACTTAGGCAGAAAGTAATGACTTCATAATGTTTAAAATATCTAAGGATGGAATCTTCATAACTTCTCTGGGAAAATCTTTTGGGGCACTAAGGGATAAATGTTTTATGCAGATGCGGAATAATCTGTTGCAAAACAAGAACCATTTGGGCGAAATCTGGGTTGGATATAAAATCTTTTTGGCAAAGAGTCTTCAGTTTATATCAGTCTTAAGGCTTATTTTCATTTGTGAAATCCTTTTTTTTAGTTTCTCATGTATAATTCTTGCAGAGAAATTTCAAGAAGTTCCTTATAATTCTTATTTTTTTCATGGAAATTTCAACTCCATTTTCAAGAAAGGTATTTGATTATGACTAAGTACATAGTATGTAGATTCTTCAAGGAAAAATTTGAACAGCTTAGTGAATTTCCTAGTTATTAGTATAATAAAAATTATTCATTTATTGTAAGCAGTTATAGTAGTTGTGTTAAAATATTGAATGATCCACTTGCCCATTTGTAGGTTTATAAAGGCACTGTATAGGTTCTTCAATTCTCATGGGACCCAACTAAGAAACAGCAATTATATTTTACAACATTTTGGTTTGAAATAAAGTATTTTTCATGCTGTTTAGATATTGTAAAAAAAAGCAACTTTCATGGTCACTTTTACTTGTGTCTTCCAAATTCATAAAAACGTAGGTTGATCTGAAAGAAATGCCCCCTATTTACTTCCGTGGAAACAACAGCACAAGAGCACAACAACATTGTTTGACAGAGCAAATTCTCATCTACAAAACACTATTTTTCAACATTGTCACCACCACTATGAATTTCCACCACTGTGAATTTTCACCAGCAATGAACAAGAGCCTGCATGCTGTGCTTGTAAAATTCTGCCTGGCCTTCCAGAATGTGGCTTGTATTTCATGTCACTGTCACCACTTCTGAAACACCCCACCCACCACCTCATTGTGCTCATATCCACTGTTTCAGCTCCATAAATATTCAGCAAGTGTCAGTGAATGTCAGTGGGTACTATTTTTGATGCGTGGAGGAATTCAGTGACACACTATTTCTTCACAAGCACTTCCATATCAGATGTCATCTTGTAAGTCATGTTGTAAGACTGACCCTCTGCTGCCATCTGTCACATGGGCACAAAATGAAACAGAATATTGACAGGAAGGTTCATCTTCTACTGCCATATCACCAACATCTGCCTCTGATGATGTGAGCCAATGCAGTAATACAGGAGACATTACTTTTGGAGTTTAAAATCTTCCTGTTTTTTTTTTTCTTGTTCCCCACACACTTAAGTTTATAGTTGAGAAAAATATATGACACAATAAAGTGTTATGTTCCTTTAGTGTAGTCCAACAGGCACGTTATGTAAACATTCCTTGTCTTCTTTGAATAACAATTGTTGATTATATGGAATGAAGTGTCTTTCTTCTATAGGGTTGAGGACAATATCCCCTTCTCATGGGATTATTGATGAAAAAATGGGCTTAGAAAGGTTAGTGTTTTATCCATTAAGTCATCATTTCTTCTTATACCACTAGACAAAAGGCTTTAACCTGAATTACAAATGTAAAGTTCAGCAGACTTTCTCATATTCGTATTCACTGTTCTAAATGTCAGTATACAATGACAGAGTATAAAATATGTTGAATCATATCACTGAAAAGCCAGGAGACAGAGCAATTTTCAGCTTTCTAAGTCCAATTTAAGTTTATAAATGGAAAGCTCAGTTTGAGACCTACTTAACTGAACAGACAATGCTAGCATGAGGTTAGATTTTTATATGAGCCTGCTTATTTATCTCTAATTATATGCTAATCAGTTTGATTTCACATTTAAACTCAAACTAGGCATTTTCCATGTAATAATCGACCTCACATTGAAGCAACAAAACAGCTTTACATTTACCACATCAGCAGGGCTTAATTGCACATTTGGACAATAAAAATGAAGATGGATTCAGTTTTGCTGTGCTTCCAGTGTAGCATTATATAATGCATTTTTAGTTTGAGCTGACACATTTATGGTGGAGATATTAAAATGTAACATTCAAATATTTTATCAGGCATTGTCAAGCTATTTCATTCATGCTTTTTCCTAAATGATGCATATTGGTTTGACTCCGTTAGATTTTTCACCATTTAAAACTATTGACTCAGTGTTACTTTCATTACAGGTCAAAAGACTAAAATTAGGAAAAGATCTCTTTCCAATAAAACCCCAAAACTGAGAGAAGTAGCTCAAATTACATATGAGGAACACAGTTATTTTTTACTGCAAGTCCTGTAGTAAGTCATGCTATGAAAAAGATACAATACTGCTAAATATATGAGCAAATATCAGGTAGAAATCCAGTTCATTTATTGGCACTGTTGAAAACAAATGGTGGAAAGGAAGCACCTTTGATGCAGATGCACAGTCATGATGACAATTGAGAGCACACTTGAATCAGTGCAGATAAAAGTTTTATTTCTTAATCAAGTTGTATAATTAAGCAAATCTCTAAGTAATCTCTGAAGCCATGACTGAGTATAACCAAGTGCTTCTCTTAGTCCAGTAAGAGCCAAAGGCAATGTCCAAGTATTTGTGAGTGAAGTATTATGGATATCCATGGAAATCTTCTCAAAATATGTCCATTTTAATTTAATAGTAATTTAATAGTGAATCTTTTGACCCCAAGCATGCTGAAATTATCTTTGGATGAAGCCTTTATCTCAGCAGAAAATTTAACAAAATGTAATACAGAATAAATAAGATTATTTAAAATCCAAAACATAAATCTTCTTTGATACTTACAGCTAGATTCTTCAGTTAAATGTTGTTATTACCATGACCCATTTGTTTTCAGCTGGAATATTGTAAAAACCCACTTCATTCGCTTTTATAGTTTTGTTTTGTTTTGTTTTGTTTTGCAAGATTGGATAAGATGTTTGGCAACTTCACCAGTCTTAATGGTCCTATCATTAACTTTTTGGCTGTAATTTCTTCAGAAGAGTCTCCCAGCTTTTTTATGAGGATAATTCCTTTTACTATTCCACTTCTTTGATCTCAGGACAGAGGCTGTCTGCTTCTGCTGCTGCGTTAATTGAACCATGTGGTGTTTTATTCTTTCCACTCACTTTCAAAACAGCATGTATTGTAGACAATCAGTAACTGCCATAACTAATGCTTCTGTTGCTTAGAATAAACAAGACTTGAATCTGCACTGCATTTAAGCTGCTTGTGGAGCAGATTTGTAAGGAAACTTAACAAAACATCTTTAGGATACTGAGGTCATGGAGCTAATACTTTGGGCCAATTTAAGGATCTTATATCGGTAAAGACAATCTGCAGAGGGAGATATTGAGAGGACTGCATTGGAAAGAAAGATTATTGGAGTCCGTCTTAGCCTTTCTTATAATTAAGAACAAGAATAGGGATTATCTTTCATTGCCTCTGGCTTAGGAAACTCAGGAAAACTTGGTGATGACTACCCAAACTGGCACTCAGATTGGTTCTTATACTCTCAAATGCAGAGAAAAAAAACATCAGAATGTGTGCTCCTGCTTTCAATGTAAAGGTACTGGTGCTGCTCAAGAGATGACATCTTTCTGAATGTAGAGGTGAAATCCTTTCTAGCGCTCCTAGGAAAAGTCAACATGTAGCACATGTATAGCCTCACAAAGAACAGATAGAAAGGTATCTCTGGACCCTCTTCATCTAAAGAGCATCTGCATTTTACTTCAAAATAAACTAAAAACTGAGATACTTTTTTTACTAAATGATTCAACTGAGTTATAAACATTTTCCACCACACTAAAAAGGACTTCGCAGAGTTAATCACTCTGTCAAGTGAAAAAGATTCAGTGGCTGGGGAACAAAAGTTCCTGTTATCTGTATTTTTTACCAGCGACAGTAACACATCTATTGTTAGTTAGAAATCTTTGTTTTTTACTTAATTGTTTACAGACAAAACAATATCAGGTTATAACACTCTCTTTTTAAGATTCTTACTTAATTTGTTGTCTAAGGTGTTTAACCAAGAAGCCTTTCGAGAAAGATCTGCCATTGAAAATCTCTCCTCTTTCAGATCTGTTATATTCAAAAGGTTTCCACAGTTATCTTTTAAGCTATAAGTTTTAGAATCACATTTTCTTTTTTTTAATTTCTTCCTTTTTTTCCCCCCAGCCAAATAAGCTTTCTTACAGTAGTTACACTGGGCCAAAAGAGAAGCACTGATGGCAAAGCTTTTCCATCTGCATAGTACCCTGATATGTGATCTTAGCTCTAAGTGGCAGCTAAAGATAGATCACTATTCCCCTCACACAAATTAAATCTGAAAAGATACATGGATATTTTAAAAACTGTTGACTTGTCTTCTGTTTTCATTCTGAAGCTGAAGAGATGTTCATGAAGTATGTCCCAGAACAACTTAAGTGTTTCAGAAAAAATGTAGGTTTAAAATAAATGTATTGGAAATTCTAGAAATGCAGCAAGCTATACTAACACCACATGCTGCACCTGTCAATGTATGCATTACAGCGACTGTGAAAATTGAAAAAGAAAACTTTACATCTAAATTTTCAATTGTTTTAAGAAGTACAAATGCACAAAGTTTATTTCATTTTTCCAGACTACATTAAATGTACAATTTATACATACAGGTTGAGATTTCAACTTTGGTATGTAGTCAGATTAGAGGAATTTCAAACATCAAACATTTCAAACATCAAAAATCAGTATCTGAATATGCATGTTAGACAGTAGCAATGGAAATACGGCAGTTTTATCAAACTTTTATTCTGCAGCCAATGTAGGCTTTTTCTTTTTTTTAAATTTGTCTGAGATTTTACTGACCTTATGTATTTCTAGCCAAAGAAATCTCCTTTGATATTGTCACTTCCTTTGACTATATTTCTCTTAGCATTATTATTTGGCATATCTTATGTTGGCCTGTTCTGTGAAACACTATGAAAATTTTGATTTTAGTTGACCTCCCAGGATGCAGAAAAAAATTAAATATTACAAATTGTGGATGAAGGCAGAAGACTTAGCTGCTTTGAAAGGGATACTTGAAGTTTTCATAGCCATTAGCCTATATGTGTGCTGTCATTAAGTTTTCACCTACATAGACACGAGCAAGCTTTGAATCAATTGCAAATGAAACAATTATGCTACTATTCTAATGTGGCACTGAGTTAGTAAATCCAAATCTGTAGCACATACTGAAATTAGCCAAACAAGCAAACAAACAAAAAAACAAACAAAAAACCCCACTGACTTTTGTTTGGTATGAAGCCATCTAGCAGAAGGGACAGAGCTTTTGCAGACCTTGCAGAAGCAAATTCAGAACAGAATCACAATGAGTTTCAGCTGTTGAACTTTGGTATTGTTAAGGATAAAGCATGTTAATGAACCTGTCAGCTTTAATGACATGTCAAAACAAACCAGGTCAATTGTTTCTTTTTTTAACTGTACAGTTTACAGGTTTATATAAAATAGACTGAATATCAGGGTGGTAATACTTAGGAAAAAAAAAAAAAAAGCGGTAATATTTGGTATAAACATGTAGTCCAAGTTTCTACTTAATCTTCCTAAAGATATGAGAATGATCATATAGTGCAAATGAAGACATGGGTTTTAGTAATTCTTAAATGTCAAATTCAGTTTGTACATGAGACTCTAAAAAAAAAAAAAATCCTCTTGATTTTTATTTTTTCTTGGTAAAAATGTCTTTAATATCCTCTGGTTTGGTTCCTTTGCCCAATCACTCTACTTCATTCTCAGCAGCTTCAATTCTGTTAATGCAAAGTCATTTGGTACTACTTCATCCTTGAACAAATCTGATGTATTTTATCTTCTCTGCTTGTCTAAACACATTCTTCTCTATTAGCTCAGGCAGCAGAAGGTCTCACCCATCATAAACCTTCCGTTGTGGTATCTGTTTTGCATTACATCCACTGCTCAGCACATACATACCTTATTTGATTCCTATCTTGGTATAAAAACAGAAAAGACCATGTAAAGTTTGTGTGATAAAAATATTCAGCTGAGTAGAACCCTGGGGAAACTGTGGAAAATAGGCAGAAAGGAGGATCAGCTGAACAAGACAAATGCCTTTTGAGTAGAGAAGACTGGGTGGACATCTGTTTTGTTTGATAACATTGCATGAGAGAGTATTGTCTGAGTTGTTTTTCAAATGTTTAATAGTGGGATTAAAACTAATAGAAAGGTGTTCTTGGATGAAATGAGTATATCTCAGCATTAAAAAAAAAATGATTTAAAGAATCTTGTAGATAGTACAGAAATATGTATGCATTGTGAGATGTTTCAATATGTGGCAAAGAAAAGGAGAAGAAGTTGCGTGGAAATTGTAACACTAGTCTTTCATTCATTTTATATAGGTTATTAAGTTGAATATGTGCCAAGAACCAATTAAAGTTTGTGTCTAAAAGCATTTAAGGCTATAAAGAAGAGCAACGATTCCACTTTCTAAAAATAAAATGTCATATTTCAGATGAACAAACATGTAGTTCAGCTCTTTCTTTCTGTCAAGTGTTTGAGAACATAAAGGAAAAAGAAATAACTTGAAACAATTTTGTACTGAAAAAGTGAGCAATGAAAACTGACTAACAGAAAAGGGAAAGAGATAAGGATGAAAGAGCATTGTACATAATGAGTAAAAAGAAATGTGGGAGAGAGAAGAATTTACCTCTGTATAATTTACAAGGAACATTCCTTTGTGTTTTAATGTCATTAAATAGTAATGTAGCTAGTACCCAACAGGAGTTCTATGGATTAACATTAAAACTACAGGGATCAGAATAGCATTTTTTATTACTAGTAATAAAGGTAAGTGTTCAGAACAATTGAAAATATATTTTCAGGTGCATTTCCTCATGTTGTATTTGAGATTGTCTACAATATGGTATTGGTGTTGATCACATTGAGATATATAATGCGTCTAATAATTTTATAAGTTTTAGAAATGTTTTCTGAGTCCCATAAAAATTGTATAAGCAATGTTTGAAGAAATCTAGGGATTAGTTTCTTGAAATATCAAAAGGGGAAGGTATATAGTATTTTTAAGCAACATGTAATTTTACACAGAATCACAGAATACCTAAGGTTGATAGGGAGCTCTGGAGGCCATCCCCACAAAACAGGTTGCTCAGGCTCTGTCCAGGCAACTTTTGATGATCTTCAAGGAGGAGGTTCCCCAACTTTTCTGGGCAGTCTGTGGCAGTGCGCTGTTACCCACACGGTAAAGAAACACCTCCTGATATTCAGACAGGATATCTTTTACTTCAGTTTGTGCTCATTGCCTCTAGCCCTGTCATAGGAAGACACTAGAAAGAGCCTGTCTGCATCCTCCTTGCACCCTCCCTTCAGGTATTTATAGAGATTGAGAGTGTTCCCCTGAGCCCCTGTTGTCTATGCTAGACAACTCTCTCTTTCTTTCCTCTCTGGAAAAATATTTCTGGTCTTTCACCATTTTCATGGCCCTTTGCAGTATCTCCACTTCTCTATTGATCTGTGAAGTTCAGAAATAAATACAGTAATCCAGTTGCAGCGTCAGTAGTACTTAATACAGGGGAAAGATCAGCTCCCTCAACATATTGGGCAACACTCTTCATAATGCAGCCTGTTTGCTATCCTGATTATATTTTCATTTGGTGAAAATCTAATCTTACTCTTGAGTTTTAGTCATTGAAACTTAGACCTATTGAGACATCAAGGTGTTTCATGCTGCAACACCCCTGGCTTATTGGCCACGGCTTGCCCTAACTAAAGTCGGTGCTTACCTGATTTGATGTGAAGGTTTGGAATTGTGTGGTTTCTGCACAGAAATATTAGTTCAGAAACCAAAGAAAATTTGCAAATACTACACAGTGGCAAATAGCTCAAGTAATCAAAATCCTGGAACCTTGCCACTGTGAACAAACATTGTTGTGCTAGAAGGTAATGATCCTTTTTCTCACAAGCCTAATTTTGAATTCTACATGGTTACATGGTTTCGCTGGGTGAAAATTGAGTTATGTCCTATAAACTCAGACTAGACTATAGCCAACTGTTTTGGAACTTTTCTGGGAAAAAGTAGTAGGAAAGACTCAAAGTGAGAAAGGAGTTGATTGCAATGCTCAAGTAACTGAGTCTGAGTCCCACTGACCTGTGAAAATATATTTTTTGTTTATTGAACTTCGTGCTCTTGAGAAATATGTTTCAAGATGCCCTAGTAATAAAAGATGCTCTTCCCATTGATGAAAAGAATATAATTCATTTTTCAATATTGGGAATACTTTAAGATGTTTAGCATTTGGCATCTAGAAGGCAACTTATCTCAGTGTAGGACAGGATTCTTGAAGTTCCAAAAGAAGCCATAGAAAGGAGAAAAAGAAAATAAAATTTCATTGAATGTCTGTTTTGATGTTCACTTCAGTTTCCTTCACCAAACTTTAAATCACCCTCAGAAGATTAGTGATGTCCAAAGATTCCTTTCTCATAACTGACCAAAATCTGGCAACGCATTCCAGAAACAAATGTTTTCAGGTGAAATAATGTTCATCTGTATTTCTATTAGCCTATGATTTTGTAAAGAGAAAAGACAATTAAGCAATGTTAGGAATAATAATAATTTAAATTTTGCCATACTTATGTTTTCTTACATTTAATAAGTAAGAAAATATATTTTATCAGACAGCTGGAACATACCTAACAAGAAGTTTATCAAAATGCCTTTCTATTTTCAAAAGATAACAATTTCATATACAATGTCTAGAACATTGTCTTCAAAAGAAATCCCCAAGCACTCTCTGTAAAGCAATTTCTTTAAGAACTCCTCTTTACTCAAACGTGGCCTTGGGATAAAATGATTTTGGTATTTCAACAGTAGAAAGTGGCAATATGTTACATTTAGGGAACAAGGGAGGAGTGACATCCTCCTGAAGCTTCCAAGATTATTTAAGTGGACAGAAAGCAATTAATTGCTAAACTGGAATCCAACCAAAGGACTGAAACTAACTACTCCTTGCTTGCCAAGGCAAGCAAAAAGGACGAACTGAACCATCATGGAGTCTTTTGTAATTACTAGTCAGGATTTGAAATTTAAATCATATTCATTTGATTTAGTGGACAGATTTGAAAAAGCTAATCCATGCCACTTGTTACTTTAGTTTTTCATTATAAATAAAAAGCAATTGCTTTCGTTGTTATAACAGTCACAAATACAATTACTCTGAGCTGCCTGAGAAAATGTTTCTGATGACAGCCAGGGCCTCTGTATTTTTGTTCGAGAAGTATTACATCCAAAAAATATTCTGTCACATAGAGAAACCATTCTACAGCCTAGATATGTGAACTCAGTATAATAACAACAAAATTTTGTCTCCTAAAATCTCCATACAAGACTTGATTTTGTAGCCAACCACTGATTAATTGACAAGTGCTTCCTTTTCCTTTTTACAAGTGAATTTCTCCAATATGTTCTTATATGGTTACTTCTTTTCAAAAGTTTCATTTTCTTTGTTGCTTTAAATATTGCTCTTCTGACAATTTCATTATTTTTTATCCAATTCTACTGGCTAAGTCACAGCACTATGGTGCATTAATTTTAGGCACAATTTTGAACATTTTTTTATATCATTTGTGATGATTTTCCATCTGAAATTGCAATGCCTGAGTCTTTCAGAAATATTATACCGTGTTTGAGACTTGAAAATAATGCCTTTGAGATATGGAAATCTTGTCCTGTAATTGTCAGTGTGTGGGATAAAAGAAACTTTTAGGAAGGAGGTTAGATAGTAAAAGACTATGTTACCTATTAACAGAAAGTAAGTTTTGGATAAGTATGACAGAAATAATCAAACAAAAAAGAAACCAAAGGAAGTTTCTTGACCTTTCTTTGAAGAAATGTGATGTACTAAAAATATTTGGTCATCTTTTTAATGATTAGATTTTAAGAAGACTGCTCACTCATTCCTAGAATAGGGAATAGGGAATTCTGAGAATGAGATAAACAAACCATCTGTTTGAAAGCATGTATTTCATAAGTATGCACCTACTCTCTAGCTTAGTGTTACGAATCTATCATTGATTTCCAAATCAATGAAATAGAATAGGAGATTAAGTAAAAATCCAAGGAATTAGCAGACTGAGTATAGAAACAGTATTTTTGACTAAATACAAATTATATCAATGGATATTAAGTGACTTGTCTTATATTCCCACCCTGTCATTTATATGTGATGGCAGCTAAATCCTTCAAACCCAACAGCACTTCTATTTCCCAAACTGTAAAAGGGTTCAAAGGCCAACCTGCACTAATAACCTTATCTATTAATAAAATTTCATAACAAAATAAGAATTTTAACTCCTGCATTTGAATGAATGATATCATTTAAATATTAATGGAAATTGTAGCAGAGTAACAAATGATTTTATCTGAAGCTTGTGTGTCGAGGGACTGCATTGCTCAGAATAACTGTTCAGAATATTTTGTTCTGGTCTCTCCTCTGTGCTAAATATTTCTAGCTCTCTTAGTCTTTCCTCACTGGAGAGATGCTCCACTTTCTTCACCATCTTCATGGCTCTTTGCTGTACTCTTTTCAGTAGATCTGTGTCTCCAACAAGAGCTCCAACTAGCCATAACTGTTATATTGTTTCCAATATTTGTATATATATACATAATACTATGCATGTAATATAACTATAATATATATAATATTATATATACTATATATATATTTATACTTATTCCAAGTATAATAACTCTCCATTTTAATTGCCAATGTCAGTAATTTTGTGTGTTTTTAAAGATATTTAACCTGTATTTGTGAATTCTATCAGAACATCCTAAGAATACTATTGTCAAGAACTTTGACTTCTAGCCTGTCTGTAAGCAATTTGTAGTCAGTCTATGTGCAAGCAATGTAAGTGGTTGGAGTGAAGACTTAGAACTCCTGTGCATTTTAGACCTTGACTTCAATCAATAAAAAATATTTTGAATTTTGAATGACTCTATGGCATAATTTGATAATTAAAGTAAGCTGCATGGATTTATCGACAATAAACCATGTCAACCCATCTAGTATACTTTTTTAAGGGATAACTGTTCTCCTGGAAATTGAGAAGCTTCAGGGAGTAACAATATATTACAATAGCTTTCCAGGAGCTATCAAAATTAGTCTGATGAAGATGTTCTCTGATACTACTCATTGTTTTGTGGTGGCCTTCTGATACTATGGAGTCCTCCAGGCTTTTTTTTTTTTCAGACATTCTCTGTAAATACTGCAGCAAGATAGGGCAAGAAAAGCCTCTTAGGAGTTGTAGGTGACTCAAAAACTATCTGAAATGTGAGTTCCTCCTTCCTTAAACAAATTTATTCTACTGTCTCAGAATAGTAATAAAATTCCCTATAGAATCCGTCCCAAATGTGTTGCAAAATGGAATATATGGCCTTGGGGAAAGCTCATGGAAGGTGTGTACATGGTTGGAATGACTGTTTTTTGAAGAACATGAAGAATGTATGTGTTTACAGAAGAGTGCAATAGAATATTAAGAAGTCTATAATAGGGTGAAATATATCAAAGCAATATATGTCCTAACTCAGGAGCAGGCATAAGTAATACACACCTCATTTAAATACAGTAGGGATCAAAAAGAGGGTGCTTGGTAAGTGTATCTACAAAGTTGCTTATTTTTCTCGTTATATTTTTATAACTTTTACTAAAACTAGACTGGAAAGAAAGATCATGATTTTACCTTTAGTTGATAGATTATTCTGAAATCTTGCTGTCAGAAAATTTTGTTTGTTCTCAATCAGTATTTCATTAATTTTAAATATTCATAAACAGAACTCCTTAAACATCAATGACTGTTAGAGTAACATTTTCACAATTTTATTTTTATTTTTTTTAAATAAATATCATTTATACTATTGTAAAATTATTTTTTCTGCAGCCATGAAATTAGAAAATATTTATTTTCATATGGTTTCCATTATAGAAATTACTGTAATAACAGTGTCTGTCTGATAAAGTTAATTCAGACCTTAGTTTGATTTTAGTGGCCTTGTCTAGTACTGTGTTATTGAAGGCATATGTTTGAAGGAAAGCAAGATCTTCATGTTGTTTTCAGTTGTCTGTTTTAGTGTTTACAAGTTGGAGGAGGTTATTTTCAACAAAATGTTATTTGGTTTTAATGTCTCTTCATGCATTTCAGTCCTGTTAACAGAATATTTTGTCCTTTTGTAACTGCAGCTGTATACTGATTCTAGTTTCAGGGATTATTTTTTTTTTTGCATTAAGTGCTGCAGTTTTTGTCTCCTTTTAGTGTGCTCACAGACTCTTTCATCTAATACATATCCTTTGGATGGTTTCCCAGAAGAGCACTATCTAAAATTATTGTTGCAAACAATCATTTCAGTTTAAATGTCCTGATTTTTTTTTTAAAAATTGTGACTAATAATAACATTTAGTTAGCTTTCCTAAATGCATTTTACAGAACAAAATGTAATATACTGGATAAACCTTCTGTGTGTTAGTCTTTAAATTTTATCATAAAATATGCAGCATCATAAAATATCTCTAAAATATCTTCATAATAATAATACTAAGAGAGGAAAGATGAACATAGTGTTCTTTATAGCTGTTCTCATATGCAAGTTATAGAATACTGAATCAACAACAATATCAATGAAGCATTCATTTTGGAATTTTTAAATTTCTGTGATTAGAAAACACTAAATTTAAATTATTTTTATTGCACATCTAATAGAATAGACCTAATACAGGGATCTGTATGAAAAACAGAGAATAAGATTAAATCCAGGACCTTATTTTTATTAAAAAAATAATAATAAAAAAAAAGAAAACAAAACCATTAATATTCCCACACATATGTGTCTCTAGAAAAGAGTTCTGAATTTTGGATTAGGAGTCAAAATTTTAAAGGAGGTTGCTGAAATAGATTCTGAAATGATTGTATGTCTTTCAAGGGACAAGCAATCATTTTCTTGTGTGAGGATAAATACATGTTGGTATTGTGGATTCACTTTCAGTGTTTTATAAATGTCTACAAAGACAGATTTTGATAAGTAAATGCTTCAAGTTGCATTTATTTCTCCAGACATTCTTTGGATACTGTAAAAATATACTAATTCATAAGGCTAATTGCTACATATTAACATTTTGAGGAGTGAGTTTATAAAATATTATTGAATGAATTATTTCTATCTGGACAACTCTCACATCTCATAAATGTGTCTTGATAATGCACATAGTTCCTGTTTTACCCCAAAGAGATTCACATCCCAAGAAAACTAAGAAAGAACTTGAAAGCCACAAAAATGAGTTTCGGTAAAGTGTTTAATATATTTTAATGTTGACTGTTCTCAAAATGGCTCTCAACGAAGGTTATTATGGGATTTTTTGTTCTATGGCTTAGATATCTTCCCTCATGCAGGAAGGAAAAAGTGCAGGAGATCAAAAATCACTAGAATTGAAATTGAAGTAACTACAAAGTTATCAGTTCCTCTTTTACTCAGTATTCTACAGACATAACATCTACAAACTTGTATTCATAGGCAAGAGGCCCAATTTGTCAGATAATATGCTAATAAAGAATAAAAAGACCCTACCACAGACAGCTTACAAAATACTGTTTCACTCTTCTGTTTCTCAGAAAGTGCCCAACAGAAAAAAGAAAAAAGTCATGATACAGGACTAGGGGTCTGAATACTGGGAAGAAAATGATGGGTTTCAGGGTTGGGTACAGATCACTGTAGTACAATATACAAGTCATAAGTTGCTTATATTAACTATGTTAGAATTATTGTCCCTTCATTGTAGCTTCTATCATCTTTCCTTCCTTTCCTTTTCGTTACACATAGGTTTAATCTTACTAACAAGATTATAGTTCTCTTTTCATACATGAAGCTGATGTCGTAACTATCTGTATTTTTTGGAAGATAAACAATTTAGAGGCTTCTTATAGTGCTATTAGGCAACCTCATTCCAAATGCATGCAGTACCCTACAGAAGTGCTCCTTTAACCTCCACTGATGAAATAATATTACTCAGAGTGATAAATGCTTTCCTTTTAAATCACATACAATAATAATAATAGAAGGCTCGCACTTCAACCCCAACCACTGGAGGAGATGTGACTTCTAGGGGAAAAGTATTTCTTGTTTCCCATGCCATTTACAATTTTTCTGCTGTGATAAAGAATTTGGAAGTTTTCCCAAAGAATAAACTCCACAGATCCCTCAGGACATTCTGAATTTGATTATGTCAAACATGTAAGGACTAGGATGCTCAAGCCATGGAATGGTCATAATGTTGCATATTGTATTGTCTAGACATTTTCTTTACCCACCAAATGTCAAATATTTATTTTACAATTTTGAAGATCAGGGCATAGGAAATTAATAAATCTCTAAATCTGAAAAGTTAAGACAAAATGCTTCATGAAAGAGGTTTTTTTCCTATTCAAGAACCTGTTAGGAAATGCAGACTCTGTACTGAGTTGTGAATAACCAAAAATAGCAATGAGATGAGAAAGACAACCATTTGTTCTTTGGTTTAGAATTAATCTTTTTTTTCATGACTTCTCCTTTATTTTCCCAGGTCTTCATGAATGATGTGTTTTTCATTTATTTACACAACTGAACAGTTTTTAAGTTTATTTATTTGTGTGTGTCTGTGTAAAAATCAATTTGAACCCCTAACTATCTTTATTTATGAGCATGCCTGAATCTTCAGGTTTTTTTAGGAATTACATAAAGAAGGTCTGGAAGGTAGTAAAAAACATATAATATACAAATAAGGAAAGGGTAAATGGGGAGCCACAGGGTAAGAATAAAAGAGATTTACTTATAAATATATTTTACATTACATCATTCTGATTTTTATTTGTTTAAAAACATACACATATATATATTACTATTCATATTTATTACTTGCTCTAGAATTGAGACATTGTGAGAAGTGATGGTATTAGCATTCAATAATTCCCTCATTATCTCAGCTCATCTATGTTTTACAGATTATGAGTCATTGTAGGGTATCTTTTGGCAAAAATGATGTGCCTGCAAGTTTTCCAAGAATCTTGTGATTTTAACATTTATTGCTGCTAACAAAAACACAAGGTATTCTCATAGTTGACTTACCTCATGACTGCAGAGGTTTTGTTGAACACCCTTGTTAATGTGCTACAGATCTTAAGTCAAAGATAGCATGAGATGAGTTGCTGCCCATCTTAGTGTGGCTGCAATGGTCTGGAAACTGGTTGTTTTTTTTTTCATCTTTGAGTCTTCTGTAGCTTAAGCCGTCAAGGAAAGCATTCAATCATACTGTCATACTGAGTTGCCATAAAAAAAAAATAAAAAATGCTATGTACAATTAGATTGGGCTTAGCTATTATATTCTATTATCATTGATTGCACTGACTGAGGCTATGCTTGGTCATGGCATTGTAGTTACTGTGAAGTACTGGCACATCAGTGGAGAGAGAACTGTGGGCTAGAAACAGCTTCTCAGGAGCACGTCATCATCAGCCTTCTGACTGGAAGCTCATGGGTGTTTATAATTTATCAAAGGTAAGTCTGATTCAAGACTCATATAACTTATTGCCATATGGTTTCTTGCTAACACTGGAATATTTATTTAACTATGGAGCAAAATAATAATATTCCAAGCTGAGCCTGGAAGACGGTCCCTTTTCTCTAGCAGCTGGGAAGAAATTAGACCAGTTAGTTTTGTTTCTCCAGGAATTTCTTTGTATAGCATGCTTTTTCAGTGTGTACCTACTGGAATGATGAGCAATAATTTTAATGATACTAAAATGGACAATAGTTTTTGATATCTTTCTATTATATATTCAATTTTAGAAAGGTTTAAAGAGATAGTTTATAGTGATGTGCAATATCTGTAATACGCCGTAACTGAAAACTCATCTATAATATTGGATAAAAGCCTTTTTCATTTTGAGGTAATGTCTAAATGTTGTGTCCTCTTTATCTACATTAAACATTTTTCACGAACCTTACTCACTGGTTCAGATAAAAAAAACTGAAACATCGGAAAGGAAAGGTTATTTAAGAGGAGACTGCATGTCATTCGTCTCGGAGCAGTTAATATAATTGCTGATTTCCATCTATAAACAAATGTGAATTAGTATATTACATGCAGTCAAAGTAGACAGAACAGTTGGATACTTTGCAATTAGTAGCTTTTTTATGTCAAAATGTATGCGTTCTTCTTTGATTCTTGCAATTCCAGCTGAGATAGATAATATCACAAGTTGGAACAGTCTTTGATAACAGTCCTTCCCTTTCTTTCTTTGCATATAAATGAAAAGTAAACAGGAAATAGATCTTGTTTATACAGGGCAGTTTAAAACTGTCTCTTAATTGAGCTTCTCATATTGCTCTTTGAGTTTTCAATTATACTTGTTATTGTCCTAGCAAAGTCATTCATATTTGAATGAAACTGCAATTTTTAAAAGGGGATGTAAGAAAGTAAAATAATCCTAGAATAAGAGCCCTTGTCTTTTGTAACTTCAACTTAACAAAGTTGCATCAATAAAAAAATATAACCCCAAACCCTTTCATTTTTAATTACAGGAGATTCCTCACTATAGTCAAGATTTTTGCTTTTATGATACAAAACAAATATATAAAACTAAAAATGCATAAAACCAGTAGTTTTATGTGATTATCATGCATTGTTAAACACATCTAATTTATTCTTACCTTTATTTAATTGAAACTTATTCAGAAAATACCTATAATGTAAAATGAAAGAAGAGTGATGATCTGGCATACCTCCTGTCCTTCACTGTTATTTTGATCTGAACTTTGTATTCACTAATCAGTATGTGACTTCAGTATAAAAATACAGCACAGATGCTTTCTTTCCTCTTCCATAATGATATTAGAATTATTTCTGAATCACCACTGTGTAACAACTAGAAAATAAATTATTCTGTCAATGCTTAAACAAGTGGGGGTACCTTCTTTGACTTAGTAAATAGAGACCTCTATTTTTAGAGCATTTAATTTATTATTATTTTTTTCCCCAGAATGTATTATTAGGATTCTGAGGTATTCTTAAAATTCTCTTTCTTCCTCCAGACAGTGTTTTTTTTTCCATTAATTTTGACTAGCCAAATGCTAGAGCAGAACAGGCTTGTATATCAAAAGTAGTTCTTAATGAAATCTTTATAAGGAAATATTTGGCCTCTTTTATCAGTTCTTCTTACAATAGGGCAACAAAACGGGAAAGAGAGTGATGGCTTCATACAAAAAGATTTAAAATTGAAATGATGTAAAGGCATATTTACATGTGTGCTAATGGAAGACCTATGCAGAATAAAGGACTGTTTCCTACAGATGTATAATGACTCATGGTCTGTTACATAATCATAATATCATAGATTCATAGCATCTTTAGAGTTGGAAGGGACCTCTGGGGGCCATCAAGTCCAACTCCCCTGTATTGAATAGTCAATATCACCTCATTTCCACAAGTTTGATAAGTATGATAGAGTTCTCAGTTCTTTTATAGAAAAGAATCTTCCTCTGTATGCAAAACCCAATAGTGGAACCTCAAACAAATTTAATTTCTTCGATTTCCATTTCCAATTTCTATGCCTAGTGCTACAGGTTACTCTTGTCACCAAACTGTTTCTTTGAAAATAATTAATTTAAAAATATTTATATCTTAACATTTCAAAATAATACTTGATTATAAAGAAGTAAGGAAATTAATGAATGGTTTTCCTTTTCTCTTACACATTTGCAGATTATTATGAGCAGAGATTAATAACTGAGTTTTTAACTGTCCAACTGAATTAAAGAATATTTACCTCAAAAATAAGATTTGCTCCCATGAGAGCAAATGTAGGGATCATAAAAGAGATGCCACTTTCTGTTTTACTTCAACTGAAGTACCACTTTAGAAACTACCAGCATAGATCCTATTCTCTTGTGTATGGAATACACGTATGTGTAAGGAAGTGTATCAATCTTATGCATATAACCATTACATCCGAGCTTTCCCTTAGGGCCTGATTCCAATACTTTATTCACACAGAGTAACTTGCTCAACATTCTTTATAGTGTTATGGTAATAGATAGTAATAGATTAAATTTTAACCTACTGAATAACAAAGTGAACAGGAATGTTTCTTGCCTAATGGGCACTGGCAATGTATTTTTGGACTCTGACAAAGCTGTTATAAAAGCACAGAAATACTGTGTTAAGAATGATGGAGAGTTTAAATGCAAAAAAGTACCTACGTGACTCTTTTGAGCTAGATATACACAATAAGTGTGTGTGAGTAGAAATGTTTTGTACTGTCCAGAAACAACAAATTAACTGTAGCAGCTCAGCAGTAGTAGAAATAAAGTGCAGCTATTTCCATAAGCATATTACCCAAAGCGTGGTAAATCAATAGTTTGAAATATATTATAAGAAAATAGGATTCAAATTATATAATTCAAGGACTATAAAGATGCAGAATTACAGAATGTAATTTCCATTTAACCCATCATTATGAGTATTGTATGGCAAAGAAACAGCTGCAACATTTTCATTAACATTTCTTCCAGCACATGATCAGAAACATTTGGAGTTAAAACTCTATTGTGTAAAGTCATTTACTCCAAAAAAGTGTTCTTAAAATCCCAACACACAATCCTCTTTTTTGCCCTAATATTTTCATCTTCTAAACTGTACCTTAGTAACTCTACAAGTTACTCCAGAATTTTTCCTGGAGTCTCTTATTAATCTTCCCTGCAATGAGTTCTTCCGATCCTTCATGGGAAAGATACTTTTCCCTAGCCTTCTTCTTGGCCCATACTTTCCTATCTACTTCCAGATTTGTAGAACAGTAATACTTTTTTTTAAATTATTTTTGAAGATGCTAAGTGTCCTTTTCCTTCATCGGAGAAGCCAGTCAGCAATTTCATGAAGTTGGTACTTCAAAAACGTTTCAGTTGCTTCTGTCTTAATATATTTAACTAGTAATATGGAGTTGATCTTTCTCCTAGTTCTCCTTTCAGCATCTTCTAAGTATTTAATATATGCAAATGCCCAGAGAAAAGTCAATCTATAAACCTGTTCTTAAAAAGACCCCTTGTTACATTACCATTCCAGGGAAATTGTGCAGATTACTGCTTCCGTTCTCCCTTTACAGGTAACAGATAGTGTCATGGTTACCCATAACACTTTGTTTAAGTTATACTTATTCAGATACTTGGGGAAAAGGTCGACAAGATTGTTATCACAAAAAAAAAAGTAGAAAACCTTTCCCTGTGCTGCTTTTAAGCCAGCTTGCAGGGGAACAAGTACCTTGGCAACACAGCATAGAATGCTTTGGACTGCCAGACAAACTGTCAAAAATTACAGCATTTTTTATCTAATTAATATCTAAAGTAAACAAAGATCATTGTATCAGTATGCATTGTATCAATTAACTGTACAACTCAATCAATAAAACATCTAAGTTCTCCAATAGTAAAATAAAAAAAAAATCATAGGTGTGTAATCATAGGTGTGTACCGGTTGATTACTAAAATATGCAGTTTGTTCATTAAATTATATAATATAATTAGATGACTGAAACATAGAATCAGGAAGAAAAACCGATTCTTTGTAAAGTATCCTTGGTATTTATGGACAAAAAACTTGCTTTTAACAAAAGCAAGTGCAGAGTCTTGCATCTAGGGAGGAATAATTCCATGCACCGGTACAGGTTGGGAGATGAGCTGCTGGAGAGGAGCTCTGCAGAGAGGGACCTGGGTGTCCTGGTGGACGACAGGCTGGCCATGAACCAGCAGTGTGCCCTTGTGGCCAAAAAGGCCAATGGCATTCTGGGGTGTATTAAAAAGAGTGTGGCCAGCAGGTCAAGGGAAGTGATCCAACCCCTCTACTCTGCTCTGGTAAGGCCTCATCTGGAGTACTGCGTCCAGTTCTGGGCTCCCCAGTACAAAAAAGACAGGAATCTCCTGGAAAGAGTCCAGCGGAGGGCCACAAAGATGGTGAAGGGCCTGGAGCATCTCCCCTGTGAAGAAAGGCTGAGTGAATTGGATCAGTTTAGCCTTGAGAAAAGAAGACTGAGAGGGGACCTGATCCAGGTCTATAAATATCTAAGGTGTGGACTGCAGAATGGCGAGGCCAGACTCTTTTCAGCAGTGTGTGGAGACAGGACAAGGGGAAACGGCCGGAAACTGCAGCACAGGAAGTTCTGCACAAACATGCGCAAGAACTTCTTTACAGTAAGGGTGACGCAGCACTGGAACAGGCTGCCCAGGGAGGTCATGGAGTCTCCTTCTTTGGAGATATTCAAGACCCACCTGGATGCCTACCTGTGCAACCTGATGTAGGGAACCTGCTTTGGCAGGGGGGTTGGACTCAATGATCTCTGGAGGTCCCTTCCAACCCCTACAATTCTGTGATTCTGTGAAATACAAGCATAAGTTATCACATAAAACTATTTAAAGTCTGTTCTGTAATAATTTCAAAGACTATTTGTAATGTATTGGGCCTGTTAGGACTGACTTAAATTGACCTACTGATCTAAGAAGACTACGCAGAAAACAGCTAAGGAAATGAAATGTCAATCAAAATGTTTTAGCCTATTTCTCTAATGCTATATGCAAGATTTTCAAAATCCAATTAAATCAAAAGTATATGGAAATATTTAACAAAACTTGTAGAAATTGGCCTTTCTTTTTTTCCAGGAAAGTCAAACTATGTTTTCAATATTGGTTCACTTGTGTTTTTTTTCTATTTTTTTCTTTTCCAGACATCGCTTCTTTATATTTTAAGAAATATATTATTAGATACAAATGTTTTGGCTTAGGCACTTCTGATGCCTTGAAGTACATAATTAAACTTACTGCAATTAGGTTAATATTTCTCTAATTTCTTTTATAGTTCCCATTAATGTTGTGAATAGAAATATGTAATATTAGAAGCTGATAGCGTAGAGATATATGAATAAAAGCTTGTAGCACATAATATTAAAACAACAAAAAAAAGTCATCTGAGTATATTCCATTTCTCAGTTTGCTTGCTTTTCGGACATTAGCAATAGCCTCTGCCCCAAGTATCTTCATTCTAAACAGGCAAAATGATACTAAAATCCACAACGATTGTCCAACATCACACACATCAGATCACGAGCACAGGTTCACATGATACACTGCTCCTCTGAACTTTATTCTGGTCCTTCTTGACATTTTAGAGGATATGATAATGGAAACAATGTATATTTTCATGACTCGTATTAATTTGTTTAGATTAGATAAGATTTTCTATTAGAAACAGATAAAAGCTTGTCTGGGGATAAAAGAAGGCTACAAGTGATATTCAGGGATTCAGGAAAACAGGTTTCTAGAAAGAAAAGGTAAGCAGGAAGTTTTGAAGATTTTGAGATGTGTGGATTTTCTCTCTCTTTTTAAATTCTCTGTTCATCCCTCTTTTCTGGATGTCCTACTCTTCTGCAGCTGACCTATGCAACTCTAAAATGCTCAATCTCTTTTCACTTAGTTTTCTGTCTGCTTAAAATTCTCATTACAAGATGTAGTCCTCCTCGTACGCTTGTTGATCGTATTCAGCATCTTTCATTTCATGGCGTGATGCAAAATTGGATAGCATTCTGGATTGCAAATTCTTCCTGTCTCCAAAGGAGGTGGAGCTGTAAGGGATAATCATTTTTAAGTTGAAGTGAAAATAGGAGCCCCAGCATCTGCTGCTTCTCAGTGCAGATAATCAAAACTCTGAGAAAGAAAACATTCCATTTCATTGTCTTGGCCTTTCTTTTCTTCTGATGCTGTTGTTAATTACAGATTTATTATGTTTTCTCACTAATATATTATCTGGATATGAGAGACTTTTTCAGGAGTTTAAAAGACTTAGAAAATTAAGTAGTAGAAAAAAATCACAATTTTTCAAAAAACATTTGAAGCACAACATTTCTGTTTCAAAATACTTTCAGAAGAAATGTAGTTCAAGGTGCTTCCCAAAATAAAAACATTTTATAGTCATCTTTGAACTTATGAATCAGAAATACATTTTTTGTTAATGTGAGTATGGTTATGATCCTGTGATGGCACTTGTATCTGTTACTGAGAGAAAGGGTTATAGCCTGATGTTCCTGTTGTCAAATTTGCTTAAATAATAGTAACATTTTTCCAGACTAGAATGCTGTCACCCAACAGAACAATGGCAGACTGTAATCTCTTTTCTCCCCCTCTTTACTGTGATGATTCACAATTTCTTTGAAGTAAACAAGCCACACACAGCTAGGTTTCAATATTGTTAGCTCTAATTATTTTTCTTTTTTATGACTTTCTCTTTACAGCACTAAATTACAGTCCTGGCTACAAGCAGGAACTTGTTAGATAGAGCCTTTATGTCTTTTTAGTTAAAAACAAACAAACAAACAAACATAAAACAAAACAAAACACACACACAAAAACAACACAACAGCATAATTCGGAGCTATGTTGTCGAGCTTAAGAAATAAAAATAAATCATGCTCTTTTATTTTTAATTAAATCTCATGATATATGGCTTCAAATGTCCTTTGTGGGTAACAAAAGTTCTCCTTATCCTGGAAAATCATCTTTATTCCATGATATTATGCAACATGCTAGCAATTATTATGGGTGTTTACCAGTAAGTGTAGTTTTTATTGTTTATTATCCATGTGCTAGTGTTATAAGTATTTATTTTGTAGGCTTTTCTAACTTGCAAACAAGAATTTTTCCAGTCAACTACTATGAAGCTGCAATATTCTTTTCTATTCAAAGCAATTCCATTGCTTAATTAAATAACATTGAGTTATATTTACTGTTTCCACAAGGAAAAAGAGTGGAAAATATAATATATAGACGTCTAATTTCAAAATACAGATCTTTGCTCCATTCATGATTCCTAGTGTCATGACACAGAAATGCTCTTCTGGTGAATAAGGAAGTTGATTCTAAAGGTTAACTTAACTCTTCACAGATGTTCTCAGTAAGGCTTATCACTGTGTTGCCTGATTACTTGGTAGATTTGAGTTCTGCAGTGCTATTATGAGCTATAAATGTTTATTCTTGTTATTCTTTATAACATTGTTCTTATGCTGGAAGTATTAGCTAGTGAGATTTTGATCACTGAAGGAAGATTCTGTAAGAGCTGCAGGAGCATGCCAGAATTCTTTCCTCTCCCTTCCATAATGCGCTTCCTGAAAGGACTGCTGAATTCTTTGTCCCAGCTCCTATGTGTTGGCCCAACCTATCAGGCTGATCTCAGTGCTGACTCCTGCTCCAAAATGCAATCAGGACAACCATGCTAGTATTTACTGAATTTTGTAATGCTCTGTTTCTCTAATAAGTTCTAAAAAATGTTGAACACACTTCAGTCCAGGACTTGTTATTTAGCATACTAGCCTTCAAAACCCCTGCTCTACAATAGGCCATGGAAGAACTTTATCACTAAGGTGAGCTGATTTACAAAATATTGTTTGTAGTCTTTTTCAAATTCCTAAATATTGTAAAACTTTTTCTTAAAGGTGCAGTCCTTGGCCCATTCAGCTGTATTTCCTGTTCAATAGAATCTGTTCCAGATATCAGTTGAAAGTCTGTTAAAATAATTGCCTTAACAATTACAATTTATCAGTTTTAGTTGATTTTTCTTTTTTCTTAAGATGTAGAGGAAAAGAGAATTTTACCTGTCTCTGATTTCTTTGTGAAATAGCATATGAACTGAACTCTGCAGAGTTCAGTTGACTTTGAAGTAATGGTCTAACATAATAGGCATGCAGTTTTTCATTGTGGAAGTCAACAGTTGGACTTTTGAGATGCTACCAAAAACTAGCAACTTGTTACTTGGAATATCTTTTCATATTCAATGTACATATTTTCAAAAAAAAAAAAAAAAAAAAGCTTTTTCTTTTTTCTTATCCTGTTATTTGTTAATGCTGGATATCTTCCTTTCCATAGAGAGATGAATGATGCTACATGTCATGAAGCATGGTTCTTATCCTCTCTTTCATCCAAGCATTTAAGTGCACTGCAGTAACATACTGTTTTGAATAGTTTGATAATTGCTCAGTTTTTTTCAGTTTTTGTAAATCCTAAAATAAGAATTTACAGATCCTTATTTTTATTGTAAACTCCATCTCCTCTCTCAAGCTGACAAGCTGTAGTTAGATCTTCAAATGAATTCAAACAATATGATCTTTTCAGAAGCTTTCCCATTTTAGTTTCAATAATAGTCCAGTTTTTTATGTACTATTCATAATTCTCACACATTTCTAGTATCTCAAAAATTTTACAAATATTTATTTCCTCTTACGATATGTTTTGCAAGATGCTGTACACAAATATTTCATTGACTTATAAAGTAAAATATAAATCATTGACCATTACAGCTTCCATAATTCTTGTATAAGTTCCAGTCATACATGTTTTACTTTACTGGGTATTTTGTTGTCCAATTTCACCTAGGTTACACAGAAAGTCGTTGGTGGAACAGCATATCTTTATTTATTTGTTTGTTTGTTTGTAATTGCTTTACATTTAAATTAGATTTAATTTCAACAGTGAGTTCATACTTTCTCTTGGAACCAAGATTTTTTATTTTTGATAGCTTGATTCTAAAATGGAATACTTGTCAAATCCCTTCAGGTAGGTGAAGAAAAAATATTAAAATATTCTCTTTGATTTCAGGAAATGTATCTACCATCTTGATCATAATAGATTTAATTTTTTCAGAATATGACAGGTAGAATAATTGGAAATTGAAAGCTTTCACATACTGTTACAGAAATTACATTTTACAGACAGGAAAAGGTGAAGATGAGGACTAAAACAGTGAGATCTTGTTTCTTAAAATTGCTAAAAGTAACTAAATCCAGAAAGTCAGATGATACAGATGAACATAGGAGTTATACTTACTAGATTTAACATTGTTGTTACGTAGACACTGTCAACACTGTCAATACTGCTCTATTTTCTGCAGTTTTTATTTTTCTCTAGAAAGATAAGACGTTTACTTAAAACTTCTTAAGATGAAGAAGAGATTTCAGTACTGCATGTTCAGTTCATTTCCTAAAGCCCGCTGGATTTCTAAATGGAGAAAAAAAGTCTTCCAACTTTGGGCCTCTGAAATAAATGTTTGTTTGTTTGATATATACTGACTTTCTTGTGTATGTGTGTCTGTTTTATGATAGTTAATTTCACCTTTAGATAGTGGTAGATATGTGATTGTTATATTAGCTCTCTCTAATACATACAAATATTTTATGTCTTCTACATCTTATCCTGAATAGGAGCTTTTATCTATGAAGGAAACAGTTTCAAAATATTTACACTTTCTTTAAAATCCCTAAGCTCTGTAATGCTCTACAGTAATGCCTAATTATATTTCAAGATCAACATACTTAGAAATTAACATATATTATACATTTTTGCTTGTAAAGAGTTCAGTAACTAGGCTTGGTTTAAAAAAAAAAAAAAGAAAAGAATATATGAAAGTTTTAATCTAGCAACCTAGCATTCTAAGATTCTATTATAATTTGAGTAGTTTGGCTCTGTTTAAAACTTCCTGTATAAGAGGTAAGAAAAAATATAACTAATTAGTTCAGTGTACTAAAATGCTTTTAATTATTTGTTTATTTGTTTATTTATTTAGTAATATTCAGCAATCTAAAAAGTATCCTATGTATCTTTGGCTGCCTTTTGTATGATGTTTACCCCTCAATGATGAGTTAATCAGATACTATGTTGTCTGAAAACAAAATTTTTCAGACTCTTTAACTACTGTTAACATCTACAGTTTAATTTAGCTGGTATGTCAGGTTTGTTTGCTCAAGTATTTATATGTATCTATTTCTATGTGGTTCCTAAATATCAGCACTTATCAGTGAAGATCTGATAAGTGGAGGCAGAAGGTAATTCACCTCATCTTGGATGCTGTAGTGTCCCCAGAGATCTTGCCTTGCCAAAGAGGAAAGTAGATATTTTCTGTTTTGCTTATCATACATCAAACACTGCATGGCTTCAAAAATATTGTTACACAACTGATGAGCTATCCAGTGTCTGCTGATGTGAGTGGTCTCCATGGAAGTTAAGATATCTAGCACACATGTAGCCTAGATGTAGAAGTACAGGACTGAATCTGATTCCCATCCTGTTTTTTTCTGGGATGTCATATCCAGTAGTCAAAGACTTAGCAGAAGTGAGGTGAAGGGTAAGAAAATGGTACAATGCTTTTCATAGAATCATAGAATCATAAGGTTGGAAATGACCTATAAGATCATCTAGTCTCCTCATCACCATTGCCACCACAAGCACTAAAACATATCACGCAGCACGTCATCCAGATGCCTCTTGAACACTGCCAGGGACGGTGACTCCACCACCTCCCTGGGCAGCCATTCCAGTGCCTGACCACTCTCTGAGAGAAAAAGTTCTTTCTTATGTCCAACCTAAACCTCCTCTGATACAACTTGTGGCCATTACCCCATGTCCTGCTCATTGCCTGGGAGATGAGGCCAAATCCCTCTTCACCACAACCTCTCTTCAGGAGGTTGTAGAGTGCAATGAGGTCTCCCCTGAGCCTCCTCTTCTCCAGACTGAACAATCCAAGCTCCCTCAGCCGCTCCTCATAAGACTTGTGCTCCAGACCCCTCACCAGTTTCATTGCCCTTCTCTGGACACGCTCCAGGACCTCAACATCTTTCCTGTAGTGAGGAGCCCAAAACTGAACACAGTACTCGAGGTGCAGCCTCAGCAGTGCTGAACAGAGGGGGATGATCACCTCCCTGCTCCTGCTGGCCACACTGTTTCTAATGCAGGCCAGGATGCCATTGGCCCTCTTGGACACCTTTTATATTCATTGAAGGCATAGAGGTCCTACTTCTACTATATTGGGTACTGTCTTTACTCGTACGGGATGACAAAAAAACGGAGAGACAAAACTTGTACGTGGGTCACTCCAAACATACTTTTCTCACTCTCCTCTTCTCCAAGCAGAAGAAACCAAGGCACTTTAGCTGCTCCTCATATGTCTTTCCCTCCAACCCTTCACTGTCTTTGTAGCCCTCTTTTGAACACCCTTTAGTAGTTTTATGCCCTTTTTGTACTGTCGTGCACCAAACTGCACACAATATTTGAGGTGAAACCACACTAGTGGAGTGTAGAGTAGGACAGTAACTTCCCTTGACTGGCTAGCAATGCAGTACGTGATGTTCCTTAGGATATGATTGGCTTTCCTGGCTCCTGGGCACACTGTTTCCTCATGTTCAACTTGCCACCTATTAAAGCCTCCAAATCTGTTTCAGCAGGGCTGCTCTCCTGCATCTCATCCCTCAGTATGTGTGTATAGCCAGGATTGCTCTTTCCCAGATGCAGAATCTTACACTTTCTTTTGCAAAACTTCATTGAGTTGATGTTTCTCTAGATCTTTAAATTTGTCTAAATCTCTCTGCAAGGCCTCTCTACCCTCAATGAAGTTGGCAGCTCATCCTAATTCATTATCATCAGCAAACTTGCTCAAAACACCTTCTAGTCTTATATCCAAGTCATTTATGAAAATATTAAAGAGAATTAACCCTAAAATGGAGCCCTGGGGGAACACCACTAGTGACTGACAACCAACTTCAATGTAACCCCAATTACTATAATCCTTTGGGCTTGACCCAGCAGCCAATTGCTCACCCATTACCCATTTTCGTATAATCATATGCTGGATGTTTTGTCAAAAAGGATGTTGTGAGAAATAGTATTGAAAGCTTCAAAATTCAAGGAGATAACATGCATTGGCTTCCCTTGGTCAACTAAATGGGTAACATGGTTCCAAAAGGAAATTAAGAAAAACATCATCTTCCTGTTACTTCCAACAGTACTGTAGGGGAGATGTAGGTCGCAGCTTAAACTGGTGTTTGAATACCTTTTTTCCTTACAAAGGTTAATAGCATTCCTGTAGTCTTTCTGTATCACCTGATCTTTCTTCCAGTGGCTATATGCTTTCTTTTTCTGCCTAAGCTCTAGATTAATTAAGATCCCTGTTCAGCCAAGCCAACCTTCTGCCCCATCTGCTTGACACTTTGGAATTGTCTGCTCTTGTGCTCCTATGAGATGATACTTAAAGAGCAACCAATATTGGTGGATCCTTATGCCTTCAAAAGCAGCTTCCCCAGAGAACTTAGTAACTAGATCCCTGAGCAGCCTGAATTCTGCTCTCACTATATCTAGACTTGAAGCTTTTGTGGCAGTTTTCCTTCTGTCCTCACCAATTTTAAATTCAACCACTTGTTACATTGTAACAAAGGCTAAATAATTATTCATCTTCTCCTAAGTCCAAAACATTTACTCCTTCCTTGTTCTAAAGACAAATGGATGCCCAGTTCATTGTTAAATTTCACAAAGAGTCTTTGTGGCATTGTTTGTTTGTTTGTTTGTTTTAAATATAAAGTATATTCTACAAGTAGTTTGTGGGCTTGCTAATTATAATAATGTACAGGAAAAATCTAACCCAATGAGTTTGGTTCAGACCTTGGTGCTTTTGAAAAAATAGAAATATGTTTCTAAATGAACTACTTTAATCAAAGATTTATCTCTATTCATATTATTTTTCATTAATGGTTGCAGAAACAATAATGTTAGTTATTTTTAACAGGACTTTCCTCAACTTCTCAAGGGGAAAAAGTCTGCCATTTCATTTTATCACTGTGCTCTTTAGTAGAATAACAAGTGTTATCTTTTACTGGTAAGTAAATTAGGATTACATTACTTATAGATCAAGTGAATAGAATTTAAAATTTATGTGTCTGTATGTGTGCATAAGTCTATACCTGTTTTCTATGCCAATGTGTCTCATGGCAAGATGATTCATACCAGAGCACCAAATTATGCATAAGTGCATAGGAGATGAGTATTAGCAACTCTCATATGAGTGGAATTTGCTCAAGTGTATCTTGGACAAATCTGAAGTCAGATTTCCAACCTGGGCAAAATCTTTTACTTTTGTATGATGAAATACTCCAAAATTTCACTCCTATGCTTCTATTCTTCCTAAGTACCATAAATAAAGCATCAATATTTGATTAATACTCTGGAAATAATTATGGACATAGAGATGGAATGTAGCTTGCCTTTTCTTAGATCTTTCTGAAGTGTCTATTAGTGAAGAAAAGGAAAATAACTTGGACAATATGTATTATGTCACGTATCCATAAATGCTTTTCTGTAAGGCATAAGAGTTCTTTGTTAATATACATTCTATGTGTTAATATGTGTATATAGATATATGTGTTAGTTTGAGAACTTTTATTTGAGTTTGATGGTAGATTATTCTCTCCAGGTAATTATCCTATTTAGTCTCCCAAAGACCAATCAAGTATGACAAGAACCACCAAAACAAGGCTAATGGATTTTTTTGATTCATTGACTGAACGAAATAATTGTGGAAATGGACAGATCAAACTGGTTTTCATGCTGAAACAAAAATTAAATATTTTAATTTTCTTGAAATAACTTTAACACAGTTCAGTTTGATCCTAAATTTGGTATTTTGTTCAATAAGCAGCTCTTCATGATCTTAATGCTGATATCGTTTTCTACTCTTTACTATTAAAGTGGCAATACTAATGCAGTAGTCATTGTTATAGCTACTTCTAAAAAGTATGTAATTCAAATACATTTTCATAAGGTCCACTTTCTCTATAATTCTACAGAACTTGTACTATAGCAAAATATTTGATGATGCAGTACTCTCATCACACCACTGTCATAGTAATGATGAACAAAATCCTCTTCCCTTATAGAGTTATTTTTAATTTATTAGAATGCAACTCTATTAATCATGTTTGACAGCTTAATGCTTGGATTACAGCATTAAAATATAATTCATTAAAGTTTGTTCCTGGCAGCGTGAGTCAGGCAGTAAAATATTTATTAATCTTTTCAGTACTTTTGGCAGAAAATTGAGGGCTTTTTTTTTTTAAAATTGAAAGTATCATGAATACTAGGGCTGCTCTGAGAGTAATGCCTCCTTCTTTATTACACTGGCAGTTAAGAGGCAGTTGTTAGTGGTATGGCAGTTGGAGCTGAACCTTTGCACCAGTATTGCTTTATGTTTTGTTTCTGTACAACAGATGGCAGCAGTGGGAAAAAATGGTGTCATTTGTGAAAGTGAGTATGAAGCAAAGGTGTGCCTTGAATTTCTCCCTGTAGAGAAAATGGCACCTCTTGACATTCATTCGTAACCCTCCGAACATTTATGGAGGCAGAACAATGAATATGAGCACAGCGATGGATGATAGTGGTGCAGAGACAGTGGGTCACCTCACCTGGTACAGATTTTTACAAGCACAGCTTGCAGGCTCTTGTTCACTAGTGGTGGAAATGCACAGCTAATGGAAGTGACCATGTTAAAAATGTGTTTTGAAGCTGAAGACTTGCTCTATCAAATAGAGTTACTGTGCTGTTGCAGTTTTAATGAAGTAAATAGGAGCTGTTACTTTTGGGGTGACCTACATACCATACATTAAGGATCAGTGGCATGTTAAAAATTGCAGGAATGTGTGATGCATTCTGTAACACAGCTATCTATTCCACTGTTCATATTTGTCTTCAGCATCAAAATTTTACCAGAATGTCTAGTCAAAATAGTTACCCATCTTTTAATCCATGGAAAGGTACTGACTGAGATCTAAAACCATAGCAACAGCCAAAGTTAAAATTCCAGCTTCAGCCAAAGATTCCTATCAGTGTTGCTCTCCACCAGAAAGACAACTCACCATAGCACGAGGTACTCAGGAAGTTCTAGGAGTACACTGATGACAGCTTTCTAGTACTGACTGAGGATCAAACAAGGAGACAGGTTCTACTGGACTTACTACTTATAGGAAGGATTGTTTCAGGAATGTGGAATTCATTTTAGCTCTGGCTAAAATGATCGTGACGGGATGGAGCATGGAAGGTGCGGGAATAGGAAAGCCATGGCCCACCTGGAGTTAAATCTGGAAAGGTATGTGAAGAGCAACAAGAAGAGACCACAGAAGTACATGAATAGCAAAAAGAAGGGGAACTGTATGCTTGCTGCTGAATGTGACTGAGTGAGAGAGGGGGGGAAATATGATAAAATGACTTGACTAATATATAGACAGGAAAATCTTTCACCAATTGCTGTCACAACCAAAACTAAATCTTCTCGAAAAACATTAATTTCATTGCCAATTAAAGCAGCAGATTACTGAGAACTAAAAGCAAACTGCTAACACCTTCCTTCCATCTGTTCTTCAACCATTTCTATAAGTGACATGGAGGAAAGGAGTAATGGGGGCTGTAATCAATCCATGTAACTCCACTGATCTGTCTTCCACTTCTTTTCCCAGACCATTGTGGGTTCTTCCCGCAGTTCCTGACAGTGCTTGCTCCTTCATGGGCTTGTCACAGCCTTCAGCTTCCTTTATGTTGCATTCATTTATCCTGGCTTAGGGTTCTCCATTCTTTGCAGCTTAGACATGTGCTCTGATGTACTACAACATGAGGGAGGCAGCTTTCTCCTCTGTAGGCTGCAGGGAACATCTGCTCCATGCCCGGAGTGCCTCCAGCCTTCCTTCTGCACTGATCTTGGTGTCAGCAGGGCTTTTTCTGTCACTCCTCTCTCCATGTTGTTGTTGCTGGGGCAACTGGAGTAGGCTCTGATCTGATACTGGACAGCTCTTGGTGTCTTCTTACAGCTGTTAACAAAACCTTGTCACATACACTAAACATAGCAACTTGTTCCAGGTAACCCAGCTTTAAGCAGGGGTGCTGTACTACACTGTCCCCAGAGAGGTCTTATAATCTCCACAATTCTGCAATTCTTTGTTCTTCTTCTGAATCGGTATCTCTGTCTATAAAGAAAATACGTATCTTTCTGTGATACAGATATAATAGATGTTTTTAGGCTTGCATGTGAACACTCAAAGTTCATACTATTTAAGTAGACTTTGGCCCAGAAATCAATGACTTTCCTTGAATTTCAGTAATATGTGATATGAATTCACAGAATCACAGAACTGCAGGGATTAGAAAGGACCTCTAGAGAACAAGTCCAACCCACACCTTTCACTAACAAAGGAAGCATCAACTTTTTCTTAAATTTTATAGTATTTTGACTACCACAGTTAAAATGACTTCAGCATGGACTGAATCAGTTTGAGCAGCTCTCTATTTTTTGTCGCTTGTGCATGTCCAACTGTAGCTATAAGTGCTTTCTCCTTTTCCACTGCTGGTACTAGGGCTTCTTTATCCCTAAATAAACTCACTGCTTCAGAATGGAAAACTGGAAGGAATCTAGTGCAAAAAAAAAAATAGTGTTTTATGATGAGGAACAGAAATTGATGCTTCTGCATGAAAAACAGTTTTAGTCATATACTGACACAAGACAGTCTGGAGCTGTTATGTTTTGTGAATACAGAACACTGCCCTGAACAGCATGGAATTTTAAGTCCTCTCCAGGATTAGTAAGTATGAAGGGAAGAAAGATTTATATTTTTTTTCTGATGAAATCATTTCATCCCATTGCCTCTTCAGAAATTTGACTTTTAATCCTGTAGGTCTGCCAGTTTCTTTAATACCTGACATCACTGACTTTTAGTTGCGTCTGACACCCAAGTACTGTCCATGTTCTTTGCCTCACTCCTTGCTACTTATTCTCATCCTTCTAAATTGAATGAATAAAATAAAAATGTTAAAAAAAAAAAAAAAAGTGTTTTCAAGATACTTCAATGTTTGTTTGGTACATAATTTCAATTTTTTTCTGGATTAAATATTTTACTTGTAGATTAAATCTCTCGTCATAAAAGTTGTAGATTTAGATATGCATAAAACCAATCTTGTTGTCTCAAGATATTCTTGAGAGTGGTGAATTTTGAAGGACAAAAAAGCACCAGTTCTAGTGATCTACTGAGAAGCATGACACCATAGAGTATTACTTGTCAAAAAGAAAAGAAAGAATGCTGTAATATCTTTTTACATGGAGTGACTCTTGGCCACTGAAACAACTTTAGTTTCAGAGATAAATTAACTGAGCTATGCTGTTGCATTTGCAGACATCTTTGTCTTTCAAACAGTAATGTAGTAGGTTATTTTGGCAGTAAGATGTTCATTCTGCCCTGAATGTTTTCATATAATTCATGCTGTTTAGATGCAAAAAAAAATTATGATGATGAAATAATGAAGGTAGTATTGTTAGTTTTTTTGCATATTACCTAATTATACAGTAATTCAAAAGTGTTGAAATTAGAGCATTTATTTTTCCATTTTATTTTGCAAAACTCTAAGTGGGAAGACTTCACTTGAAGACTAACTCCTCTCTTAGGTATATGTAGTGGATGTATTTTGAAATTTGTTAGATTGATGCTAAATAATTTTTAGTTCTTTGTTCCTACATTATTAGATATTAATACTTTTCTCAAGGTCATTTTTATTTCACTTCGTATTTTATTTTTAACTCTGCTTATCACTCTTCCTAGAAGTAGAGGTCCCTTTTTAGATAAAATTTTATTTTTCATTCTGATGCACGCAATTAGACTGCTACGCAATTGTTACTATGAATGAGAAAAGATTCAACACATTGCATAGATAAGTCAGAAAAAGTTGTATATCTTACTGTTTCTGCAACATGGAACTTATTATCCATCATAAAGAGTACATTAGCAATTTTATGTATATGTAAGTGAAAGAGGACTAGAATTAGATTAGATTAGAATGTAGTCTAAGTACTCCAAAAGATTTGACTTTAGAGACACAAAGAAATATTGGTATTATATTTATACTGTGTATGGGGACTGCTGAATCATGGCCTGAACCTCTGATTGATTACCCGAGGCGAGCAATGGCTCAGTCATGGGAGCACAGGTGAAGGCAATTCACCTGTGCTGCTGGAAGGGGCAGAGCCTGGCTCCACCTCTCTTTAGACCCATTTAGGAGCTGACTACTAGTAGGGAAGGATCTTTTCTGGAGATCTGCTCCACTGGAGTTTCCTAGGAAAGTGAGGGTCCTTCTTTTCTGCTAGTCCCTCCTTCTGTCCTTCTGCTAGGCCCTCCAGTGAGGGCCTAGGATGGGGTGAGCGTTCTTCTTTTCTGCTCTAGTATAATAACTACATAAGCCAAGTTCTTGGATATACTATATCATCTCTATGTTCATTGATTGTACAACTTGGTTTGTATCCATGCTAAAACTGTGAGTACTGAAACAGAAGAAAAATCTTTTCATTTCTGTGTGTGTTATTATTATGTGGGTATTATTTTCAGTGTACTTCGAGATGTTGAGTCTGTGATAAAGATGATTTGAATACTTCAAACATTTTTTAAAAAAAAGGGGGGGGGGGCTTATAATCACATTTTTAAGCAAGAAAATAACTCTTGATAAATTCATGAAATCACATACACTGGATTATGTGAAAAAATAATACAATGTTAAGTAACAGATAGGGTACTTGTCTTCTATCTGTGCCCTGTAAGGCTTATGGAGTGGCCCATCCCCAGAGTCTGTCTACCCTTTGTTGTGAGGTTTTTCAAGCCTAAAAAGAAGGCTATGTAGACTCAGAGGGGTCTGTTAAATCCCTGAATGTATTAGCACTGACAGAGAGAGATCTATATATCATTGAGATTTTTGGCAAATGTGATCTGTGTTCTCAGACAGATGATAATTTTGAAGTCATTTAGCAATTTCACGTCATTCAAGTGCTTGGTAAATTATTCAGACCTATAGGTAGCTAATTAGAATTCAAATGGTTAAAGTTTCTTCATTAGGAAAGTTGTCTTTTAAGGAGTAGGCTGGATACTATGTAAATTGTGCAGGGGTGGGTGATTTTTTTTTAGATCACTGGTAAATCACTGGTCTGCTAATTAAACTTTGTTAAATTACTGCACTTCCAACACTAAAGATTTTCAGTTTTATTGAGAAGAATTGCATAACATATGTGTGATATGTGCTGTATCCACTTTGAATCATGTGCTTTTCTTCACTGTTCAATTTATATTCCAAAATTCCAAATGATACCCTGCCCATCACAAGATGGCTCAAGCTTTTTTTGTGTGTGGGAGGTGCTCTAGCACTAATGGCAAAAATCCATTATTTGATCTGAATCAATTTACCCTCATTTAAATGATTTCTCCTCAATTAAGGCATAACTACAATAATGTAATATATACCAAGGGATTCTAATGGAAGTTCAGATAGACTCTTAAGTATTGCAGAATTGGAGTTGTACAACAACACCAAAAAAAATTATAAGTACAATGTTTGCACACCAAAAAGCAAAGATGGGTGCAAGTATCATTTGGTTTCATGTTTATAACAGCAGGGTGTGATAAGGTAATGGGAAAACAGGCGTAACTATATGATAGCTGTAGTATGTTTGAAACATCCTTCTGTGTTAAATAGAAGGGCTTTTACTAAGCACATAATCTTTTGAAATGGAAGATCTTCAGTTCTGGATGCTTACTTTTTTCTGATCTTTCCAAAGACTTTTCCAAAGACTGCTGACTTCTAGAAGGTAATACAAAGTCCCTCTCCCCTTTTTTTCATAATCTTTCCTTTTAAGTATCACGGGCTGGTAAGACTTGAGTGAGAAATGAATAGGAATAAACTTTTATGTGCAAAGAGTAAGAAAACAATTTTATAGGTGTGTATTCATTTACATTTCTGTAAATCATTTCATGAAATGTAAATTTGTTAAATTTTGTGTGGTATGTGTACATTGAATTAAAAAAAGTGCTATAAAATTTCTTGCAATTAGACTTATTTACAGGCCTTATTTCGGTGCATTTCTAATTGTTCACATAATAGAACATATACATTGCTATCAGATGTAATGACAATAACTCTGAGCACAGATTACAGCTCTGCTGACTAACGTTTTATAGCACAAAAAGAGATGCTCTGGCCCATTCAGCATGGTTGAAATTAAAATAAATAGTCTTATTGACTTTACTGGAAAGATGAACAGATTCAGCCATATGATAGTCCTACAGAAAGAAAAATAGTATGTTCTGCTGTGAACAAGAAAAATCTGAATCATGTAACGCAAGCTGGGTTATAGCAAATACAGATACGCAGATCAGAGAGTAGTCTTAGTCAGATTGACTAGCCTTGTGAATTTACTAATACTTCCTTCTGAATCCTTACTAGCAATTCCTTAAGAACTACGTAGTTACATTTTAACTGCTGTAAAAGACAGAACAAGTTAAGGGCTTCGTGTGTATAAATGTACATAGATGCATGTGAAGTATATATAATTTCTTATGAGTTACTGAAGAAGTCATAAGGCTTCTCTGGACACAACATGTTTTAAGAAAATGTCAATTTTCCTCTAGATTTATGATGATGCTATAACATTCTGACTTGAAAATCGTAAGTGAATAAGTAATTTTTTTCTCTTCAGTAATTTGGAAAATAGCCTGACAGAGTTTAGGTATTGTGATTTTTGTTTTCTGAGCTTATATCTTTACGTATATAGATGAGATTATTGCAGGCATTGCTGTGTTAATTTATGCAATTTAATAAATAGATGAAGAAAAGCAACGAGAAGCCAAGTAAAGCCTGTGGCATACATCTATATTTCCAGGAAAACTGTGTGATAATATAGCATACAGGAATGAAGACTTTAACATTGATATCAAACTCATTTATTTTGTTACAAGGGATTAGCACTGTTATTACTCTCTGGGAAAAATATGTAGTAAACTGTTGAATCTAATCATTGGCACTATTCATACTTCAAGTTAGCATCCCAGTTACTTAATATTGATGGCGCATTTATAATTCACTTATAAAAAAAAAAATCCTGTCAAATGTAAAAATACTTCACGGTATCATTATTTTTACGTTTAAAATTTGTTTATTGAGACTATTGTACCTCTCATTTATCACTGCTCTGTTTAAAACGTTCTGCAACAGAGTTTTTATTTTAAAAGCTGTAGGCTTTGAACAATCCATATCAAACCTAAGATTGCTTTTTTGAAGTCTGAATAAATGAATGCTGGACAGCTAGTCTTCTACTTCATTTGTTGTGTTCACTAGTGTAGATACTGCTTCTGAAAATAATGTATTTGTGCTCTCAGTATATGCTTCTTCATCTTTTCTTGAAGACCAATAGCATCTAATACAAAATTCCAACTCGTCCCTCATAATATGGCATTTCTTATGTTCTTGGGGGTATAAAGAACAATTAAATTGTTCCTTTCAAGTTTTCCTCACTGAGATATGTTATCTCATAACCAGAAATAGGGGATAAAATAGGTTTTGCTTGGTTATACAGTTCTGCTATACAGCTTTTTTTGTAATTCTTTTGTGTTTTTTTCTAAGTACTCTTGATAAATATTTTTTTTTTTTATTGGCATATAGATAGTTCTTTACATCATATTTAGTTTCTCAAGGAAAGTAGAAAGTCAATCAGGTAAAATATTGGAAAAAGTGATGATGATTTCTAATGAAAGTAAGGCATATTGAAAAGCAATGGAGGGTTTTGTGTGGAGGAAACTATATCATCTTTTCCTCAAGGAGTTTTTCTTTGAAAAAGTGATTTTTTTTTTTTTTTTTTTTTTTAATTTTTTTTTTATTTTTAAGATGGGGGGAGGCTTAGCTAAATAGGTCAAATTTAACTCAGTCTTTCATCCTATGGCTTTGGGCAGAAATGAGTATGTGCACAGCATACATCAATTCCTTGAAAAGAAATTCCTTTTATAAATTATGTTGCTTGTTTCTGTTCCAATATGCCTGCTTTTATTTAGAGATAAGAATGTATTATTAATCACCACTCTTTTCAGATTTTTTCTCTTAAACTAAGAAAAAAAAAAACCAGCAGTAGAATTCAATCACCTTGAAAATGTCTGCATGACAATCCTTTAACACTATACTTCATACAGTCACAGAAATTAAGTTGAAAACAATTTACATGAGAGTATAAATAAAGGACTATTAGTAATGCAGAGAACAGTATACGTGACAGTCATTACTTCAACAAATACATACTAGAATACAATATTACTTAGACTTATACAAGAAAATTAATGTTGTGAAATGCACAAACTTATTAAGAATTTATCTGCTACTGAAAGCCTACTGGAGCACTGAAAATCCATCTTGTGAAGTAAGGCCATGTTAGTCTGTACATAGCATTCATGTATATCCAATATGACATCCAGAAATGGAAGATTGAGTATGGGCTGGAGGGGATATACATGACATCTGATTGGTTTCTTAGTTGGAGACTCATCCTACCACCTTAATAAAATTCTACTGAGCTCTGAAGCTTATAGTCAGGGCTTCAGATAGTATTCTCTCTGGTAAATTTCTTGTGGGCCCACCTCTCAATCTTGTCCAAATCCCATTTGATAACATCCCTTGCTTCTGTAATATCAACTACAACAGTCAGCTTGGTGTCATCTGCAAACTTGCTGAGGGTGCACTCTATCCTACTGCTGTTGATAAAAGATATTGAAGAGATTGAGCCTACATTTCTATGTAATATCACTTGAATACAGAAAAGTATTTTCAGTTTCAGTGGGACTTTCAAGTCTATAGACCAACAAAAAATTCTGCCTTTCTTTTTTTTTCCTGACATTCTCAGAATGCTTAAAACATGAGCAGCATAACACAGAGGGTGCAGGCATATTTTGCCCTACATATCTCAATCAAACAACAAAATGAGGTTTAAAAGTGACTCTATTCTTGAGTGTTTGAGTATGGCTACATTCACTGCAATAAAGTACACCTGGGCTATACATATATAAATTATACGGGTTTATTAGCTCTTTCTCTATTTCTAGATCATTTGGTCTATGATCTTTTTACTACAACCCAAAACATCCAAATATGACCTAGACATTAATCTTGGACAAGGTTTGTTCCTGTTCCCTGTCATATCTCAGAGGGTGGACTTCAGACAGTTTGGATTTTCATCTGAAAAAATGACATGAAAGGAAATTTTTTAGAAGATAAATCAAAACCATCCATCTTCCTGACAATTAGCAATCAGTCATTTTTCTCTGGCCTTTATTTTGAAGGTATGCTGCCTAATAGGACTCACTTGTCACACCAGATTCATTCGCAGATGCACTTCAAAACAAAGATTTTAATTATACTTGTCATTTCTTAGCTCCTTTCTGGCAATGACTATTTTTCATAAATGTAGCATAATTTGTGACTAACTCACAGTGAATCTCTCTGAATCTTCTCTTTATTTTACTTTGATATTAAGCATTTCTTATATAAGTGTTTGTGGAGTTGCAAAAAATACATGTATCAGGAAATCAAAAATGACTATGATGGTACTGCTAATAAGACTGACCAGTTTTAACTTCATTCACTAAAATCTCACTACTTCTGAATGGTAATTCGCTTTATAAGTTATCACATCAATATATGATCATTGCTGTATAGACAAAACATAGACTTCATTACCTGTTTTTAAGCTTATCTGTGAGCATAAAATACTGCAGAGCTGCTGCTGTACAGCTAGCACAGTTGTCTTTCTATCCCTGGTATATTTCAGGACTTTAACAAAAGAATTGGTAGTGAAATAATGGAGGTGGTCTTGCTATTTCTAAAAAAAAAAACAATAAAAACAACTAGGGGCTTCTACTCTGCTCTCAAAAGAGTTTCTCTTCTCTTTTTTATTTTTAGTCATCTTGTCAGCCATCCTTTTGTGCAGCTGGATAAGTTTCCTGTGTATTTTCAGCCCTTTGCATTTTCTTCATCCTCTTGTAAAACTCTTTGTTTCTTGGATCCTACAGGCAATTTTGCCCTGATCTCTCTACCCTTTTCACAAAGAACTATGTAAAATGTTATCTGTTATGTCAAAATGTTACAGAACACATATAATGTAGTTAGTTACAGTATTCTAATAGGCTTATACTCTGCTACCTGACTAGCTAATATTAGATACTTATAAGTACATTAATACATTATAGTTGTCATAGGGTCCTGTTTGAGCTACAGTGTTAAGACTAAATCTTTTATAAACATAACTGTAGTAATTGCAGTAATTTCTGCTCTTGAAAAGTCATTGAGAGGGAGATGGAAGATTGTATGATGGATGCAATTCATTTATTTTCATGCATAAAATAGATTTACAGTGCCTATATCAAAGTCTTCTACTGACTGTGAAGTTTCCGCAGCTGATTTAGATGGGATCATTTAGTTGATGTTCACGTGGAACTATACATCCTATGCAGTAACCAAATAAAATATATGTATAATATTATATAATAGTATATATAGTGTTTCATAGAATTGAATCATTGTGAGAAACTAGTTGTACAACTTCAGTTCAGACTCTATCACATTTCAGATACATAACAAGACTCGATGTCCTAGACAGGCACAGTGTTTTCTGTTTACAGAGGTAACATGTACGTAGTGCAACAGTTGATAGAGATATTTCTCAGTAGTTGCCTTTTCTTCAGTTATTGATCCAATGGAAAAAGCAGAGCGTTATTTGGTGCAGGGACCAAAAAAATCAAACTTTTCCTTTCCTTGCTTAATGAAAAGGTTGAACAGTTGTTATGTGTTTGACTTCTGGGTACTTGATTCTAGTTTTCTGTGCAGTGGGCCTACTTCTGCAAGAAGGGTCAACTGTGCTTCTGACTCTTGCTATGTTGTAATCTAGATAACAAGATACCTATTTGGGAATTAAGTAAGGTAAACTGAATTACTCTCAGAATTAGGAAACAAATGTGTGCTCTCTTCCTAGATGTGTACTCTAGCTTACTGAATATTATTATGCACAAGTGGACACTGTTGCTATCATGCAGCATTTTAAAAAGAGAGCCCTGTTGTATATCTATTACAGTAGAAAACCTTGTGTTTGAAATTCAGAGCAGATGGGCTTGATCTACACTGCTTACCAGGTGGCTACATTCAGCAGCAAAAACTTCTCGCTTTCTTTGTCTGACTAGCAGACTGAAGGAGAATCGGTGCTGAAAACTCAGGGACGCTCCCTGGTCATAAATATATTTCACTAGAGATAAGTTGCAGATGTGTTCCCATGGGACATACCTGAGCTACCTTTGCAAGTCCAAGAAAGATGAGCAGAATGGGGACTTCTGTTCTGGAAATGTCTCTGTGAGTACAGCGAGAGCATTTGAAGTGGACTGTTTATTTTACAGTGCAGTGCATAATTTCTTCTACTGAAGCCAAATTTCAGAGTAGATAGGACTTCAAACTAGATCACTTCTGCACCCTCAATAACCCTTATCTTTCCTAATACTAAGACTTGATCTCTTTTGATCAGAAAGTAAAAGTACTTAGAAGCAATTGCCCTTGTGTACAAGCATTCACAGAGCCTCCTTGTTCCTGCCTTCCAAAACTAGCCTGAGGATCAGTTTAAGAACAACCCGTAGGCTCTTCCTAAGCATCTCATTTAAATATTTACTGTAGTGATAGTCAGCATTTACATAGCTATTATATGCATTATACAGCACTTCAGTAAAAATGACTTGTGGGGTCAGCATTTCTTGACAGTTAATGACTATCCAGAGGAGTTTTGCCCCTAAAGGTAGGTAATCATTAACTGTAAAGAAATATTAATCCCATAGGCTATTATTTATAAACTGTGCAAAATTCAGGATATATAAAATATCATTTTCCTACAACTCCTGCATTTCATGCTATGTGATGCTGTCTCTAGCAGTAATAATTGATATGGTAACAATAGGAAACCATGGCTTCATTTTTAACATCCCATTACCCTTGTAAAAAAGTTTGAGGTTCGTCTTTCTACCTTTTTTTCTCTTTAACAAAATCCTTGTCAGTTACTGATTGAAGAGCCCAAATAATTGTCATTTTGGTGTCATCATAACATTGTATCTAAATTTTCTTTGTCAAAGTTAAGATAGGTGAATAGAAAAGGTGTTTTTTTTTTTTTTTTTTCCTTCTCCTTTCTTATATGGTTGCTGAATTTAAAAAAAAAAAAAAAAAAAAAAAAAAAAAAGCACCCAATTTCCGTGTAGCTTGTCTTAGTTTATTTTCATTTCATACTTGAGTTTCCATGGAGTCTGTGCAACATTCTTTGCTTAGGTATATTTGAATCTTTGGCACCAATTATGTGTCATTTATTTATTTATTGTAAGTAGATGTTTAAGTAGTATGCTATTTTTATGGTTATTTCTTCAGTATGATGCCTACCTGTGAGACCTATTGTAGGATATTTGATTCAGCAGGTTGTACTTCTTAATCTCTTGAGATCCCTTCCATATCCTGCAACTCTGTGACTGAGATTCTGTGAATTTCAGCTTACAAAAAGCATGGTAGTAAATGTTAAGAGTCTTTTAGTTGTGCTGCTGATTGTATTCTTAAGTGTCTTTTTTTTTTCCAACAAACAAACAGAAACGGATGTTTCAGTTTTCCTTAAATTCTGTGCTATATATAACAACCAAATATTTTCTGAATTTTGTACTTTACAAAATTAACTAATCTTGGCCAAAACTACTATACATACATTTTTAATATACTGCATCACCAGATTTCTTTATACTTCAAATTTGGACATTTCTTGACAACGTTCTTAGAATTGTATCTTAGTGTATGAAGTTTTTGTTATCCAGGAATAATAGGGATTTCTATTTCACCATCTTATACAAATCATGTTATTTCTCCACTAATTGATGGAATGTCTCTAGCAAGGTATTTTACCACTTCAAGATGGTGCTATTTATTATTCTGAGGAGTGTTTTGAAGATGTAAATCTGTCAGATATGGATCTACAAATATCCTCAGTATGTTATTCAGTTATTTTTGTAAATGCCTACAGACTTGTACTTAGTATTCAAGAACCACAGTGTAGTAAAACTAGTTCTAATTCATTTCACTGCAGTGGAGCAGCCAACATACTTCACTATACCTTTTCTAACAGATCTGTTCCATTTCATTCCTCCTTATTCAGTGATTTACTTGATGTATATATTTGCAGCCTATTACCGCCTGGAGAAAACTGTATGTAGTTAAAAATAATCCATCACACAGTGACAGGAAGATGAATTTTACTCATTCTATGCATTCTTGCTGACATGTTCCTTTATTCTACTAGAAAATGCACTCTTTTGATAATCTGAAATATAATATATTAGCATTTCCTGACAGAAAAAATGAAGATGCCTAGCACAGAAAAACTATTAACAAAATTGATTTATAATTTTTTCTTACTAGAACTGTTTATTACCTGTTGGAAATAATTACTTTTATGAAATAATTTAAACAATGTAGATCAACTTGAATTTTAAACACGTAGAAAAAATATCTAAAGCTTAACATTTAAATTAAAAGAAGCATATATATGTGGCATGAATGGTAATGAGAATCTGTTCTGAACATTCAGTAAATAGTAATGACATTGAATGAATCATGGCAATAAGTAAACATAGTATTATGTCTTATAGGAAAAAAGACCGTGTGACATAGAATCATAGAATCATGATTACATGATTTTATTCAATGATTCCAGGATTCTGTGAATGTGGCATTGATTCAGAAATGAACTATAGCCGGGTGCTTTCTTGATTTCAGGATTTCCAAAATACTCAAGAAATATAGGGAATAGAAAAGTACATCTAGCACACGTTTCAACAAAAACAAAAACAAAAACAAAACAAAAAAAAAAGAAATTAATTGCACTTAAAAATGTATCTTGAAGCTAAATACATTGAAATTGTTAGGGAAACCATTTGGATGAGGTTCTTTAGACCATGCTGAGATTAGCTTAAAAACATGCGTTTTTGCCTTAATTTATGTTGAAGTTAAGGATTCTACTTTGAGCATGTTTTTGAATTGAGAGAAAGCTTTGGAACAGTGTAGCACATCCATGAAGACACAGAGGCTGTCTGTTTACTTCATAGCAAGAATGAATAATTTTTTAAAAACGTGATTAAACAAACACAGTGTAAATCCACATAGAATAAACAACTACTACAGAGATGAAGGTCATGTAAACTGATGGCACTTTATAATAATGAGTGATGTTACAAAAATTTAGAAATCAAAGCCTGTCTCCTTTTTTGGTAGGTAGGTCATTGTATTTCATATAGTTTGTACCAACGATAAAAAATTATGGAAATTCTCATTTGCTTATTGAGTAACTCTGGAGGAAATATATTAAGGGTACTTCATACAGAAATCAGCTTGCACACAAGATGGATGGAATATTATAAGAATTAATTTAATATATATGTATTATTTTGTTTTGCTTAAGATAGGTTCCTTCACAACATAATATTTGGTATGCTAAAAAAATAATAGGAATTCATTCATCAGAAAAGAAGTTTTAATTTTTTCTGATGTAGACAGTGAAAATGTATAGAAAGAATGATTGGGAGCAAAGATATCCAAATTTCTAACTTGGTATAGATAAAACTCAAAAGTATTATGACTCAGTTTATTTTGAATATCACCTTTTTCATAGTGTTTATTTGAAAATATTTTGAAAATGATCATATTCTTTAAATTAGCTGGAATTTTTGAGTTGTGCCTTTAAGAAAATGAAAACTACAGACACTTTAAGTTATTGTTCTGTGAGCCAGATAAATAATGAAACTAACAATCCTGTTAAATTAATTCATGTAGCAGAAAATGATGGAAGTGAATAGTTCTGAGTTCTGTTTCTCAAACAGATTGGGAAAAGTCTTGAAAATTAATTCAAAATTGATGCCAAACAAATGAATCTTGAACCTAAAAATCAGAATAAACTGAAGTTTCCTTCATTATGTACTTCTATAATGAAACTTGGATAATTAAGTGATTACGTGGACAATGTATTTTTAACATATGCTCTTACAATCAACCAAATGGTCTCATGTGAAGAAGTGCATTTTGTTTTACTGATGTCTTTTTCTCAATTGCTTGGGAAGCTTGACATAAGCAGGAACATCCATTTAACGGTCATGTAATATTGCCACGCTGTTCTTTTTTCTTTTTTTTTTTTTTTTTTTTTCCACAAACTGGTTAATTCAATCTGTATAGATTTTTCCATCAGTTTTTAATTTGCTCAATTTCAGTGAGCTGTTGCCTACAAATTTTTCCCATCTTTCAGCCTGATGACTATCTTATTGATGCCTTGTGCTATTCTTTCTCTTCCATTTCCCTTTCAATACAGATTTTATAGTTCATTACCTGTTAGTGAGTCTTAAATGATGCAGTGCTCATTGTATCACATTCAGTAAAAGTTGCATGTCTTTCATGTATTTCAGCTTGATCTCCATTTATTTCTTTGAGCACTGCTGATATCTGTAGCTATATTTATTTTAATGTGTAATGTGTTTTAAAAACACAAAATTTAGTTTTATGTTGCTTTCATTTGGAATACTTATTCAAGTGAGTGAATTCTTAGTGATAATCTGAAGCTTCCTTATCTGTAATATTTTTCCATAATGTTTTTGTCATAGCTCTTAAAAGGCTAACTTTTTAGTCCGTGCCATAGTTTCCCCAAAACAAAGACATCACATGAGCACAAAAGCAAATATCTCCTTATTAGAATATTTTGTGTTGTTCTCCTGAACATGTAGAGCATGTCCTATATCACAAATGAGCATCTCTGACAGTGACCAGAAAAGGTGACCTTAATAGAAGACTTTCCTGGATGGTACTTCATGCTCACACTTCTGTTTCCGCAGTATGCCGTTATGTTGTAGAGGGTTACAGGGAAGCTGGGTAAACAGAGATAAAAAGGCTTTTTGTGTACATTCTATGATGTTAGAAAATCAGAGGAAGTTGCAGGGTTTCATGTTAATTTATTTGTATTGCTACTACAATTCTGTTTCGTGAGAGTTTAACAATGTAAGTTGAGGCCAATAAAAATAGCATTCAAATTAAAAGAATCAGGAAACTATTTTTGAAGTAGTTCACGTCAATAACTATTGATAGCAAAATGTGTTAAATGTAGGTTAAAGGGGCCAGCTATGAATATATATATATATATATATGCGTATATACCTATGCCAGCTGTGTAACCATAAATTTTAAAGAGTGGTGTATAATTTCTGCAGATGAGAGTTTGTTCTATTATTGCCCTTCTACAGCATACAATCTCTATAAGTGAAGTATTTTAAAAAAACATGTCTTTTTTTCTGGATGTATTTTTTTTCTCTTGAGATTATAAGGCAAAGACAAAAGTGAATGCTTCAAAAAAGGGATGGCACAAACAGTGTCTGGGGAAATCAGAAGTTGCATGTAAACTGCTGGAGGATTTATTAGTTTTTCTATGCTTGATTATGAAGATTGGGTGAAAATGAGAGCATAAATGTATGTACGGGAACTGCTGAGTCACGGCCCGAACCTCTGATTGATTACCTGAGGTGAGCCATGAGTCAGCCAGAGGAGCACAGGTGAAGGCAATTCACCTGTGCTGCCAGAAGGGGTGGAGCCAGGCTCCTAGACCTATTTAAGAGCTGGCTACCAGTGGGGAAGGATCTCGTCTCGAGATCCCCTCTTCTGGTGTTTTTTGTAGGTGAGCCTAGCATACTGGTAAGCCTTCCATTTATTCTCTCTTATTATCTTAATCTACTTTGCCTGACTCTCTTGTTCTTTTTGTGATTATAACATCTTAATGTCCGTTGATTATACTTCTTAATATCCATTGATTATGCATTTGTATAACTTTAAAAAGTAGTCATTGAGGAAAAGGATTGGCTGTTGTCACTGCAATATAAGCTTTATTTCTGTTACTTGCACCAGCAAGTGATTCTACTTAGCATTTTCTTATTTACATCTATATATGTACATAGTCATAAACATTCTCAGCCTCAATAGATTTATTATTTTATACATACATTTTATTCATGCTGCTTAATTATTTTTATGAAAGTAATTTGTAGTGAATCAATATTAAGCAAATGTTTTCCTGTTTTATAAGACTAGAAGTTTTTATTTATTCAGTGTTACTCTAGTGCATCTCTCATTGCCCAGTAAAGGAAGCTGTCACAAGTATCATAATATTCAAAACATAGACTCTGATTTACTCTATTATTTAGGGACATGTTGAGTTTTAAGCATGAGAAGACTTATAGAATGCAGTAAAAGTAAATCTCTGAAAGTAATGCATCTTATTTCCATGGAAATTTCAACAAAGCAAAATTGACAGTATTTATAGAGCAAATTCTCAGCTACAAAACACTATGCTTCAACATAGTCGTCATCATTTTTGGCTATGCGTTTTTGCCAGTGATGAAAAAGAGCCTGCATACATCACATATAAAAATCTGCACCAGTGAGTTAAGCCACTGTCACCACAGCTGAAATGTACTACCCAACACCTCATGTGCTCATGTCCGCTGTTTGGTCTCCATAAATGTTCAGCAAGTGTCAATGAATGCTGATGGGTGCACTTTTTTCCACATGAAGAAATTCAGTGGCATACCTTCGCTTTATATGCACTTCCATATCTGATGCCATTGTGTCAGACTGCCCCTCTGCTGCCATCTTGCCACGCAGCAACAAAATGTAAAGGAATAAGAGTGGGAAGATTCAGCCTCTACTGCCATACCACCAATGTGATGTTGGTGTTCTGATGTTATGGGCTAATATAATAAAATATTGTTGCCTTCAGAGTAGCCCTCATATTTGTCCTTGCATGGTCACTCAGTTTACACTCAGTACCTGTCATTTCTCATCTTCATTTAAGTAATTAATTGATTAAACGACTTCTATTTCAGCAGGAGTGCATATAAGCTAGGTAATTTTCTCTATTTCAAATCATTAATATAAGCTGCCAGTGTTCAACTTTTTTTTTTTTTTTAGTTATTATAGGAAGAGGAAACAATATTATTGATTTTTCTTCTTCTATGAATATGAAAGATTATGCCTTTTCATTAGTGTAAAGTACCATGCAATGGTGCTGAATGTAGAACAAAATTGACAACATGGAAAATGAAATATTTTAGACTAAAATTTCAGGACTTAGTAATAGGTCCTATGGACTGAACACCAGTTGTTTAAAACTGTGTTTGTTTAAATGTGTTCTTTCTCAGTAAATGCAACCCTATATACACTAGATTACAAACATTCATTTTCCTTCTACACAGTCAAATGTCTTCAGAAGCACACGGCAGAGACACCTTTCTCAACACTAAACAGACCTGGTTCACTTAGCCTTTCTTCATAGGGGAGATGCTCCAGGCCCTTCACCATCTTTGTAGCACTCCACTTTCTTTATTTACCTGATTTTCTACAAATCCTATTACAACCAGTTATGGAAGTTGCCTTTATCATGCTCATTTCCCTTTTTTAAAGCTTTTATAAGGCTTTAGACTTTTATTCCCAAAAGATAATGCACTAAAAATAATTGAAATATCTCAAATAAGAAAAAAATGTCTTCCCATAGATATTGCCAGCAGCCAAACATCTTCAGAATTTAATCACAAGCCCTATTCTTAAGCCGTCTGTTAAATTTTACTGATTTCCTGTTTATGTAGGACAGAAAAAAAATTAGTTCTGATTAAAATTCTTGAATTCTTGGGCTACGTGACTCCATGAGAGCAATACCAAATTTCAGATCTATCTTGAGTATTTCCTCTGGAGAGACAGAACTCCTTTCTGTTTGTGACACTATACCCAGGACAGTTTTGGCTTTTTTTTTCCTTAATAAAAATATATGGTTGATGTGCAGAGACAAAAATTCTTTATTATTAGTCAAACAAACAAAGGAAGTTTTTTTATTTCAGGTACAAATTTCAACTTTGAGTTCAGCTATATAATTGCTGCTTGTTACAAAAAAAAAAAAAAAAAAAATTAACAGCTAAAGCTGTTATATGGAGGTTTTCTGCCCCTTTCTCTAGCTTTGTGCTCACCTTTCCAGTGTCACAATGGTGAAATCATTTTTTGATTAAGTGTGACATCAATGGGGAGTGTTCTCTCTGGAGCTTTTGTTTTGTTTGTTTGTTTTTAATGTAATAGTACCCAGGAACAAACGTACAAGGCTGAAATTTTCTACCAACTTCTGTTTATACTCTGGCAGCTTCTGGTATGATTCCATGTTTACATTTTCAAGAACTCTTGTCATCTTACGTATCTTTTCATTCTGGGCTCATGCAATCTGCACAGAGCAACTATCTGCAGTTGCCATCTACTAGTTAAAAAATATGTTGATAATGTTAGGAAAATCAGAACAGAAGTTCAACTACATAATTTCACAAAGCTAAGAAGCAGCTATTGCAGGTTAGGTAACTTTGCTTGGTTAAAAATCTATGGTTGTCTGGAAATTTTGAGAAAGTTTAAAACCCTCAGGTATTGCACTGTTGAGATGATACGAAGTTTCTGACCAGTGTCTAGCAGCAGTAATATCTTATTTATAGGGGCATGTGCTGAAGAAATTGAATAATTTCAGAGTCCCCAGTCATATCTTTTTAGCGGAAGGTTGTTAGAGTGAGGGTAGTATGGTTGGGTTGTGGATGGACTTGGTGATCTTTAAGGTCCTTTCCAACCTGAACAATTCTATGATTCTATGTTGCGATTCCCTATGTTTCTCTTCTTCTTCTTCTTCTTCTTCTTTTTTTTTTTTTTCCCATTGTTTTCTTGAAATAGCATTCTTTTTCCTGGATTCTAATAATTTGTTCCCTTCTTTCCTGTTTTTCTTTTGCTGGCAGGGGTTTGCATTTCTTGTTTTCCTTTCCATATTCAATCATAATTGTGGGCAGCACAATATAAGAAGAATTTCAGAATGTTACAGTACACCTAAAAGACAGCTACAAAATTGGTGAAATGTTCAGAGGCAAGATGTATGAGAAGCAGCTGAGATCCTTGAGTTTGCTCAGCCCAGAGCAGAGGAGCTGAGGGGCAGCTCCTCACAGAGAGTGGAGGAGCAGCACTGAGCTCTGCTCTATGTGACAGCGACAGGGCTGCAGGGAATGGCATGGAGCTGTGTCAGGGGAGGGTCTGGTTGGGGGTTAGGAAGAAGTTCTTCTCCAGAGGGTGTTTGGACACTGGAATGGGCTACATAAGGCAGTACTCATGGCCCCAAGCTGACAGAGTTCAACAAGTGTCTGGATAATGCTTTCAGAAATATTGTTTGATTTTTGGGTGGTCCTGACAGGAGTTGAATTTTATGATCTTGTGGCCTTCCAATCTGGAACTGTTCTATTCTACTCTACCCTGTTCTGTTCTCTTAATTACTAATAAACTCTGAATACTAATAGGGAACATGTACTGCTTAAAGTTTTTTCATTAAATGAGTTTTCATTAAATGCCTGTAGTCCTATTTTTTTTTAATAATGTATTACCATCAGCAAGGCATGAATCTACATCTGTAATAATCTAATAATATATTTCAGTTATAGATAATGTTTATTAAAGTGTACTGAACCACGACAGGAATTTTTCCTTATAAAACATTAGCTATTGCCAGTTTAAGAACCTAAAAACGCTGTAAACACCTAATATTTAATCTTTTTTAATCTCAGTTTCCAGATTACAAATGATGGTGTCACTTGACACCATGGGACAGAAATTGCTGATATAAAATCTTGTCACATTCCTTGATCATTTTCAGGAGAAAAATAAACAATAATGTATAAGAATGTTTACAGAACTAGAATCACTGATTTCTAGCACAGCACTATCATTTTTAGAAATGACTCAAAATGTTTCAGCTGTGAAGATTAATGTATACCTTTGAGCATCACAGCAGTTTAGATAGCAGTTGTTACAAAACCTTCCTTATTGTCAATAGAGTACCATAGGATCAAAGCAATAAAAAATGTGACTTTACACAATTTTTCCATTCTTCTTACAGCTCAGCTAATTCAGCTTAATGTTGAAATTTTCAATATTTCAAAATCATCCTCAGTTATTCTTTCAGCAGAGAAAGAAATGAATTTTAAAGGGGACTTTAGGAAATACTGTCACATTATTGCTGGAACTAAATCTAAGTACTTATTAACAGTATTTTTGTTATTATCTTTCAGCAACTTGGTTTTGAGGCCATGCAGCCTTCTGCTACAAATTATAGTTATTAAAAAATATGCAACCAAGTATGTTGACAAGGATATCACATCTTTGGGCTATTGTACATGTTTGGATTTATATTGAAGGATGAAGAAAAGAAGTATGACTGAGAAAGGGAAATGGAATTAAGATTTGGTGTATTTGCTTATAGAGAAGGCATATTCAAGCTATGGATTAGCCAATCCCTGATCATAAAATCAGTGTCATGTAAGATTCCTGCTTATGAGAGTGTTTTTTGATGTTATTATTTTGCCTATGTAAGGAAAGCATTGTGAAATAAAGTTCTGTTTGATTTTTCTGCTTTATGTTGTGAAAACTAAGAACCGAGTAACAATGATACTTATTATTCTAAAAGTTGATTTCCAATTAAAAAAGAATTGCCTCTGCTTGCCTATGACTTCTTTTGGTTAATCTCCACATTTTCTACATGTGCTTCAGAAGATGCATGATGAAAATATTTTCAAGGAGAGAAAATCTTCCCTTTCTGAAAGTTTATATCTGACTGAAATTGCAGCAGTTAAGAAACGACAAACTTCCTCAGTTTGCTGCACAACCATCAGTGTAACATGGTAAGCAAGCAAACAAAAATACATTGTGAATCATCTGTTACCTGACTTTTTTTGATGTTCTTACAGTACTATATTCAATGATACAAATGACTTAAAATTTTGCAGGAAGAGAAAGGTGAATTAGGGCAACAATCTACTTCAGCTCTCAATCTGTTATGTGTCTACTCACAAATTCTCCCCAGATTAGATCTTAAAACCTAATCATCTAAGATAATGTATATAGGATTCTTAATTATTGGAACCTCTCAGTCAGTCCTCAGTCCAAGCTGATCATGTTTAATTACTGTGAAGGATTTTTTCCCTCCACGCCAGCTCCCCATTATCATAAGTCAGAAGGTGTCAACTTATCCAACAGTATTGAGGTTGGGTAACAAAGAGACTGTCTGTCACAAATAAAGAATTTATTGGAAATTAAGTGGTAAGCTCTATGATTTGCTTGACTGTGTAATTGAACTTGCTATTGAAAGCAACTTAAAATTCTTTACCCAATTTAAGGAATTAGGATGAGTTTGGATGAATTGGATTTTTTGAGTCAAATGCCAACAGCTAAGTGTGCTTGTTTGCATTACACATATTTGTATATAAATATATAAAATACTGATTATATGTGTGTGTATTTTTATATGTGTAAACATACATATGTGCACATACATATAAGGGCTGCTTCAAAAGTAAATCTTGTTTTATTATGTTGGCCCACAGTGTCAGAGATGTTGGTGGCATGACAGCAGAGGTTGAACTTTTCACCAATATTCTGTTACATTTTGTTGCTGTGTGAGATGGCAGCAGATGCAATCTGACACAATGGCATCTGACCTGGAAGTGCATACGAAGCAAAAGTTTGTCACTATATTTCTCCATATGGAAAAAATTGCATCAGTTATATCAGTTATGGAGACCAAACAGTGGATATGAGCACATTGAGGCCATGGTGAGGTGTTTCAGAAGTGGTGAAATAGGTTACCTCTACTGGTGCAGTTTTTTCCAAACGTGGCATACAGGTTCTTGTTCATCACTGATGAAAATTCACAGCTAATGTTTGTGACTATGTTTTGTATCTGAGAATTTTCTCTATCAAATAGTGTTACTTTGCTCTTTGTATCCGTTGTACATAAAAGGAAATAATTAGGAGATATTACTTTTGGAGCATCTATGTGAACGTGTGCCTAAATAAATATATGTAAGTTACACAATATACATTTATGCTTCCCATTTAATGCACAATTCATAAAATACAAAATCACTTGTATCAAAGTCATAACAAATATTTCAAACCTCTTGTGAATAATTTTTTTATGCTTAATGAAGGCTTTTATTTCCACTAGTTATCCTGTACAAGGGGAAACTAATGTTAAAGGGGAACGCTGGTGTCATCTTATATCTAATATATGTCTCCATTCATACGTTCTTCATAATACAGCAAAACTTAAGAAACAATATTATAATGACTTGAAACAAACTTTTGTTTGTCATATTACTGATATCACCTGTGTAAGCACAGCAGAACTTTTCTCACAATGCTCTTGCTTTTCAGGTGATTCAGATTTGGGCACTGCCTTCTTATAACAGATGGCTGCATGGTTATTCAAGATACTAATTAGTCTTTTACATTTTCCAGCTAACCTTACATAGACACATTCCTTTGAGAGATGATTACTCTGTGGTTTTAAATAGTAGCACATATTTGCTAAGAGGCTTCTGTAACGAGCCCTTTATAAACAATAAAATTGTGATTAATTCTGGTATAGTAAACACATGATACTAGCAACACAGTAATTAACAGCATAGTGGCATTTTAAAGGACTGTTTTACATATTTTAACATTCTTTTACTGTAGGGGCTCTTCAGGAACCAGGCAATGCTTGTGGAAGTTCAGAAAAAGCTGCTAAAATGAGGGACCTGTGGTATTTCCATCTGGAGACAGTCATTTATCAACAGGTGAAGCACAAGGGAGCAAACATGCTAAAAAAAAGCTGGTCACGGTAGATAAAACATACATAAAAAGGAAGCAAAGGCTCAGAGATGTATATTAGATGATAGTCATGATTAATTCTATGTCTGCAAATGTACATTTCTGTTCATACAAAACCAAATTTCTTTTTAAGTGAGTGATTAGCCCAAAAAAGTCTGATTAGTATCCACACATCATTAAAGAAACACATTCTGGATATGTTTCAGAAATAATTAAATGTCTGAACACAGTGAACCATCAAAGTATCCCAGTAGCACTCCTCATTTGTGCAGAAATATACCTTCCTATTTGCATAGAAGTGCTGCTGAAACATCTTCAATACAAATTCTGAAAAGGAGACAACGAAAGTATTCATGAGAATGAAAATTTAGTAAGAAGAAATATCAGATAGGTGACACAAAACTGAGTGTCTGTCAGTTCTATATTTTTATGCTGGTGATGGCCACTTTTCAAGGTACGAAGAAAGCTGATTCTGTGCCCTAGAAATATAAAAGAGAAAACTGTAACTGAATCTCATTTGAAATATCATTTACACAAAAGGATTGATACCAGGAGAGAGCAGATAATGAAAGCGTTAATAAACACAAAAAATCCCACCCTATATCAGCATAGTTGCAATTCCAACTGTTAGGAGTTAATTGATAATCAAGGACTTTTTGCATCTCGTCTTACTTTTTTCCTCCTATTTTGACTAAAACTTTTATCTTAGAATCAGAGATTCTTTTTCTCTAAGTCGGTTTTTATAACCGATAGTGAATTACATGACTTATGTGCACTGATATGGGAATGAGAGATTCACTTTGAGAAGGTAAATTGTAATATTCTTGTCCTGTATAACCTTAATTTTTGTGTAACGCCTCCAAAAATGCCCTTCCTTTTCTATTGCTTCTGGTCTTACTAAAAAGCATTTTTTAAAGAGAGTATTGGACGTTAGGAACTTGGTTTAAAATATATTTTTAAGATGAACTCACATTTGGACTAAGTATACTGGCCAAGTGTAATTTTTCAAAGAAAATGAGCATGGGGAGAACAGGTTCTGAGAGGTTAAAGAGGCTGTTCTAGAGGGAATGTGTAAGTTAGAGAATGATATAGAATGAAGTGTGATTTGAATCTTTGCTCTACCCTTTCAGCATTGTAGAGGGACAAATAATTGACAATTTCATGGATGGCTTCTATTCTTTGTAGTTTAAGCAAAAACTAAACATGAGATTAAATTGCTAACTAAATATAACTATTGTGGCTTGTGGCTGCAGTCAGTAAAATACTTACTTCTTGGCATGTGTGGATGTATTCTGAGGTTATTTTGGAGTAAGATGTTATTCATACATTTTTGCTCACAGGGTGTCTTTTTTTTTTTAAGGATAAAAGTCAGAGGTGGTAGCTAATGAGAAGGAGTTTGTATGAAGGGAAGATTATTTCTCTGTAAGCACAATTTTAGTTTTCTTCATGCTGTATTTATATTTCATAGTATTTATTACATTTCAAGAGAGATCTGACAAATATTTTAATCCAACATATTAGTATCTCACCACTTTATGCATAAGCAAGGTTCTCAAACCCAGATATTTAAAGCAAAAGTTACAAATCAATATTAAAGTATGATTCTTGCAAGAGCCTTACTTTCCAGGATGCAGGAATCAACCAGAATTTCTCTTCCTGTTTTGAAACAAAGCACCAAATTTCATGATAGAAGACTGAGAGCATCTATGGTGCTCTCTTCCTGGGAAGATGGTGGAACAACTTATTCTGGATGCAAGCAAGTAGAAGAGAAGGTTATCAGGAGTAGTCAACATGGATTCACCAAGGGGAAATCAACCTGGTAACCTTCTATGATGTCATGAACATCTAGATAGATGAGGAGAGGATAGTGGATGTTGTGTACTGTGGCTTCAACAAGTCTTTTGATACTGTCTTCTATAACACCCTTGTAGGTAAGCTTAGAGAGTATAAGATAGACTGAGAACTAACTGAGTAGCAGAGTTCATAGTGTTCTGATCAGTATCACAGAGACTAATTGGAGGTCAGTAACTAGCCGTATAGGTAGAAAAGAGTATGGAAGGGCTAGTCACATGTAAAATATGGCCAGTCAACATCCTCGTCTGTCCAGTCCTGTGTCTGATCACTGCAGTTTGTTCTATCTTCCTATATTTTCCTCATGAAATCTTAATCTCTTCACATCTGTACTCTTTTTCATGTGTATTTGTGCTGAAGATCTAATTGCCAGCTCCTGGATGAGCTAATGTGTGCAACTGCAACAAAATTCAAGCTGGACTAGCTGGAGAGTAAGCAGCCTACGAAGTGGGCATGAGGGCCCGGAATCCAAGCAGGGGTGCTGCATGCACAGAAGGGCCATGCCAGTACTCACATAATCCTGGAGATGGGATGCTGGAGAAAGAGGCTGTGTGTGATTCTTGAGAGATCTGATCATGCCAGGTACTGAAATGATGCTTGAATATGTGTGTGTTTGTGAACCTAAAGAGTGGGGTCTGTGTACCTGCACTAGCGAACTTCTGTCTCCACCACTTGGAAGAAGTCATAGCTGTCTGTATCCGTGTTTTATGTGAGTCATGTGCATAAGAGCTGCTGAAGGCAACATTGTATGTTTCTGGTATACAAGCTCAGCTTGCAAAAGGGAAAGCAGCAACCATCTCTCCAACCTGGGCAGAGATGCTGGAACCTATGGTCTAGCTAAGCTCCAGCATCTGGCCAGAAGTAGCCCTGGGCCAGAATAAGTGAAAAAGGCTGTTCTCCTCACTTCAATAGAGATAGAGTTCATGTTCACTTATGAGGTTTTTAAGTAACACGCTTCCTTTTTTATCCACGATGGGATTCATTCTACCTGATTTTTGATGGTCTCAACATTTAGTCATCCTAGACTCTACTTCTCTAAAAAAATTAGACGTTCTCACTTTAGGATCAGGAAATTCAGAGGTAAGAAGTAACTACTTTGCTTTATTAGCTAGAGAAGATGCCTTGTGACTACTTTAAATGACAATCCTTTATTAGAGAAATCATATTTCTTTGAGGTAAGTTTCCTTTTCTAGATTTTTACCAGGTTTTCTAGGTATCTGCTATCATATGAATAGAAATCTAAGTCAAAATAGCAGTATATATGTACTATGCTAGTAAAGAACATTTAGCACATTTTCATATATAATAGCAGTCCAACTGTACTTGTCTTCATTCTCCAAATATTCTGTAAGCCTGATAATTGCCATATTGCTTGATGGAGAGCAGATATCCTAGTCAGAAACCTGATCTAGCTGTTGTCACAACTGATTCTTTTTCTAAAACTAAAAATACGATGCACTGGACTGGAGGGGACTTTACAGATCATTTAATCTAATCCCTTTTTTGAAAGGCGTCTGTATAGCAATAACACACAATTCCTAAGAAAGGACTGGCAATAAAAGCCAAAATGACACACAGAGGCAGAATACAATATTTACAATTTGACAAACATCATCAGTCAGTAATGGCAACATACAATAAGAGAAGGAGAGGTATCAAATACAGAATAACACCAGAGAATATGTCTATCTCAGATGAAGTGATATAAGATTTTGCTAATCCAGAATGTGTTTTCCTGTTACCTTTGTAAAAAGTCTGCTTTGTCACTGATATTTGCTAGTGCACCTTCATGAAGCATTAACTATCTACATCCAAATGTGGGAAGAGAAACAGCAACAACAGCAAATTGAATGTCACTGTTTATTTAAAGTAGGGAAGTAATCAGCTGTTTCTTGATCTTATTTCTTTTTGGATTTTCAAACAGCTACTGACATTGCCTTTTAGGTCTAGTAGTTGTTCCAAGCAAATTATTGGGCTTTCACTGATGTATTATCAAAATGAATGTCTTATTCTACAATATTTTCTATAGGAAACTGTGAGAATGATAAAATAATTTAGATAAATATATTGTCTATTAAAGCAATAGAAATTGGCAGAGTATTTTATAATATGCATTGTTATGTACTATTGTGTTCAGTGCTTGTATTTTTAACTAAACAGTATTAAAAATATAGGTAGTCTTTAGCAGTTGCATGTAACGAATAATATTTCTGCTTCTAAAGAAAAAGGTTGTATTAACAATCACTTTACTGTATCTTAGCTGCAGTCATATTAAAAAACTTCTAAGGAAACAGAGCTGGCAAATAATTGTCTAAGCTGGCAATTGTTTTAGGCTTTTGAAACAAAACTGAGATAAAAATCTTAATGAATGTGTGTGGTCTTCCTTCAACATGAATGTTTGCCTCAGAGTAATTGATATTTTACTTATAAGAAAGTTCGTTTAATAAGAGTACGATTTGCAAAACAGCCTTCGTAACAGTATACATAGTGATATTTTTTCCAAGTAACTTTATGTCTAAAGAATCCATAACCATTTTATAATCTTCATGAAAGAAATAGGTTTTTTTTTTTTCCAGGAATCCTTGGAAATAAAAAGGTACAGAATTTATCTATTGGCATTGAAGGACTTTGAATTTGCGCAAAGGCATAAGAAGTGTACATTGAATAATATTTGATATCTTTTTCTCCACTCAAATACATATATTGTTGTAACTGTGAATGTGTACTTCTAAAGAAATGCAAGTAGTACTTTTGAAGTTCGCTGAAATGCATTCCACTTATGCCTTTTTAAACAATGAACCTTATTCATTAGGATAGCTCTAGTAACTTTATTGAAGCTTACTGCCTTCTGATGCATGTAGTGAGGAACTTTTCTTATGTTGAACAACTAATAATCCAAAAAAATAGAATGTGAAATACACTATTTTACCCTAATTGTATTGATAGAAAAGCAGAGCATAAGCATAAATAGTGATATTCTGGCTTCATTGACATTAATAGCAGATTCTTTCTGATTTCACTGAGACAAAATTTTACTAATCCTGAAGTCACTGAGAACAGCTGTGGCAGAGCCAGAAAATCTTCAGTTCCCATAGATAATGCTTTTTTTTTTTTAATAAAAGAAAATCAATCTCAGATCTTCACATTTCGTAGAGCACTTTCTACTTCCTTGTCACAGTATAGTATTCATTTTTTAGTTGTTGCAGCTCTTCACAAAAATTACTTCAAATGTTCAAAATCTTTTAAGAAGGAATGAATGAATTTTCATACACTGATTTGAATGATTGGTCATAGGCATAATTCTGGAGCCATACTGAAATTTATGTAGAGATTAAAAGAGTACTAAAGAGGCAACTCTGTGTTCCGCTCCCCGGGGAGTCCGCAGCTTGGCCAATTACTGAGGTGACACCAATGTGATGAGCAGCAAATGGCGTTTATTACACATATACACTAACTTATATAGCCTAAGTGCTTCGTCTACGCCCCTAAGGGCACGCATCACCCATCAATCATAGAGCAGGGAGAGGGCCTAACGCGTCACAACCCGCGGGGGGGTCTCGCAGTCGCTGACAACACAACTGTCACATAAAGATAGCTAAAAAAAAAGGATTATAATTATATACTAGAATTATAATTATTGTACTGTACTAGAAATTCTGTTAGTCCATCTTCAAAACAGTTGCAGATAAACTCTAAAGGACATTTGGCAGAATTTCACATGCAAGCAGGTATACTGCAGTTCTGCAATTCCTCTGTTATCCATTCAAAGGGTATTACTGAAAAAAGCAAGTTTACATTTTAAGTGACCAATTTGTCTCTTGAAGAGCTCTGTCTTGGAGAGAACAGCAACATTTGTGTGAAATGTAAACTAATCCTGAGCATCCAAATTTCCAGTAGTTGGGATAATTTGGAGCAGTGCATTTTGATTTTTATTGGCACGTGAGATATTGCTGCAGATAGATCAAATAATGCATCTTGGGCTATAAATGCATCTTCTTAAAAAATAACAATCTCGCATCTAATAATACTATTACACACAGTGTGTTTATTCTTTAAGTTGATCAGATTAGCCAAAGAATGATGTCGCTGTCCATTGTATGCTATGGATAGTGGGACTTAAAGCTAAAACCTTAAGAAAATTTTACTTTTGACAAAAATAGAAAATTTATTATTGACTTCAGTGAAGATAGAATAGCTAGGTAGCTCTCACATAGATGTTTCATGAGAATGCAGAAATAAGTGCAATCTACCTCTGCACAGAATGTGTTCTGGATTTTTATTTATTTGTTTATTTACATCCTATTTTATTGTTTGTCTAGTCTGCATACAAATTGGTAAGAACATGTAGCTTTTAATGTAGAATTTGAAATTGTTATGATATGATGTAAGATCAAAACAAGTGGACTCTTAAGAATGGTGTTGAATAGTGGTGTTAGTGGAAAAAATTAGTCAAGAAAAGAAAAAACTATTTCTTAATAGTAGCAAGAAAAGTTCTACATTAAGCAGTATTTATAACAAATATATGGATGCATAATGTCTTTGACAGTTAAAGGGCAAAGACATCCTTTCTATGCTGTGAAAAGATAACCTTATAACCTGGTTTTCTTAATAGAATTTTTTGTTAAATTAGCTTTGACTTAAAATTGCTGTAGAGCAGTGAGTGCTCTATTCTAATATTCTTATTTTTATTATGTTGGGTTTTTCATCTTGCACTGTGTAAGCAATACATACAGTAAAACTTTCAGCTGAATTATAACAGCATTGTATTGTTTAGCCTCTTTTCTCTGGTTACTGCTCTTCTGTGATGTGACAACAATTAAACTGTAAAAACATCGGCTGGCAACTTTTGGAAATAAGGTAGTAATTCCAGGCATTTTCTCACAGAGGTATCTACTGTAATTATTGTAATTAACTTCTGAATCAAGAAGATACAGGCCAGTTGATTTTAGCAAACCTTTTGCAGTTATACTCCAAACAAAAGCAGAAATAACAAAGCCAAAAAACAAAGGGTTTAGTTTTGTCCTCAGTGCATCACTTTCTTTAGTCACAAAGTTCTATAACTAAGTCAGAACTCAGCATTCACAACTCGTCTAATTCAGCTATCAAATTCTGCAGTAATTTTGTCCAAAAGGTGTTTTGATCGTAAATATATAGGGAACATGTTACCTATCTCATACCAGATATTAAGACCCAAGTGACTGCACCTCTGCAATCATGTTTGAAAATTGAGAAAAAGCAAAGTAGCTAACTATTTAGACATAGCATATATTTTTATCATCACTTATGCTAATAGCTTCTGCAGCACGAATATGAAAATTGTCCATAATTTGTAAACTTGCAGTACTTCCAAAATCATCTTCTGATGTACTAGTTCTACTTAGATAGACATGGATGAGGATAAAAAGCCTTGCCTTTTTCTTTAATATACATCTGGAGTCTAAGATGCTTAACAGTAGAGGAAAAGCAAGGGAGTCAGAGTATACTACTTTCTGCTAAAGAATTTAGTTAAGAAAAAAAAAAAAAATTAAATCGCTGTTTGGTTGTGTTTTTATTATTTTCTTTACCAGCACAACACCACCTTAGTTAAGATCCACCAATTAGTTCATACTCACGCTTTGAAAATTAAAAATGCATAATCCATGGTTCTGGCATAATTTCCACTGTGTGCATAAATAACCATTTAAATATCCCAAAAATAGTACAACAGCAGGAACAAGTCCTGTGGTCCAGTCGGACAGGGCTTCACTGAATAATTAACAATGTAATAAATAATGATTGGTCTGATTTCATCTACAAACCTGACTATTTTTGTGATGAGCTAAGTGATAACATCATTATTATCAAAAGCTATTAAAAAGAGAAAACTGTTTTGATATATGCACTACATAGGAGACACTTGGAAACACTGAAATGGCAAGCACTTGAAGTCTGATTTTCCCATTTATGACCATTTAAGCAGCAGTAAGTGGCATAAATAGTTAGCAAAAAATATTATGATGGCGTTGTTGGAAATCTTAGGAAAATTGAAAAGTTCTGTGCATGTAGATAGCACTGTTGCCTTTTTCTGCATGCATTTTGCAAGTCTCTTTACTGTTTCCATCACTGTTAACTATTGCTGCACAGAGTTAACTTATGAGCTAGATAACGCAAATATTAGTGATATGAAACTGGACATCATTACACTTTGAGATCTTAAAACACTGCCTCACTAAGTTGCCTTGATGAGTTGCTGTAATTAGTAGGCAAATATGATTGAACAAGAGGCAACACACTTTAATGCGATTGTCAGTTAAGTCATCATTAAAGGTTACATATAAGAATGCACTTACCAACCTAAAAATTACATGTCAAAACTCTGAAAATCTACTGACTTGTTTGTTTAACTTAATTTATTGTGCATAATAACCTATGCATTCTTTGTATCTAAAAGTCAGATGTCCAAGGCTCGGAAAAACAGTTTGATTTGCCAGTCATGAATATGCATAAAGCATACAAACACCCCAAAAATGATGATAATGCTAATTCTTACCTTCTGGTAATTGTTGATTTATTGAGTACATATTCAGGAAATCATAGTTCTGGATTTTAAGCTTCCTTTGTCTTGTTCTATAAGAGTTCCTATCTACTAAGTCTTAATACTCTACATTCTTCAAACTGAAAGTTGAAAGCTTTGAAGTCAGGAACACAAATAAAATGAATGCTAAGATAAAGATCTGAAGTTTGGTCCTTAGGCTAGAACACTGGGCTGGGAAAAGGAGGACTGTGTTTCCAGTTTCTTCATCTAGGCTTATTATTATTGATATTACTTTTATTTATTCAGTAACTATTTGAAATAAAATTTATGTGCTGTGTTAAGAGTCAGTTGTCCTAATCAACTGAGAGTCTGATCAATGAGTAGCAAATAAGGCTGCTTTGTGCTTTCTAAGTAAGTTTCCTATTCAGTAATCAATTTTCAAAAGGTTAATATGAAAATCTCCACAGCTGTAAGTTGAGGAAGCAGAATTAGTGAGGTACCTGAATTCTGTATGAGTTTTAATCACAAGTGTGACTACCTGGTTTCTATTATACCTAACCCAAAGTGATGTGCCTAACCCAGAACAACAATAACAAAAAAATAGTTTTAGCACATATTTTATGTTTTCTGATTGCTGGCTTAATCATAGAATCATGGAATGCTTCGGGTTGGAAGGAAACTTTAAGATAATCGAGTTCCAACCCTCCTGCTGTAGGCAGGAACACCTCCCTCTAGACCAGGTAGCTCAAAGCACTGTCCAGCCTGGCTTTGAATGCTCCCAGGAATTGGGCATCCACAATCTCTCTGGGCAACCTGTTCCAGTGTCTCACCACTCTCACAATAAATAATTTTTTCTAATATCTAGTCTAACTAGTCTACTAGTCTACTCAGAGTCTACTCTAGTCTACTCAGAACTTTCTCTTCTCCAGGCTGAAGAGTCCCAAGTCTCAGCCTGTCCTCGTAGGGTGGTGCTCCAGCCCTCTGATCATCTTCATGGCACTCCTCTGGACCAACTACAAAAGCTTGATGCCCCTCTTGTGCTGTGGTCTCCAGAACTGAACATAGTACAGCATGTGGGGTTTCACAAGAGCAAAACAAAGGGGCAGAATCCCCTCCATCAACCTCCTGGTAACGTTTCTCTTGATGCAACCCAGGATACAGTTGGCCTTCTGGGCTGCAAGCACACACTGCCAGCTCATGTTGAGTCTTTCATCAGTCAGCACTCCCATATCCTTCTCCTCAGGACTGCTCTCAAGCCATTCTCTGCCTCTGTGACGCAGTGACTGATATTATGAATTCTTCTCTTTGAGCTAAAGGATCACTTTTACCTGTTTCAGTACTGAATTTCCTAGTGTTATTCTCATCACTTCTATATAAAATGTTTAGACAGGGAAGGTTTGATCCAAGCCAGTGCAGATAAATTATGTTCTTTTACCTGTTACGTGTTTCTTTGAAAATATGTTTCCAGGGAACTAAAGGTATCCAAATAATAATAAGCTCAGTTTTAAAGGATCTAAACAGAGCAAGAAAAGAAATATCCACCAGCCTTGGAAACCACAATAGCTACAAAGAGATCAGTAACACCGATAGAGTACTTTTTTCAACACAGTCATCACCATTAACCAACTTGAACAGATGAGCTGACCAAGATGCTTCCCATTTCGTGGTGTGAAAGCTGTGCATGGCCATCCAGAATGCGGCTTGTCTTTCATGTTATTGTCAGCACTGCTGAATCACACTGCCCACTGCTTCACTGTGCTCACATCCTGTGCTTGGTCCTCATAAGTGATGATTTGTTTCCAACTAGTTAGAATGCTGGAAGATTTTGCGGAGTCTGTAAGAATTAAAATTATTTTTCTCTTTTTTCTTGTAGTGTTGCACCATGCATGATTTCCTACTGTTTGTTGACAAGAGGAACTTTTGAGAAACTATTGTATTGGGGACCTCATTATAAAATATGGCAAAGATTGGAAAGATATTGGGATATCTGAAATTCTTTTATAGACTGTAATGAGCTAAATATACTTAGCTTTATCATATCTTGTTGCTTTTCTTACACTTCAGTGTAATATTATCATGCATCTTCATGTTAGATGTTTCTATCATGTGTACTTAACCAAATATATACAAGGCTTGTATCTTCACAATTGTATTTTATTAATATGCTATTATGTCTTTCAGAAATTCCTTGTATCATTTCTTTTTCTAGTTTCTCAAGTCAATACTTTTTTGAGAGGATCTATACTGCTACATGAAAAGCTACTTCCTGAAGGGTACTAATGGACATAATCGAAAGCATTACAATCATAATCTCAACAATTACGACATTTTCTTAATAAGTGAAATCTTTTGGACATTCCACTTGCAGTACTGTGTCTGGGTCCATCCTGTTCACCTGCGAGAAATCCCTCAGAATTAGTTACCTTGTAGGAAAATTAAGTAGATAATGTCTTTATAAGACCTTCTGAGGCCTTAAAAGATTAAATAAGGGTGCTTGTTCTACAAAGAGCAATATCTGAGCATCTCTACAATGCCCTTGATACCACATATGTGTATAGACTGGATTTAACTTTTTTGCTGCAGGAGACCATCTTTAAAATTGATAATTGTAAAATGTTAAGCTTTTATGAAGAATAATGAAAGTAATGCCTTAGACTTTTAGTGAATACTGTAATTTAAAACACATTAATTGCTTTTTTTTTTTAATCTGTGTAATGTGTTGGGATTTCTAGACTATGAAAGAAAATCTACCCACCTCTTTTAATACTAGGAAAAAAGAGTAGTGTTACTACAGGTGTGAAAAAATTATTTCAACATCTAAAAATTTTTAAAGAGTGGTAAAACATTCATTTTGAGGAAAAGATTCTTTCTAATGTAAAATTCATCTTTTCCTGTCACTACGATAAGAATCCTATGCAAATGCTATATAACTTACACAAAGCAAACCCTTTTATTTCTTCTTATCCAGCTTTATAATTGACAAGAAGATGCTAATTGGGCAGTTAACAGTTTTTTATTGAGGATAGTGTTCAGAAAGGGTTGGCTCAAGCATGAGTTATTCTCTGTCCAGTTTATTACTCTAACTTCAAGGTTTATTTAGGCAGATTTGGAAGCTGCTTTAAATTATATTTTAGTGTATATGCTTTCATGATTGATAGTACACACTGAATGCTTAAAGAATCATAGAATATCCCAAGTTGGAAGGATTTCACAAAGATTACTGAGTCCATCTTCTGTCTCCACACAGGATCGACCAAAAATCAAACTATGTTTGAGAGCATTGTTCAAGCACTTCTTGATGTCTGGCATGGTTGGAGACAAGACTATTGTTCTAGGAAAATTTAGTTTGTTCTCTAGGTTGAACAAATCAAGAGACCTTAAACACTCCTCATAACTATTGCCCTCTAGACCCTTCACCATTGTTCTAGCTATCCTCTGGATGCTCCCTCTAAAAGCATGATGTCCTTCTTATTTTGGGACACCAAAAACTGTACAAAGTACTTGAGGCAAAGTTGCACTGGTGCTGAGACCTTTCTTGAGCTTGAATTCTGGAAGTAATGAGAATGAAATATTCTACTAATCTTTCATCAAAAAGCACTTCATTTTACAGTTCCTAGTAACCTGTTTGAAAGAGACAAATCATAGAATCACAGAATTGCAGGAGTTGGAAGTCACTTCAAGAGATCACTGAGTCCAACCCCCCTACTGAAGCAGATACCCTACATTAGATCACATAGATAAGGATCCAAACAGGTCTTGAATATCTCCACAGAAGGAGATTCCACAATTTCTCTGTGCAACCTGTTCCAGTGCTCCGTCATTCTTACCATAAAGAAGTCCCTCTGAATGTTAGCATGGAACTTCCTGTGTTCAAGCTTTAGGCCATTACTCCCTGTCCTACTGCTACATGCCACCAAGAAGAACCTGGCCTCATTCATTTGCCTCCCACCTGCCTTTAAATATTTATAGACATTTATCAATTCTGCTCTCAATTTTCTACTCCCCAGGCTACTCAGCCTTTCCTCATATGGGATATGATCCAGGCCCTTTATCATCTTTGTGTCACTACACTGGACTTCAAGGAGATAATTGTCTTTTCTGAACTGGAGAGCCCAGAACTGGACGCAGAATTCTAAACGTGGCCTCACCAGGAGAGGGTAGAGGGGGAGGGAAGGTCACCTCCCTTGACCTGCTGGCCATGCTCTTTCTAATATACCCCAGGGATTCTATTGGCCTTCTTGACCACCAGGGCACACTACTGGCCAACCTGTTTTCTGCCAGGACTCCCAGAACTCCTCTCCAGCAGGTCACGTCCCAACATGTACTGATACATTACAGGCTATTCGTTCCCAGGTGCAAGATTCAGCTCTTGCTCTTGTTAAGTCTCACCAGGTTCCACCCTGCCCAACTCTCCATTCTGTCTAAATCTTGTTGAATGGTTGCACAGCCTACTAAGTTGTCTGCCACTCCTCCCAGTTTTCTATCATCAGCAAACTCTCTGAGGGTGGACTCTGTCACTTCATTCTGGTTGTTGATGAAGATATTTAACAAGACCGGACCCAGCACTGACCCTTTGGGAACACTACTAGTTATAGACCTCTAATTAGTCTGCATTACTGATGACAACCCTTTGAGTTCTGCCAGTTAGCCATTTCTCAATCCACCTCGCTGTCCACTCATCTATCCAGCTATTACTAAGTTTCATAACAAGGATGTTGTGGGAGATAGTGTCAAATGCCTTGCTGAAGTCAAGGTAAACAACATCTACCGCATACTGAAATCCCAAATACCAATGTATCAGATTAATAAACCCAGATTAAACATATTTGCTCAAAAGACATTATAACTACCTTAGTTCTTTACATTTTCAAGGTACTCTTTATGACTACCAAACAATGAGAACTGTTTATAAGAGGCATATTCCTTTTACAAAGCCTGATTTTTTTTTCATTCATAACTGATTCCACAGACACTTACTTCACCAAATACTTTGAATGTTAAATTAAATGCATGCATTTCATAAACAGCAGCAATAACACAACAGCAACTGATGAGCTAGTGAGTTCTTGTCTACCCTTGTATAATCAAAGAATATTATGCTGTTACAATCACAAAATAAACAAGAGAGTTAAGGTGAAGCAGACCGTGATAACAAAAGAAAATGAATGGAAGGCTTACCCTTAGTTGGGCTCACCACAAAACACCAGTAAAGGCAATCTCCAGAAGAGATCCCTTCCTGCTGGTAGTCAGCTCTTAAATAGGTCTAGAAGAGGTGGAGCCTGGCTCCACCCCTTCCGGCAGCACAGGTGAATTGCCTTCACCTGTGCTCTTCTGGCTGTCTCATGGCTCGCCTCAGGTGATCAATCAGAGGTTCAGGCCATGACTCAGCAGTTCCCATACAACCCTGATGTATTATTTTAGTAACTATTGAGCTCCCTATATCAAAGACTATAACATCAGGTCCTATTTCTCTTCTTGGAGCAATTGCAGTTTGTTCCAGTAGGACTGAGCACCTTTTCAGGTGTGGCAGTAGCTACTGGAATTCCGCTAGCTAAGCATTCATTCCCAAAGATTTTCACTTCAATAAATTAATTCCATTTTCAGTACATTTTATCCTCATGGTGCTTTAGCATTTTACAATTTCTCACTGTGCTATAAGGAATTGTTTTACTTTTATAAAGACAGATTTAAATCTTGTGTATGTATAATTAGAAATCTACATTTTCATTTTCTCCTCCCCCTTTTACTGTTCAGTAACTTTTTCAGTATATTTTTTCCCTGCAGTGATTGAAAATAGAAAAAGGACATTTCTCAAAAAAATGTAAATGTATTCATGTAAATAAATATTCACTAGAATTCAAAAACATACCTCAAATCTGTTAAAAAGAGAATTTTTATATTGACAAATGCACTGATCTTGAATAAGAAGACCTAGTGGCAAAATACTTTCTACTGTTGGTGATTTTGGAGGTTTGAATGAACATGCAGATTCAGCTCTGATAATTTATGAGGATAAGTGTTCTGTACTAAGGTTAAAAAACAGTGGTAGGGTTTAAAAGCACCTTTATTAGTAGCAACAGAGACAGATTACTAGTAATAACAAAGAAGAAGAGGAATAAGAGGAAACTACACTGTTTTCCATAGGCAGTGTATATTCAGTCTCAGGTGTGCTTATGTAAACTTTTACATACTCAGACAAACTTATTATTCCTTCTCTGTCTGAATGCATGGGATTTTCTGAAAAAATATTTATTTCCTGCCATCCTAATTGTATAGTTGAGAGCAAATAACAAATTCCTTTTATTTGCTTTCTCCTTTTAAGAACTTGCATCTACAGACACGTACAAGAATGTCATAAAGAACACTTCTCACCACCACGTTAAACAGTATGTTCAGTAAGAAGCAGAGTGGAAAATAGATCTCATCTTTCATTCTAAAGATAGTATTTTGATAGGGCAGAAAAGATGCTGTAAAACATAAAAAACATCAAAAACTTCAATGTTACTTCTCACATGTTATACTTACTACCCTACTGCAGCATGCTAGTACATAAATTCAACGTAATATCAGAGGAATCATTAAGAAGCATTTTAAATAATTCTACCTTCAGGGTGTATTTAACTTACTGTAATTGTTTTATTGACGCGAACAATAATACTTTACAGTTCAAAAGGTAAAGTTAGGTATATATTACAATATATAATATAGAAAAAAAGTCTAGATTTCTTTTGCTGTCTTACCATCAGTGTTGAGGAGTGATTAGTTAGCTTTCAGTGAATTCCAATTAGAGATAAACAAAAGTGTTCAGCAAGACTGTGGTAAATAAAGGTATCCTGCAGTCTGTTTACGCCTTTTTAGAAGTGTAGAGGGTAGATAGGAAAGCAAAATATTTCTTCTGAAACTGTAATTTTCGGGGGAATTTTCTGACTCAAGTTCAAAATCTTTGCCTAAATGGGAAGCAGTTATTTTCTTATTATGTGCATGCAAGGGACCTAGAGATGAGAAAGGGCAAAATGTATTGCTTGTGTTACACACCTTTAAGTATCACAGGCCATATTCATAGTGCAATGCTTTCTCTACATCTTTGGGCATGTTGGGAGTGAACAAAATTAAAAAAGTGAGCAACCAAAATTGTAATCAACTTCCTGAAAAAAAAACAAAAAAAAACCCAAAACAAACAAACAAACAAAAAAACCCCCATCATTCTGCCCTCATTTCTTTTTTTTAATCACATTAGAATATGTCTCTATTGGAGAGCTTCATTCAGTTACTGATAATGACTTTACATTGTAGGTCAGTAACAGACTCATGAGACTGGAAAAACTGAAGTAAGATTTATCCTCTTGGAAAAATCATCCTAGAAGTTGGAAGCCTGGAAAAGATTTCATGAATTTAAATCAACATTGGGGAGATACTTATCCAGCAATAGCATGTTAGTATGTTAGTATAACTGATATTTGGATGGTTACAGAACATGTAGTGTTAACTAAACAAAAGTGCCTGAGATGAGAAAAGATTCAAGGCTACCTACAATAAATGAAATTCCACAGAGCATTGAGAGAAAATAACAATTATTTTAATAACAGCATTCTTTAGGACATAGTGCCTAGCTTGGTGCTTGTGTACCCTCAGAGCTGAAGCATGAACTCCTTCTAAGTTTTACACAGTTTCAGTTTTATCTTTTGTATTTTGTATTCTCTGAAACTAAAGATATGTACAGAGACTAGATAAGTATTTTAATTACTTTTTAATTTAAAATCAGAAGCATAATTCCCTATAGTAATAAGGTTACAGAAATAATTTAAAGTCAATTAAATGAATGCAAGCTTTGGATTCTTGTATAATGCCATCTTTAGTGTGTGTAATTAGATTTAGCTTTGTTCTTTCATTAATCAAAATTAATTTGTATGTCCTTTAGGAACATTCATATATTCAACTCCAGAAAAAAAAAAAAAAAAGTATGTTTGCTTGCCAAGTGAGTTATTTGAATACAATAATATTTAGTAACATGGTTTAAAAACTAGGTATTTAATAAAAGAGTTTATGAGAGCAATATTTTGTAAGCGTGCACAATTGTAATAGATACAATTATGATGTGATAGTTTTCAGTGGATTATCACAGATTAAAAATTTCCAGACTTGAAAAAAAATATACATCTGTGTACAGATATTTTAGCCATAAAATATAGCTATAGCAGTCTTCAGCTCATGCTGTTAACAGAGGTTTATGCGTAATATTTCTGTCATTCGTGATAGAATTTCATGTAGAACAATACTTCAGTTTTATAGATTGGAGGTACGAGTTTGGACAATGCTTCAACAGCTAATTTAGCATAAGAAGTGTTGTCAAGGTAGCATCTGTGAACCAAAACTATCACAATAACTTGGGCAGTTTTCACAGCAACTGTAGTATGCAATTCAGTAACTGTGATAAACAGCCTATTTTTCTCTTGATCTAAGTATAAATAAACCTTTACTTTTTTCCTTTTTTCCTTGTTTATTTATTTAATAATGTTTTCTTCGTATTGCTCATCTCACGTGTCAAATATGAGAAACATTTTGACCAATCTGAGAAATAATTAGTTTTTACAGGAATTGCAAGTGCTCAAGTGTCTGTTTTAGCAAATACATAAATTCTCACATAAAAGGGAGTAGAGTCCAGTATGTTAATTCCCATAACTATCTGAACTACCAGCACTGGAAATAAGTGTCACACATATAAGTGTTACCAGGACATTTCTAGGAAAACAAATGCTATAGCTGATATTCAACAACTGCATGAATAAAATATAAATTATGGTCATTATAAAAGTTATTATCAAATTTCAGGTGCTACAAATTTACAGATTCATCTTTTTCAAAGCTTTTCAATATCACATTGCTATTTTCTAGATTCAACATTGTCACAGAGTTGACTAGATCAATCTATACCTGTGACAGGGGGGCAGTAGGCCCCTGGCCCCTTCCCCGCAGCCCCACAAAATGGGAAGGAAGGGAGGGAGGAAAAAACAGAGGCAATGATCTATGGAGGAAAACTTATTCTACAGACTATGATATCGGAATGCAAGCTAACACAATATAATACAATCTAATTGAAATTGAGACTAATAAATCAAATAAGATAGGAGAGAGAAAGTTCCTGCGACCGAGTCAAACCTGAAAAGCTTGGAAGGGCTAGGAAAGCACCCTCCAGCACACACTGCCAGGCAGTAAGAGAGCGCCCCACTCGGAAGGGCCAGATCCCATGACTTCTGTAATGTATAGGGATAGGTAACCAGAATTGAGCATTAACACTTTAACTCCCAGTGCACTACATGATGTTATGATGTAGAATACTGAAAACCAAAAAACATAAAACCATGATAAACGTTTTTATCACTGTTTAATTGTGTATTAAAACTGACAATGAAACTCTCTCTGAAGTTTCAAGCTAAATAGAGGTACACACTGAGAAGTATCATGTGTTTTTAAAACTTTTAATATGACTTTCAGTTCTTCTGACTTTATTTTAAAAGAAAAGAAAGAACAGTGTGATGAAAACATGGATGGCATTTGAATAAGGATTGCAAATTTCAACCAAATACATTATATACATATACATTATGTAAATAATTTAATCAAACACAATATTTTTGTACAAAATATTTATTTTACAGCAACATAACAAGGTAGTTATACTTTATTTTAAAATTATTTGTGTGCACAAATTTATGTTTCAACAACTACTCTGCTTCCAAAATTAAGATCGTGAGATACTGATCCCAATACAAAAGCCTATGAAGAGGTGGATATTATTCTAGAAAGTGTTCACTTATTGGTAGTGGTCTTGCACACAATCTTCATCTCTCTCTTCCTCTCTCTCTTTTTAAATCATTGAATTTTTTCAATGACACAAACGTTTCATATATTTCTCACTGTGGAAACCCAGGTTTATTGTAGAAGTTTACTTATTTTTATATATCAACTATGTATTTCTAGATAGTCCATTGTTCAGGCCAGATAATAAATCTGGGAGATGTATGCTATTTGCAATTTCTGTTATTTTAAATGGTTATGCTCAGAACAAAAGGCAAGTAACCTTTTTCACTTGTCCTGTGAAAAAGTGATTGATTCTGCTGAGAGGAAACTGGTCACTGAACATTGCTCACAGTGCAGCAGTAGCTGAAATTGTTCTTAGAAACCAACTTGTCAATGTTATAGTGAGATACATGCACAAGTACTTATCTGGAAATAGATGCTAGCATGCCTGGCCTCTGGAGATGGTAGACAGCAAAGTTCAGATAACTTCCTTCCTGTGTATAAAAGATCAAGTGTGTTACACAGCACAACCCTGGGAGAGGCAGTGGATGTATTCACTTGCACCATCCTGACTTCTTGTCCACCTTTGCTCTTCAACCAGTGGTTGAAGGAAAGTCTCAGTGAGAAGCAATATGTAATATCAGTCTCTGGAGTGGGCAACAGTGCATTTCATACTACTGAACCTTGAAATTTTCTTTGTAAATGATTTTGAAAGTGTGTATGAGTTTTCTGGGGTAATAATGAGAAAAAAAATCAAAGCCAACTTTGACATGCTTATGTACATTTACAGAAATTTTAAGCTATATATATATATGAAAATCCTCATTATGGTGAAACCTTGGGATGCATGCCAAGTTAGCTGCATTTATGAAACTGAAATGTAAATAAGAAGTACTGATTTATGTAAATATAGAGCATAGCATTTGTGGAAGCAAACATGAAGGCATTTTTAAGGACCTGTCAATGAACATCATAAACCACCTGCTCAAAAATCCTGTTCTGCTTTCATCTCCTTCTCTCTTCACTTCCACTACCTCTAATACAGGGGCTAAGGACAATATTGTTGTATATACATATACTAAAGAAGCAACATTCAAGTGTTTCTATATATATTGACAACTAAAGCAACCACTCAAAAGATGCAGACATTTGAATGCTGTGAGTAATATATCTAAATAGTATTTTCAGTGTGAGGAACGTGGGCAGTATGAATCAATATCAAATGCTGCAATTTCTATATAAAAATAGATGTCTCCTTTTCTTTAGGAGGCTTACATTTCAAGTGGTCCAATCCAACAAAAGGCACAAAACGGAATGTCTGAATCTTTGGTATGCTGAATGCTTCCTGTTTGTACTGAGGCCTGTGTGCACTGAAGAGTTATGGATCCTCATTTTCAGTCTGTGGAGACAAGTCCTGATAGACTTGCAACATATTACTTCAGTAGTTCATGTAGAATGGATAAAAATTAGTGTTAGAAATCATGTCTTTCCATTAATATTCAGATATGAATAGAAAATAAGTGTTTTTTTGTTTGTTTTTGTTCTTTTTTTTTTTTTTACCTTAAATAATAGAGAAGTCTAAATATGCAGTTAAATTTTTACAAACCAGCATAAATGGTTAAGGAACCAAATAATTCCTTTCTAAACATTTGAAATCTCTTATTAATTATAAAACCAAATAATTGTATCAATCATCATATCCACAGAACATTTCAGTATTCTCATTTCAAACTGTTTTTGTGTAGACTTCTGTGTAACATGGAGAGCTAACAGCTCCAATTACACCTCTCTTCAGGTAGTGTAATTAAACAGTGCACCAGAGAAATATATGATCTACAGACACTCTTATGACTTTACTTTTTTGAAGTGTTATTTGTGTAAGGCCTGAATTAACTCTTCAAGTAATTAGTATATATTTCAAGGGTTTACCATTAGTGCTTAAAATAGGAGTGTACAGTTCTTTTCAGATACTTCCAGTCTAAAATCATTAGCTTTAGTAGAACTTCCAATATATCTTCTGTTCATCCTGTATGGCACGGTTGCCTTTTATATAATTTAAAGATAGAGCGTGCCTGTTCTGGTGTCCTGTTGTTGGTCTCATAGCTCCCAACTTTGCAAAAAAAAGTAGTGAAATAGGGTAGGTTATCAAAATGAATTAATCCAAGTATTGAATGAAGAGTTAGTAAGGTAATTTTGAAATTCGTGTCATTCTAAAAAAATCAGTAATCTCAGTACTCCGTAACAATATTAAACAACAGGGTTAGATGTGACAGAAATAGAAACAAAATAAACCTCTCTCTACATACATATTTACATATTTTACTATAGCACTGAAATATAAGGAATCAAAGTTTTAGACTTCACTACAGAGAAAGCACTGACTACCAGAGAAAGACAGTGCATCCTAAGCAATTTGAAGGATGGAGGGATTCCATACTATAAGATAAATTACAGCTATCATAAAGTTTCTAGGGTTAGCCAGCAAGAAATTCAGCAGACAGGATCTGGTCTTCTGAAACTAAACTCTTCCAAATTGAATTCATAACTCCAATCTTCACCAGAACAAAACAAAACAAAGCAAAACAAAACAAAACAATAAAAAGCAACTTGTGACTTTGAATATCAAATTATATCCAGAGATGTGACGTGCTTTCTTCTTACCTCACAGTTCAGGAGATACTGCATTCTTACATTTCATTTTCCCATTTAATATTTTTGAACTTATTCAAACCTTCATCTTTTAGCTAAGAGGATGAAAGATTCTGTTAGGACTTGTACCAGTAGGTCCTCAATGTCTATCCTCGTTCACATACTCCAGCTAAAACAATTTTATTTGTAAATTTAAATTTGCTTTTAAGAGGGAAAGAAAGCATGCAGGTAGCATTATGGTCTAAGTGAACATCCTTATTAGCAGGATGGAGAGCCATAATAATTTACATGCTTAATTATTAATACAATGTGAAAGCAGTCTGAAATTCTCACTGTTAGACCTTGTTGTTAGTGATATTCTCCTCTAGAGCATCATCTTAGAATATTTAAGGAATTAGCAGGGAAGTGTGGGAAGCCTGACTCATTTCAGGCAAGGAAAATAATTGAGATGCCACTCACTAAATCTAAAAATCCTTGAGGTGTGTTTGGACTGAAAATCTGATCTTCTACATCTGTTCAGAACACACCAGATTGCTTCGAGCAATTCTGGTTGAAGTACAACAATTTTATTCATTTTAACTGGATTTATGGAAGAGACAGGTGCAAAAGTGTAAACACTGAGGAACATCCAGACATGCTCAGAATAACAATGTCTTAACAGTTTGGAAATCTCTATTATATGCATCCTTACAGAGATGCACGCAAAATGAGAACAGATTCACTGTTTCTGTGCTGCAAAGTTCTCTGAATATCTGTAAGTAGCTACTGCAACAATTGCATGGTAAGAAGAACCAGAGCATAGTTTCTTTAACAACTGACTGACTGAGCCCTTCTTTTGCTCCCGAAGTGGAGCCACATGGACTGTATGCGAGGAGGTGAATCTGGCGCTGAACCAGAATTGAAACTGCTCCAAAAACATCAGTGCAAAGACTGTAGTTCTGATGTGCTTTCCGGATAAGGGCACTCAGAGCTCTCTGCAACATTAGGCACAGAAAATTAGCTAGGCAGGACTTCCTTCTCTTTTATCCTTGGAGAATAAATTACTTTTTAATGAAACAGTGGGTGTAAGTCAGTCTGAAATTAGTATAATAACTGGTTATGTGCAGTGAACGACTGTGCACTGATTAAACTTTAATATCAGTGATTCCAACTCACAGGTCTTCAAGTCTGGATTAGAAGTACCTTTAGAATCAGTTTGTACTCTAGATTTAACAGACTCTTTGTTATGCAGGAAATGGACCATGTAGTATGACAGATTTAATTACAAAAATAAGGATAGAAGTGAAATAAAATCATCTGTGGGTTTTGTTGTTGTTGTTTGTTTAATTATTACTTTTTTTTCCCAAAGCAGCATGGATTTAGTACAAATGCTTTGAGAGGACTACCAAAGAATCATCTAACATTCTTCCCAGATGATGCAGAAGTCTTTAAACATCAACAACATCTTGTCATGTGACTGGGATGTTCTCAAGAAAAGTGAAAATTAATTATTGGGGGTGGGGGGGAGGGGTAATATAATCTTCTCATTTGTTAATCTCACTGCTATAGCTGGAAATTCTTCTTATTCAGTTCATTCTTGCTAGGTGTCTGTTACAACAGAACAATTTTAATGCATGTTACAATAGTTATTGTACTTTGACATGTAACAGAGATAGCATTTGTTTACTGTATGTGACTTGAACTACATTGTAAATAAATTTGGTTCTTATATTTCCGTGTTCAAAAATGTTTTGCATGTCTGTGTGTGTGTGTGTATCCTAGACAATCTTAATATATTTAATTATTATCTAGTTGCTGTACTGGCATAGCATTTGAAATATCTAAATAAATGTACGATATTAACTAGTTAAGATACGTAGGTGCTCTGAATGCAATGCCTCCTTTTTATCACCATGGAAACTACAACATATACAAAAAGCACACTAGCACTGTTTGATAGAGCAAATTCTCATCTAAACGCTAATTTTTTAAGATAGTTACCACCATTAGCTATGAATTTTCACCAACAATGAACAAGAGCCTGCATGCATTGGTCCTACAAGTCTTCATGGCCATCTGGAATGTGGTTTGTCTTTCATATCACTGTCGCGGTTGAAGCACACTACCCACTCCCTCACTGTGATCACATCCACTGTTCAGTCTACATAAACATTCAGCAAGTGTTAATGAATGCCAATGGATGATTTTATTTATTTATTTATTTATTTATTTATTTTCCTGCAAGGACGAATTCAGCGATACACTTTTGCTTCATATGTTCCTCCATGTCAGATGCTGTTCTGTCTGACTGCCTCTCTGCTGCCATCTGTCACACAGCAACAAAATGTAAAGGAGTATTTGTGGGAAGATTCAACTTCTGCTGCAATACTACCAACATTTATCGCTGATATTGAGCCAGCATAATAAAATATGAGGCATTACTTTTGGAGCAGACTTTGTATAAAGATTAAGTGTGCAAGTTTGATTAGAGTGTCACTTAGTTCCCACAAGTGAGTGGAAACAGAAGGAGTAGGGATAAAATAGAGCTGTGAGAAGAATAAAAATGTAGGGATGTAGTATATTAAATTTATCTTTACTAAACAAATTTGGATTTAGTACATTCTTACAGTGCATTATCTTCATCCTCACTCAGGCCCTGAAAGTAAGCAATTTAGAGCCTAGGTATTTTTTGTAGTGAAATTCATAGTGTGAAGTGATACATCTTCTTCTAAGGATATCATGTATGACACAGAAATAACTTCCTTGAAAATAAATGTTATTTGAATTCCAAGACTTTGTCAGCTAGCTTCTGAAGAAATGAAATGATTTCAACAAAAAGAGATGCACTTTTCCTGTTAAATAATTATTATTCAATTAATAGTGCTGAGGTATTTTTAGATATTATAGCTAAGAAAACACCTACTGCATAATTAACGTTGTTTTTAGACTGATTTAGTTATTCAGTGAGTTAATTATCTAAATTCAATAAAGAATCTAATTTTCAGTCCCTACAAATTACTACATTGTTCCCAAATACAATAAGAATGAGCACATAAACTTAACTTAAACTTAACTTTCATCTCAGAAAACTTAAAAGAATTTGTTGGAAATTATCAGATCAAGGATAATCACTATGCAATCTATTACTGAGTGTTCAAGGACCACAGTATATTGCTGAAGAATTTGGGTCTAGCTCTAGTCAGTAAGGTGATCAGTATTTTACTATGTAATTCTCATGACTCTTTAGACAGTTACTGAACTATTCTTTTGAGGATGAAAATGAACACTTCTAGGTCACTGACATCAGAGTTAGTTGGCTGAGTTGATGGAGAGATTATTTTTTAAAAACTAAAGATGTTAGGAAGAAACAGCATTGTGGATATTCTCCTCTTACGTTTACTAGGCTTAAATGAGCTCCAGTAATGATACTCAGAAAAACCCATGTCCTCTGCATTTTCAGTGGCTTTTCCAACCACAGGAACTTACACATGCACCTACTCAGAGCTCCCAAGGGAACATGTTGCCATCCAGGTCTTAGGTTGTGCTGGAGCTTCCTATCAGTATCTAATGGCAGCATAAGTGCACCTGTGGACAGTGCACAGAGGTAAAAAACAAAACAAAAAAACTGCTCAACCTGGTGACAGAAATCTGCTTGGGGAGAGGCAAATCTCTTTCCTGCCTACTTCAGCCCCAGCAGGGATTCTTACACGATAGCTGTGAGGCAAAAAATGTTGTCAATAAAAGTACATCCAGCTTGGAGGAGTCACCTAAGGCTAGTGAGTGCATCCCCCATAACCTGACTGATTCCATCAAGAAAAAAAGGCTTGTATTGATAGGTCACTTTTAAGACTACGGGAACAGGCAATTCCAAAATGTTGGAAATCATCAGATGAGGAAGAAGGTTGGCTTGGCTGAGCAGGGACATTCTTCACAGTTTAGACAGTAAAAGAAATTGTGTGACCACTGGAAAAAAAATTGGTTGGCATGAGAGAACTACAGAGATGCTATTCTCCATAGCAAGGAGAAAACTAGAGTGGCCAAAACTTAGTTTAAGCTGGCTAGCAATATGCGGGAAAGAAAAAAGAGATTTTAAAATATATTAATAGCAAAAAGAAGACTGTAGATATTATTAGTCCATTTTTTTTATGAGGATAGTCACCTCAAAAACAGAGACACAGACAAAATGGAGATTTAAATGCCTTCTTTGCCTCTGTCTTCAACTCTCCAGAGCCCTAAGTTGAAGGACCACGACTGTGGTATTGATGAACTTCCACTCAACACTAAACATTTGCAGACTTTGCTGCTCCACCTGGATGCATATAAGTTGATGAGTCTTAATGGGATTCATCCAAGGGTACTCAGAGAACTGGCCATACCGTCACAATAACTCTCTCAATTATTTTTCAACAGTCTTAGCAATCTGAAAAGGTCCCTACTGACTAAAAGCTGGCAAATGTTGTCTAAGTTTTCAAGAAGGTCAAGAAAGAAGACCCTGTTAATTACTGACCTATCAGACTCACCCCAGTGCTTGGTAAAATTATGGAGGAGATTACTGTGGGATTTAAAGGAAAGACAATGCAAAAAATTTGTCACAGCCAACATGGGCTCACAAGGGGAAAGTTCAGGTTAATTATTTTAATTTAAAATTTTATTTGAATTTAATTTCCTTTCATGACAAGGTTACCCACCTAGTTGACCAGGGAAGTCAGTTGATGTAACCTTTTTGACTTGAGCAAACTTAAGCTGTTTCTCACAGTGTACTTTCAGACAAAAAGTCCAGCACATGGCTAGATTAAAACATAATGTGATGGGTGAAGGATTGGTTAATGAGTTGGGCTCAAAAGGTTATAGTAAATGTGTTTAACATCAATGTGGCCACTCACTCAGTGGAGTTCTGTGGGACTCCATTTCAGGGCCAGTTCTCTTTAATGCTATCATCAATGATTTGAATACAGGACTTGAAGATACACAAAGTACATTTATAGATGACTCCAAATTAAGAGCAGCTGTTGACTTTCTCAAGAGCAGACAGGCCGTGGAGAGAGATCTTGACAACACATATGGCGGAGAAATCACTGACCACTTTAACAAGAGTGATTCTGCACCTGGGGTGATGCAACACTGGTTAGATGTACAGACTGGGAGACAAGGGACTGCAGAGAAGCCTTGTGGAAAAGGATCTTGGGTTCTGGCTGACAGGAAGTTAAATATGAATCAGCAGTGTACTACTGCAGCCAAAAGAGCTAACCATACCTTGAGGGTGCATCAAGTATAGCATTGCTGTTGATGGAAGGGATTGTCCTTCTCTGCCCTAGTGCAGCCTCACCTTGAGGCACTGTGGGTGGGTTTGGTCACAACAACAATGTAAGAAGGATATACAACTATTAGAGAATGACCAAAGGAAAGCTATTAAGAGAGTGAAGGTTCTAGAAGACAAGACTTTTGAAGAGAGGCTGAAGTCATTGGTTTGTTCAGCCCAGGGAAGAGAATATGGATGGGAAGCTTCATGGCAGCCTACAGCTCCTCATGAGGGAGCAGAGAGGCAGTGCTAAGCGCTGCTCTCTTATGTCAGCAACAGGACTCAAGGTAAAGGCATGGAGCTGCATCAGGGGAGGATTAAATTGGATGTTAGGGAAAGGTTCTGCACCAGAGGGTGGCTGGGCTTTGGAACAGGCTTCCTGGGCAGTGGTCACTGCACCAAGCTGCCAGAGTTCAAGAAACATTTAGACATCACTGCCAGAAATGTTTTTTGATTTTGTTGTTTTGATTTTTGCTTGTTTGTCCTTGATGTTTCTTGTACTGAGGACTCCATATCTGGATGCAATACTACAGGTGGGGTCTCACCAGTGCCAAGCAGAGGGGAAAACTTGTCACTGAGCTGACATATTTATATGGTGGTGTAAATCAACACTTTGATTTTATCTCTTCACATGAAAATTTCACTTAGTCATTTTAAATGTTACAGTGAATTAAAAAAAAAAATCATGAAACATAGAATTCTATTTCAACTTAAAAAAAAATTTTTTTTTAATTCTTTTTAACACCCTAATTAAAGTAATATGTCGATAATCTACACATTTATTTATCTTGACCTATTTTTTTTTCTGGTTATAATTCAGTTCTACTATACTTTTCCAGTACTTTCTAGGTGCTTTTTCTGTGTTTGTTTGTTTGTTTGTTTTAATTATACAAATTAGTGGCTTTTGTCACTTGACTAGAAATGAAGCCAACATCAAATGTTGCATGAGATAAGGATGTTGGTAGTCCAATCTGATATCTGATGCCTGGTTGCCTCTTTACGTTTGGGTTGTATTCATCCTTCTAGCCAAGTCAATGAAGCAGTACATGAGCTTGTTTCTTTCATTGTTATCCAACTGACCCTATTCAGTAACCCTATTTTTTTTAAAAACATTGTCTTGATGTAAACTGACTTCTCTTTGGCAGAAACAATTATAATGCTAAATGATTCTTATGAAATGTAGTTATAATATAAATACAAACAAAACATTGCAACTCATATGTTGAACTACAGAATGTAATGCCCTACCAATTTCCATTTTTAATCTACCTTGATTGCATAATTTTGCTTTTACTCTGTAAAAACTATTTTTCTCTGCACAGCTGATGTTGATTCAATCTCCTCAGTTTCTAAAGCACTCTCTAGTTCCATACAAATTTACAAATACCACAAATTTACATGAAAAAAAAAAAAACAACAACAAAAAACAAAAACCGAACATTTCACCTCTGAATAAATATTGAAATAATATTAGGACAATGTATGTGACTCTGAAACATGGAACTGTATCTTATCACAAGGATGGATGCAAGTACACGATCCTATGACACAGAAAAATGGAATTCCAAACAAAGAAAAAATCTACTGAATTAAAGTCTGGCAGTACATACCTGTTTAAAAGATTGATAAAGGAATGTACTTAGAAAGCACTGAATTCAGTAGGAAGCTGGTAATATATACTTTAATCTAATATTTCATAAGTAACTGGCAAAATAAGATTTTTCATTTTTACGGTTTCTTGCACCTGCTGCTCTCTTTTGAATGTCAGTGATACTATGAATTGTTACTAAGGAAACAGAGAATCGTGGATTTAATTAATACTTATCAGGTAAAGAACTTTAGACTATTTGATTTTGGGGGGGAAAAACTTACAAAACAATATTGTTGAAAATCAGCCTGCACATATCTTGTTTTAGTCTAAAGACTAAAAGATCTCTGGCTGTAGCAGTTTTGTCTCATTCCTCTACAATTTAAAAAAAAAAATAAAAGAAACTAACAAATAAACTAAAACAAAACAAAAACAAAACTCCACAATTCAGAGAATAAATGAATGTGCAAATGGCAATGAAAGTAGCCATTTTTAATTATCTTTTCTTCTGCTGTTTGGTTTTATAGAGAAATTGAAATATATATAAAATTGCCTTTGAGGTTTATATGAAGTCCTTGTGTATTGTAACCTCTGTCAGAACTGGAATTAGTATTTACTATGTGGGCCTTCTGCACGTGGAAACTGGAGACATGGTCATGAGGGATACAGAGAAAGCTAAGGTGCTCAATGATCTCTTTGCCTCAATCTTCATTGGCAAGTACTCTAGACACAATGCCCAAGTTGCCAATAGCTATAGGAAAAACTTGGAGACCTGATGAGACCCATCTACAGATGGTCCCTTCCAAGCCAAACCATTCTGTGATTCTATGATTCTATTGTTTGCTCATGCCAATATTTCATATTTCAGTGATAACTAAGATTCCAAGATTTTATGTTGAATGAGTCTGTCACACTGAATAAACTCCGAGAATATATTTTTAAGGCAGCAGAATTCAGAAGTATCCATTTTTTCCTCTCCGTGATCAGAAAGGTATTCATCATGCTATGACAAAATGCATATGGCCTGAATCTTCTCTCAGTCACTATGAAACTACAGAAAACTACTATATATGAGGGATAATTGAGGTCACTTTGTTTGTCCAGTCCAGAGAAGAGGAGGCTGAGGGAAGGCCTCATGGCGGTCTACAATTTCGTCACAAGGAGAGCAAAGAGGCAGCACTGGTGTCTGCTCTCTGGTGACAGCAATGGAACCCAAGGGAATGGAGCTACATCAGGGTTGGATATTAGGAAAAGGTTCTTCACCAGTGTGTGGTCAGATACTGGAACAGGTTCCCCAGGTCAGTGGTCATATAACCAAGCCTAACAGAGTTCAAGAAATGTTTACATGACGCTCTCAGAAATATGGTTTGAATTTTGGATAGTCTTATATGGAGCCAGGATTTGGACTTGATGATTAGATGTCAGGGGGAAATTATTTACTGAGAGAGTGGTAAGGTGCTAGAACAGATTACCCAAAGAGGTTGCAGATGCTCTGTCCTTGGGAATTTTTAATGTCAGCTTGGATGGGGCCCTGGGCAATTTGATCTAGTACTTGATCAAGCAGTTGGCAACCATGCCCGTAGTAGAGGGGTTGGTACTTGATGATCCTTGGGTCCCTTCCAGCTCAAGCCATTCTATGATTCTATGTTCCTTGTGGGTCCTTTCTAACTTAGGATATTGTATAACTCTGATTCTATGAATTAGTCCATAATTCGATTTCATTTATAAACAGACTTTATATGAAGTTCTGCTAAGCTTGTTTTAGTTTTCCTTTCCCTTTTAATCTATTTTTAGTTGTTAACCTAAAATTTACTATGTGAATGTTCATTACAGTGATGACAGATTCATGCCATTGTCACAGATTATTTACAGTTTTAAATGGCTTACAGATCAATAGTTAACTTATCAGGGTAAATTTGTTTATTACTTTTCTTTTTGTTTATGTGTTCATAACTTCAATAAACTTGGAAATATTTTTTTTCTTCAGAATTTAGTACACACCCAAGGAACTTTTTGCAGCCTGAATGTTTTTGTAATCATATGTTCAGTCAGAAATAGGTGATGTAGAAGAAATGCTATGTCACGGCTTGAACCAGTGACTGAGCCTCTGACAGGAAGGCAGGGCCAACCCAGAGGACCTCAGTGCATGCAATATGTTTGAGTGACCAGAAGGGGTGGAGTCAACATCCACCCCCTACCTGACCTCATTTAAAAGTTGACAGTGGAGGCAAGGTGGTCTTGTTGGAAGTCTTGGGGTTTTTTTCTGTATGTGAGACCTTTGGAATGTAAGTAGTTTCTTTTCTTTGTTTGAATGCTCATATCTGTTGCATTTGAGCAAGTCCTTACTTCCTGCAGTCTTGGACTTCGCTATTCTGCTGCTTTACAGTGTTTTCCATTGTGTTCCAGCTGGGAATGTGTCAAATAAAATGTGAGGGTAAGTAGTATGGAATAGGAATATTAACTAGATTACTCTGATGCATAATTAAAATAATGGTTGTGAACAGCTCATTATCTTGTGGAAAAGATGATGTAATCAATCACAAGTGATTTTTATCTTTAAGACCAGAAGTTTACTAGCTCTATATGATAATATGTATAACTTCTAATAAGCATGTAAAAGATCTGACACTAACATTATGCTGCCCTTATTTTTTTTTTAATAAACTTTTGGCTAATTATGATCACAGTGAAGGGTCTAGATCCAAAGAGACTAGGTTCCTGCTAGAGGTTTCTGACTTGTTGCTCCTTCCCTCTCCCCTCCAGTTAGTCCACGCAGATGTCCATTAGAACTTATTTCAGTGCTAATCTTCCTTTCCCTTAAAGCTGTAAAGGGATAAAGATAAAACAAAAAATAACTAATTCAAAAGAAGTTGCACTTCTTTGCCTATAAGCTGGAAGATAAAATTAACTGCCTTATGCATCTATAGGAGTGTAATAATGAAATATCTTCTTATGCATTGTTATTTTACAAAGATTTGTGTGACTCTTTAATGTAGGTTTTACGTGCTCAAAGACTGCCAGTATGTAATATGTATTCTACTTAACAACTGTACTGCAGTGTATGTGGAAGGCAATGTTTTTTGCACAGTATAAGTAACAGCTTGTCCAGAGATCAGGGACCAGGATGCATGTAGGTATTTCAATCCAAGCTACTCTTTATCAAAGATGAACAGCACCATATATCTTTCAGAAGGGAAGTTTATGAGGTGCTTTATTAACTTCTCCAGTAGTGCAAGACCTGATCGTGTAAATTATCCTGTAATGCTTCATGCTAGATATGCAACATAATTCAGCTGTCTGTGTGTGAGAAGGGTATACAAGGTATTGGAATAATATAATTTTTGCCCTTTTTCTAGTAAGTGTAATAATTATCTAGGTTGTAACATTGACCCTTGCTATTTGTTGGTCCTTTAAAATGGCTGTGACTGAGTACCATCCATCTTGCAGTTAACTGTAACCTAGAGTTTAATCATGTTTCTTGTTGTCAAGCAATAAACACTTCAGCAGTTTTTAATGTTCTACAAGCTAAAGTAATAGAATTTATCTAAAATATTCCATTAAATGCATTATGATTTATTTTCTTCTATAATCAAACTGATAATCTCACAGTAATAAAATGTAAAAAATACAAATTAAATACTGATTTTTGTATGTACAGATAATATTAATGTAAAACCATGTAATGTTATTGTATTACATTAAAATAGATATATCCCGTGGCAGCTTATTTTCCTGTGTTTCAGATAAGATGTAGATGACACTGCTGTGCATTTATTTTAAACTGCTTAAAACTGCTCAACTCAGTCATAGTTGTAAGTATATGCATCACTTATGGGGCATGATTATGAGTAAGGACTAGTGAGCTTCCTGTAGGAGAAGTTGTTTTTACATATTTAATTTTCTATCATGAAATGATATTTCAGATGATTGGCTTTTGTTTTCACTAACATTATGTACTCCATGTTCAGTACGTGTATGTGATCAGTGAATTGGAACTCACATTTTTTTAAAAAAGGGGGGAAAAAATCAAGTAGGAATTGATGAAGGCAGAAAGGCAAAAACAGAAATATATTGCAATAACACAGGATCCCTACCAAGCAGAATATTACGAAATCACAAAAAAAAAAAAATCAGTGTCTTCAAAAATATAGTTGAAAACAAACCATATGAGAATTCCTTATTTGGTAGTTTATTACTATGAAGACTCTTCATGAAAATTTGCTTGTTTCAATTAAATATTAGTAGAGGCTTTTTTTGTCAGTATTGGTAATCTCAATCAGGAAAGAGCTCAATACAGTTGATTTCTATGGGTATTAGAGCACATCAATTTTCCTGCACCATATTAAACAAAAAGGCACTTAGAATACAGTTTACTTGAGTTTCCTCCTTCACTCAAGTGAATTCTAGTGGGTATTTGAAAATGATTATCATCTCCCTTTTTTTTAATGGGAACCTTTAGAAGGATTTTTTTTCTTCATTACTACAAAAGCAGAGCTTGCAAAACTTGAAAATTACATAGAGCAAAAATTACTTCCCAATCCTATTTAAGAGTCTCTTTTGAAAAATTACAGACTTACTACTTCCAACTATATAAGTGCCCTACACCTGGAAACAGTGGGAACAGAGTATGTTATGTTCAAACACCATGCTTCTGTTATAAATTTAACTGTTTGTGTATTTAGGTAATACCTTTACTTCACAGAATCACACAATCCCTGGATGACTGTGGGGGACCTCCGGATGACATCTAGTTTAAAATCTCTGCTCAAGCAGGCCCATCTGGACTCATACCCATGGGCTACATCTCTGGTTCAGGGTCTGTTCCTGTGAAAGTCTCTCCATGGGCTGTGGTCTCCTTCAGGCTACATCCACCTGCTGCACTATGGGCTCCACCACAGACTGCATGTGGAGATCTGCTCTGCATGGTGCCCCATAGGCTGCAGGAGGAATTCAACTCTGTGCCTGCAGCAACTCCTGCCATCCTTCTGGCCTGACCATGGTGTCTGGGTTGCTGTTTGTCTCCACAGTTTCTCATTCGTCTATCCCAGCTGCTTTTGTGCAGAAGTTATTGTGGAGGTTTTTTTTTAGTTGTTTATCTCCTTTCACAGAGGCACAACTGGCATTGTTCATTGGCTCAGCTTTGGCCAGGGGTAGGTCCTTTTTGGAACCAGCTGGAAAGGAATTTCTGATATGTGGCAGCTTCTGGGCTCTGCTAATAGAAGCCAAGCCTGCAACTCTCATACTATCAAAATAATGCAATTTAAACTCAGAACATCTGATTAATCTGCCACTTCCTCCAGTTCTGTGTCATCTGCAGACTTAATGGGAGTATGTTCAATTCCATTGTCCAGATTATTCATGAAGGTGTTAAACAGGACGGGATTTAGTATTGACCTGTATGGATACTCCACTAGTTAATGATCTCCAGTAAGAATTTGCACAAACTACTATCTTCTGGCCATATAGCCTCTTCTTGGTCCACCTGACTATCTACACATTCTATCCGTTCTTCAAGTTTCTCTATGAGGATCTTATGGAGGACAGAGTCAAAATATTTAGTAAGATAACATTTCTCAAAAATTATCAGGTTGGCCAGGCATGAGCATCTTGCACTATGGCTTGTACTCCCTGCTATGTGCTTCAGATGATAACATTTGAAATGAAATGTAAATATGGCAAGCTCAAGTTATAGCAAGTAATTCACATATTTTGATACAGTGGCTGAATGCAGTCCTGTAAACAGTGAAAAATATGTAGTTCTGTTTTACACTTCGATACAGGAATTTGAGAATAGATTTCAAGATGTCAAAAGAAATTGTCACTTCTTTGTATATTTCAACTCCATTTCAGTCAACATAAATACATAACTTGCAGATTTTCACATGGAATGTGTAGTGTTGCAATCAGAGATTCAACTAAATGAAGAATTTGGTAATGTATCTTTACCAGACTTTCAAAAGTCCTATCTTAGCAGAGACAAATATCCCTTGCTTCACAGTTCACTGTCTTTTTGGCAGTAGTACATTTGTGGATAATTATTGTCAAGGATAAAGCACAGGAAGAGAAATATTTCAACAGAAATCTGATGAGTACCTTGAGAACTCACGAGGAATGGTAATCACTGCCATAAAACTAGTCTGATGCACTTGTTTCACAAAAATAAGGTAAAACATGTGACTAGTTTTGTTTTTGTTGCTGTTTTTTGTTTTAATAAAAAAAAATGTAAATTTTGTTTCTTACATACATTAAATTCATTATGTTCTTCATGCAGTCCAAGGCAATTCTTACTTGCTCATTGTGGCCCAGGCAAGCCAAGAAGTTGGACAACCATGGGATTGGCCAAACCTGACTTCACCTTTCTGGATTTATGTTAAATACTTCTGTAGGGGGGAGGGTGGGAAGTAGAAACATGCAGCATTTTGACAATTTTTTTTTATTTTCACAACAATATAATTCATCAATTAGTTTAACATATTTTCATCCTGAAGTGAATGTGTCAAAGCTCTAGTACTTCCATTGTTGCATGGATGTAAATACTTTGTAAGGGTAAAGGCCTTCAATCTTTTTTTTTTTTTTTTTTTAGCCAGCCTCTCCACTTGATAGAGTCATCTCTGTACTCTACTGCTTTTCTGGGGCAGCAAAGTTACCTTTGTCAGACATTTCAAGTGCTGTAATCCTTGTGTACTTTCACTTCTGCAGCTTGAATCATTCTTCTAAGTTCTTTGAGAGAGTTTGTTTTCTAAGTTGTCCTGTCTGTCCCCTGTCTTCTCATTGCATTGCTTTTAGTTTGTCAAATTCTTCCATTTCCTCCTTCCCTAGCCTGCAAGACTGATTCTGTATTGATTCCATGTAACAACAATCATAATAGATAACAAGGAAATAACGGTCATTTTAATATCCAGTAATCTTACTCAATAGCAAATGGACATAGCAGTCGTAGAGGACAGTGTTTTTACATGTAATGAAACATCTTTGTCCTAATGAAACAAAGATAGAAAGCTTGATTGGGGGTCATTGGAAGGCATTATTTTAGAGAGTGGGGTGGATGGAGATGCAAGGTGCTTTATGTATGTATGCTTTATTTTGGGTGCAATTGTGATCTTTTGTTTCTCTGGGGAGCACTCCTGGGAGCTGCTGCCACTTCCCAGTCTCCTCCCAATCCCTGTTTTTTCAAAAGATGACCTTGAACTGAATATATATTATCAGTTGCAGATCTTGAGAATAAATGCTTGCACATATCAACCTACATTCACTTTCTTTGTATAACAAGATTATTTATTGAAATATGAAAAGAAAAAAAATTATCTTGTGAAGGAGAGAAATAAGAACTATTTCACTTCTGTTTCTTTCACAAGGTCTTGTGGATCAGAAATAACAAAACTTGCTATTTGCTTACCTTGATAATAACTTTTAATTCTGTGTAAATGGGTACAGAGTACTGTGTTATTTAACTTTCATATGAAAACATGATTTTGGGTTTCTAACTACAACTTTCAATAATGTGAAATCATCAGTCTAAAGCAGTTCTGAGAATAGGTGAATAATATTTGCTGCTTTATACAAGGTGTTTTACAGGAGGAAAAAAAATCAAGATCAGTCTTATATTTTCAGGAATGTGTGATTTATATTTTTTTCTTAGCCAACACATTCCAATGGGAATAGAAACGTCATTAAAGTTTTCTCTCAAAAGAATATATCTATAAAGAATATTCACCACTTCCTTCTACTCTGCATATATATCCTTTGTGTTCAAAGTCATTACTGGGAATGACGTATGCTATGTATTAAATATTTTTTATCTCTAAAAGATATTCAGTGCCACACAGTATTTTCTAGTTTTTTTTTTTGTTTTGTTTTGTTTTTTGTTTTTTGTGGTGTTTTTTTTTTTTCAGATGTACTCACTGAGAAATAGATGATAATTCTAGAGATTGTGGACATTTTCTCTTGGTTTTGGAAAATTCCAATGTAATAAAATCATTTTAACTGTGACAGTCATGATCATGCTTCTTGCTCTGCTATACAATGAAATGAAAGATAAGGTATTTCAACTGAGGAGATAAATTTTAACTTAAAGATTTAGAGCAAGCTACCTACTCTTTCCTGGCATAGAAGAATTCAAATTTTAGCTCTGGCCAGCAGAGCTGGGGATACTATCTGCTGAAGAAGGAGAGGCGGAGAGATGCAAACACCAGATGGCTATGCCATGATTAACACTTAAATTATTATATATAAAAGTGGGCATTTTCAGTATGTTTATCCAGAAAAAAAATTACTGTAGGAAGGAAGGAAGGGAAAAAAAAAAAAAAAAAAAAGCCCATGACCAAAACAAACAAAAAACAAACAAAAAAAAAACACTAAAACATGACAGTGGTAAAGTCCAACCAGTTAATATGTCAAAAGATTTCTTAACTGGAAGAGTTAGTTATAAGGGTAACATATTGTCTGTTTATGATGCTCTAAGAGAGCATACAGAAATTCTGTTACAATATTGCAATTATCTAGAGGAATATTTATATTATAAGTCAGTATTAAATTAAAATTAATACTTAACAAACATGTATTCGCATTGTTATTCGCATTGTTAGTGTTTTACATAGACTATATCATGTTCTTTGGACTAAAATATTTCACTATTAATGTATTCTCTACTTGGTGAAAAACACTGATGCTACATATTTATATGACCTAGTTTATTTATAAGCTGATACTTGTATATATCTCGAAAGCATTCTATAACTTTAGATAACTGCAGAGGTTTAGCTATAATCGAGGTGGCTGCAAATACAAAGCCTACAGCAGATAAAAAGTTGTATCTGAAGCATGATTAAAGAATGTTCTTTATGAAAATTTTTGACAGATGAACAAAGAGGTAAGAGTTATCATTTCTTCTTCCAAAGACATCTCCCTTAGTTTGGCTGTTTTTTTTTTTCACCCTGCTGTTCAAATAGTCATGAGATACATTTTAAGGTAGCAAATGTGATGAGTTAATTTGTGTAGACACTGCTAATTAGGCTTGTACAAACACAATGTCCTAGCATATAGATTGAGTTTTTAGCCTACACCAGCTGTAATACCATCAAATTGAAGCTGCTAGTATATATCTGCAGGCATGGTAATCAAGGATCTGGGCATTTAGATGAAGTTGTATTTAGCATATTGATGTACAATAGGTGTGATTGCAGATAAGCGGAAAATATGATCAGTCTGTGAATACACTTTTCTTCTGTGTAACATTCAAAAGAGCGTAATAAATGTTGCTTTCCTGTAGATTCCTTTAGGTACTGAAAGGCCTTTAAAACATCTCCCAAGAGCCTTCTCTTCTCTAAGCTGAATAATTCCAACTCTTTGTGCCTCTTTTTGTAAGAGTTGCTCCAGCCCTCTGTGCATCTCTAAGGGTTCTCCTCTTCCTCAAGGTTCATGTCCTTTTTATGGTGCGGGTCCCAAAGCTGAAAGCAATATGCCAGATGAGGTCTCAGGAGAGCCTACTAGAAAAGGAGAATAACCTCTCTTGACTAGCTGGTTATGCCACTTTTGATGCAGACAAGAATACAGTTGGCTTTCTGGGCTGCAAGGGCACATTTCTGACATATGCTGTTTTTTATCATCTAACATTGCCAAGTCCTCCTCAGGCTGCTCTTATTCCATTATCTACCCAATCTGTATTTGTACTTGGTATAGCCATGATGCAGGTGCAGAAGCTTGCATTTGGACTTGCTGGCATGAAGTTCTTACAGTTCCACCTCTCAAGGTTATTGTGGTTCCTCTGTATGTCATCCCTTCCCTCCATCATGTCAACTGTACCACGTGGTCTGATTAAAAAGTCATGATGTCCTGATCTTCATGACTCCCTGACCTGTGGGTGTAACAGAGATCACAGTACCGACTTTTTAGGATTCTGTATGATTGATTCAACAAATTTATCAATACTGTTACAGTGAATATGGGCTGTAATTATCAATACTATGACAAAAACTATAATTGTGAGAAGTTGCACTTATCAAGACTACAATTATGATAGATGATGTTTATGCATAGTTCATTATATATATGTAATATACCAGTACCAAGTGCATGAAACTGATATGAGACGTGTGGGGGAAAGTCAAACTGTTCTTACAATTGTCTAATTAATAAAAATTAATATCAAAAGGAAAGGAATTAAGGAAAAGGCTCTCAGAAGGCGCCAAGTCCCTCTAGTAGGCTCAAGATTGAAGTCTCACTTTAAATTGATCTGCATCAGAGTCCGTTAGGGATCCCTAGAAAATGATTAATTTGTTTAAGAAATCCTGGTGGAAAGACAAATTAATGCAATACAGAATGTTTTCCAAGACAGAGAGTCTCCATATTGGATAGAAAAAGAGTCCTCTTGTAACACAGAGACATAAGCAGGTGCACACAGTGTCTTTAGCCAATAGATGTTGCTAATTTGTCCTTATCAATGATATCATTGACATATCTCCTGTTCTTAGGTACTCAGCTGATGTTCAAAGAGGTTAGCTGTGCCTATCAAGAATGTTTCTGGTTCCCAGGACTAGTTTCCAGAACAGTAGGTAGGCATTTTCTCTCAGTAGATTTCCCACTAGGACCAGGTCACTGTATTGACTGCCCTCATCTAATGGCCAAGCTGAAAACAGGAACAAGAACAAATATTCCTGCTTCTCTTCTAAGTTTATTCTAGATTATATTCTGCCATAACTTTATTTCAAAGACAGAGTAAAAAATATGACCTATGATTGATAAACCCAAGAAACTGCTGTGCAAAAAAAAAAAAAAAAAAAAAAAAAAAAGGGACCAGTCAATTACTAAAAGATTTGTGATATATTGATATATTAATGCTGCTTAAAAACCAAGTTTGCATTGCATTACATCTATGAATTTCACTGATTTATCTAACAGGCAATCTGGCCCTATCGGATCTTCTGAGGTAGTCAGATTTTCACTTTTGCTTGAAAGCAGCAAAAATTTTATACTTAAGTTTCAGCTTGATAATCTTTAAGACTTTTTCATTGCTTCTGTCCACATCTTGTTACAGTTGTCAAGTGCACGTATTCAAAAATAATTGCAGCCTTCTCATATTTCTATGAGAAATAAAAAGAGCACATGTTTTTTGAGTTATGTTATACTGCAGTGCTTCTAAGGATTGAAAAGTATTTAAATGTTAAAACAACAATTTTTCATTTTTCCCTTTCTTCCAGTTTTTTTCTTTTCCCTTCTCCTTCTCCCTCAGTAAAAACCCTCATTGTTATTGATTATTTAGCGAGAAGCTACAGAAATATTTCTACCACAGATGAAAGCTGGCCAGGAGTAAACCTTCCTAGTTCTGGTTTACATCCTTTCTTGACTATTAGTCATGATGAATGGTGCCAGACTAACTAGTTTGGGAATGTAGACACAACTGTGCTGAGTTCATATCATTTTCAGTTGCTGTGAAAATCGTTGTAATGATAATGAGTTTATGACATTTCACATTCTTCTCAATAACTGTCAAAAGGGTTATATATTCTCTGAAAGATAATAGTAAACAGCATTATTTTTGATTTTGTTAGCTTTTTGGAATTTGATTTGCTAGGGACAATTTTTCGTGATTATAGTTTTAATAATCTGTAAGCAAATAGAGCAATAAACAGAAAACAAAGCATAGAATATTGAAAAGACTAAAATAGTACCTGCAGAAATCAGTACTGTAGTATGTCTTGAATTCCAAAATTTAAGGCTTAATTCTCATAGCTAAAGCTAGACTATCATGCATTGAGATACCTGGTGTAGAGTGAAATAAAATTATTCTTGTGTCTTGGTTCCTTTTTTTTTTTTTCTTATTTTCCCATATACATAGAAATTTGGGAAGCAATGGTAGATTATAAATTCATACTCTGGTTATAGAAACATTCAGCAAAGCTGGAGGGAACTTAATGAATACTTTTATTCCTTTTGCTTTGAACATATACTCTTGTATGAGTGATAATCTCAATTTGCCATGGCTTCAATACAGAAAATTGTGTGGCTCCATTACTGTAATATATATTTATGACTTCTGTGAACTGTTAGAATATGAATGAATACAGTCCATTATCAAAGAAAAACTGAATACTTATATTAATTCTACTGAAGCCATGAAGTCTTTAGAAAATCAAGTCACAGATGTTTCTTGTCTTGTCAGCATTTTATTCTGTCCTATTTCAAGGTCTAGAGATATATTAAGAAGTTTTCTAGAATGTTAAGTGGCTAGGTGTAACATTAGTGCAGTTATGATATTTGACATTCTTCAAAAAATTTTGCTGCTTTTGTAGAATCAATCCAATACCTGTTGCTGCAGTGTTTGACAGAGGTAAGCCAGAGAATCTGGAGCAGAATTTAGCACATCACATACCATTCTTAAAGATGAACTTTATTTAGCAGTGTTTTAGGAAGATTGCCTCAGCAAATGGCAGCAGTGCACTGATGAAGATATAATTAGTACCTATGGTAGAATCTCTAGGGCATATGCATTACTGTCTTGGCAATATTTGGTAAATTATGTTACTTACTGGTCTTTTCTTCTTTTATTTTGTTAAGGTAAGTAGGACTTCTACTCTGCAGTTGCAAAATGGTTGTTGATTTAGTTTAATCAACTGCAAACAAAATTTACTGTGAACTGTTTTATAGCTTTTACTTTTTCAAGTGTAGTACAGGTAGATAATTCAGTCTTTAAAAAACCTTGATTTTAATAGCTAATCTTTGACAAAACTCACTAAAACCATGAGGAAATTTTGTTTGTTTGGTGGTGGCTTTTTAAATGACTTTTAGCCTTTTATTTTGGAAATCTAATGTCATCGAGATATATAATTTTGATGTCAGAGATGAAGTAATAGTTTGGATGGATGATAAATTGGAAGGATCTAAGAGATAAAGAGAGAGAAAAAAAAGTGTAGAAGCTTTTAAGTCCATTTTCTGTCATATCCTTTATTTGATTGCCAAAACCAATTTTTGGCTTTCTGTTGTTGAATGTTTTAATGACCAAAGTAAAAAGTAGATAACTGTGATGTTAAGCACAGGTGAGAGATCAACAAATATATTCATTATATTTTACTTTAAGTCTGTAAGTGATCAATGCTATTCATTGCTAGCTTCATAAAATGAATGTTAATCCCCATCTACAGTTAAGGATGCTCATAAATAATTCCAGAATTTTAGATGTTAACTCTGTGTTTAGTGTGTAGAAAAGCTTTATAACCCACTGCTAGGCTGGAGGAAATCTTCGTGGCTTCATAGATTCATTGGAGCTGTGCTGCATGCTCTGATGATTCTGTTTTAGTAAGAAACTTACCATGTCTTCTCACAAATTCTTCTTGAAACTGTCAGTAGACTTGTGATATTTTTTACAGTGCTGTATCTTAAGGATTTAAAAAATAATAATGATCTTGGTAGGGAGAATATCACTGTGCTAGATGATGCTACTTTGCTTTTGAAGTTCTTAAAATTGCAAGAAAAGCATTTTCAATCATTTATCTTTTACATATCTGCAAAAAGAATGGGAGAGTGGAAATTGCCTTATTAAGGTTCTAGTCCAGCAGAGCTGATAAATACCCATTAAAGCAGCTGAATAGTTCTAGTAATTTAAAGTCTAGTAATGTAAAGTACTTCTTTACATATTCATGTGCCCATTTACTTAGGTGTAGGACTCAAATGCATTGTTATGGCTTTTATGATTTTCTCATGTACAATTTCTGTCTTGGAATGAGGATGTAGAAAAGATTGAAGTCAGCCCTGCTCTTAGCCATTAAAAATTCAAATGAATTAGATTCATAAGGATGCAGAACATGGTCTTTGATGCACAAATTATTTAATGATTAAAAGGAGCTATATTTCATAGAGAATTACACAAATTAGGTTGTTTAATACAGTGATGAGGAACCTGTATTTTTGAATATCCTTATGCATTACCAGCCTAACCACAAATTAAAGTTAATTTGATTTGATTGAGGTGACCTCTAGGTTTAAAAATAAATAAATAAACGAGAAAAATAAAACTACACAATCCTGTTCAATGAAAAACTGCCATGTTAAGAAATGTTTACACCACCACATTAAGTGCAGTTTACCTGATTTTGTAGGTCACATCCTTTGCTCACAATGATAGAATGAAAAGAATTCAGAATTATTCTGGCATCTCAACACAAACTGAAAAGTAAGTCATAAATCTTTATAAGTGACTACAAAGATTATTGTTTATTCACATTCATATAAACTGTATAAACTAAATTTCTGCTTTGAATCATTCTTGATGTTTCACCCTTGCAGGCAGTGAGGCACATGCATCAGTGGAATGGAAAATCTGGAAGGTAAAAGTGAGAAAACTCATGGGTTAAGATAAAGACAGTTTAACAGGTAAAGCAAAAGACACAAAGCATGATAAGGAATTCATTGACTACTTCCCATTGGCAGGCAAAAGTTCAGCCATTTTCAGGAGAACAGGGCTCATCACGTGTAATGGTTTCCTGGGAAGACAAATGCAATCACTTTGAACTTTCACCCTTTACTCCAGCTTTTATGAGCATGATGCCATATAGTATGGAATCACTTTCGTTGGGATCAACTGTTCTTACTCTGTCTCCTTACCAGCAGCTTGGCATCCCCAGCCTTCTTGCTGAAGAAGTAAAAAAGAATTTGATTCTGCTCAGCAACAACTAAAACACAAGTGTGCTATCAACATCCTTCCTTCTGAAATTTGAAACATAGCACCATATGTGCCTCTATAAAGAAAATTAACATTTTCTCAGCTAAAAACAAAACAAAACAAAACCAACCAAACAAAAAAAACCCCACAGTTATACTTCAGAAGGTCTCCTCGCTGCCTGTATCAGGAATCAAGTTATATTAATGTCTCTATATTGTCACTGCTGAATAAGTAATTAATCAGCTCATTGATGATGTTTATTTTCTCACCCAGATATGAAGAAGTCTCCTTTCCACTATACATTAAAAGTAATCAATAGAGGGCGACACTTTCATGCAACCAAAAATAAACAAATACGTAAACAATATCACAGCATCACAGTCCTACAGAAATTTAGAACATTCATGAGAAGAGATCAAAATGTGGGTTTGGCTGTAGACATCCAATCCTCTCTGTGTTCTTTTAGAGATTCTATATGTGGAGGATTTTATTCATATCAAAATCTATTGGAAGATGTTACATAGGATTTTAACATAGAAAAATTTTATAGCGATGTACTGAAATCGCTATTTAAGCAAAATGGAGTAATTTAAATAAACATTTAGATTACAATGTGAGATTGATTTCCTTTGCTTATCTCTGTATGGCTTGATGTTGGACATTTCATTCACAAGGGGGGAGTGTGTGGGCTGAAGTCAGGTCAGACTTATTGTTCTCTTCAAAATTGTTTTGCTAGTTCTATAGTTATTGTATAGTTATTATAGTTATTATACTCTGCTGAGCAGAACCAGATATTTACTTTTCTCACATTGGTCTGTCTAATTAGGGGAGCCATTCACACTTAGAAACATTTACACCTCCAGTTAATCCATTCAACTGTTGTAAGAGTTTATCTAGAACTAAGATCAACTTCCAGTACTCTTTATGTTGAGATAAAGTCAACTTTTTTTTCAACAGATGTGGTTAGTCCTGTTGGTTTGTTTGTTGCTGAGGGCTATGGTCTATGTGTTATTATTAGCATCCTTTCACACTGGACCCTCCACTACCCACAAAAGTGGAGTCTGTAACATCTTTGTGATCTCTGTCTCTTCTAAGACATGAAACACTGTCCTTATTTTTCACTGAGTAGATTGGTATCTGCCTCTGCTCTGATTTGCTTCAGTACTTGGACAAAAAGGGAAAGATAAGTACTACTTGTAAGGAAAATACATAGAGCAAGTGTCCTGCTCCTGCTGTTTTTATTCTCCATGTCTGAGCCTCATAGTCTGTCCACATTGTTCCAGGTTGAATCTGGAGTTACACACCAGAGAGAAGCAAGTGCTACTTCTGCAGTGCCAACTGAAATAATGTTACAAGTGAAAAAAGTTATAACTGAAGAGGATATGGAAGTAAATTTATCTGACTCTGCCTACCTGTCAGTCTACTAATCTATTGTTTAGCCATGTATCTATTTATGAAGGTGAGAGAATTTGTACACTTTCCTATATCCTTCCCCCCAAAAAAAGGCCAAAGAACTTATTCTTTCAAGTTTAATCAAGTTTAATGATTTTAAGTTGATAAATTCTTTTCAAAAATCAGCATAACATTTAAAAACGAATGATGAGGATGATAAATGTACAGAAAGTTAAAAAATGAAATTAAGATTTTAGAAGTTGTATAAGTTTCAGTGCTGTTTGAAAAAACTAACTGGAGGACAAATGGGAACTCAAAAAAGAACTTTGATTCTTCAGTTTTTCCTTTTGAGTGTCATTGTTGGTTACTAACTGTTGAAATTATTCAGGATAGTGTTTCGCATTGTCCTTCAGGTATGCAAATCTTAAATTAGATTTCTAGATTACCATTTAAAAATTGTTTGTAGGACTCATTTATCTTCTGCTGGTGCTTTTCTTGCATGTGTTTGATTCTCTAGTAGTTCTGTGAACAGTTTAGCTCCTCAGCAAACTGAAATAATTTTTCTTTTACATGAGTGATAAAAGGATTAAAATAAAAACACTAATGAGAATTGCCTTCTCAGATTGTGCGCTCTTCGCTCTATTCAGAATCTTGCTTTTTTGCACAATTATTTGAGAATTTATTCTTCTATGAACCATCTTTTTTTTCAAAAAAAGTGTCTATGATTGCTGAAAATTTGTTTTAATAGTGCTGAGACTGCCCTTTCCTAAGCAGTCAGTAAAATGAGTACATTACTAAAATGTCTCTCTGCAGCAAATTCTTTGAAATGTCCTAACTAAATTAATCCCTTTGCAACTTTCAATATATTTTTGATCATGCTATCTTCTAGACTGTCTATTCTATAGTTAGAGTACTTCTACCAATAAGTTTAAAGAACATTAAATTACTCGATGGATGTCTCTTCCATTACCTGCCTTCCAACTTGTGAAGCTGAATTAGATTAACACTACTTATCTTTTGAATTAGATAATCAAGGAGGTGTTTAGTATAATTTCTGTTCCTGCCTTCAGCTAATTTTCAGTGGAATAGAAAACCTGTGCTTGTAAGTTCTAAACTTTGAATCACATTGTAACTTTCATGACTAACCATTTTAGTGTCACTTTCAATTAGGAAGTGCTCATAAACAATGTTCTTTCTTTCTTTCTTCAGTTTTGCCCCCAAGGTATATAAAAATGTTAGTAGCATTCTTACTTCGTGTCAATAAATTGCTGTTCTGTTCTTCCCTCCTCAACTCATTTGCTTGTGTCTAAATTTTATCTTATAAAAAAGACATAAAATTCAGACAGTGATGAGATTAGAGAAATGTAGATGAAAAGTGGAACAGAATGACACAATTAAAAGTTGCATCAGACATATTAAAAATAAAATGAAAGAAAATTGAGGCAATTAAAATTAAAGTCTGAAGAACAGACAATGTCATTTTATTATGTTAACCTTGAAATGTAGCATTTTATTCTAAAATAATAAATTTGGCATAGAGTGTATGTAAAGTGATTCCGTGCTGAAAGTAAAATAACTATGTTCATTAGTTAAAGCATTACAATAAGCCTTAGACATTATTTTCTTTTCAATTTTCTTTTTCTTTTTTTTCCAAAGAACTAGAGGCCCTTTCTTAAATGCATTTCTCACTTGGTGGCAAGAGATTTTGTGTGGATTTGTCCATAGATCTGAAAAGTGTAACAAAATGGGAGAGCATGTGAAGATATTGTTGTTTTTTCTTCAGGGATATAGAAACAGATGTGGGCACAGAATTGTGATAGAGAGGGAACAGAAAGAAAAGTATTTTGCTGAGATACTTGATATTGCATAGATAATAAATGGGTTTATTTCTATTAAATAAATAAAATTATGTTGTATTTAAACATACACTTTCATTTTTCTCTTCCTTGATCTTTTAATTCCTTACTCTTTCTTTTTTAGCCCACTAAAATACTTCTCAGGTCAATGACCAAAATACAGGAATTATTTGGATGAATAAGTGAATGTGTAACGTTATTAAAAATATTACTCATTATTACATAACTTCAATAAACGTGATTGCCCTTTATAATTTCATTTCAGTTGGTTTCTTGGCTCTTTTCAAACTTAACAAGTTATCTAGATCAGTGTGCTCCCAGGAATAAATAATGAATTTCTCCCTTCTTCATCTTTTTTTTTTTTTTTTTTTTTTTTTAATATATATTACATAGAATAGGAGCATAGAAAAAATTCCCTATCTCAGAAGCAGACCACCTTCTAATAATCAAATAGGAACCTAAAAAGGTTGCAGATGTGTGACAGGCCATCAACGTTATCTCAGAAGTTTCCACTGCATTGACCTTCCCGTGAAGACACTTCCTGAAATTATAGGGTTTTTATTTTTATTTTTTTATTTTTATCTTTCACATACTGCTGTCTCTAGGTTTTTTTACTCACATGCTCTATGTTCTTCTTTTCTGGCCCAAACTAATGTGTATTTTGCTAAACCCCTGATTTTATTTTATTTATATTAGAGCTGCTCATTCATAAAGAAGAAATAATGGAAATTGGAATAAAAAAAAATGGAAACTGGAAATAATACTTCCTAAGATGTCTTTCTGAATCTGATCATGCACAGACAATTTTAAATTTCATTTGTGATTCTGTGATTCCGTGATTCATTGAAATTCAATGTGAAGGTAACAGTAACAAGACACTAAGAATCAGTTTCCAGGAGAGAGTATAAAGTTTTGCACAGTTAATAATTTACAGAACTAGCTATGTTTTGTGGCAACACTGGAGAAATTAGTTATAGGCAGAAATCTTTAGTTACTCTAATTTGATTGAAACAACAAAAGCAGTTTATCTATATAAGGCTGGTATCATTTGATGGGAATGAGTTATTTAGTTCTGATAGTTCATACATATATTTATGATAAATTTAGGATGCGCTGATTGTAAGAGCTTTTAAAAAGAACAGAATCAAAGAAACTCGTATTTTAAACTCTTCTGTAACTGTTCAGGTTAGAGATCTGACTGAAATCTCTTTCCATCTCTGCTTATGCATTATTCACAAAGGCCTAAAACTGGTCCTTTATGACCATGAAGACTACTTTTTTTAAGAATTCTAATGTAATTCTATCCTTATGCATTGAATGGAGACATCAGATCATCACCCATGGAGTGATGAATTTCAGATGTTTAGAATTCTTAATGATTACCTCTAGAGTATAAATTTTACATTGCCTCATTTGTATGTAAAAATTCTCCTGATGCTCAGCAGATGCCCTACTGTTGTATTATGAAATGAATTTTAACTTCATATAATTTCAAGAAAACCATCTCAACCCTCATCAAATATTTTTAATAGCAAAATGGAATTGTCCTGATAAAAATTCCACCATTCCTGTTTGAAACTAAGAATAATTGTCTAGGTGAAGTGAGAAAGAGTTATATAAAGGCAAAGGACACACTTGAATTTTTTACAGTTGTAAAAAAATGGTGAATCTCCATTTATTTTGGATACATTCATAAAAACAGTTTTTATAAAATAACACATTTCCCCGTTTTTAAAAAGACATCAATTTTACATGATTTATTTTTCCTTAAAAAACAAACAAAAACATATTTCCAAATTTGTTTCATTTAAAAAACAAAATCAATTTTTATTTATTTATGAATTATTTTTTCATTAAAAATATGTATATGCATGTGCATAATGTGTATAAAATTTAAGGTGATTATGCATATGAATACAAGGCTTTATATGTATACATGTAACATATTTATGCTTATATTTATATTTTTAAAAATCATTTTCCTATATCTATGTGTCACATATGTATTATTAATAAGATATATGAAAACTGTCTAAATTATTAAAAAAAAAATGTTCTCATGTCCATTTCAGTTTTGTAAACTAATTTGATTTTTTAACACTTGAATAAGATTTGTATAAAAAAATAATTTATTTCAAGAAAGATCATTTGTTGACTGTATCCACTTGGTCTCACTTATATCCATTTAAATCTAGTTAGTTGTTTTGCTTCAATGAATAGTACAATTGGCTAATGCAATTTTAGAGAACAAAATTTCCTACTCTAGCCTTCCTGGAAGTTTAATTTAAAGTGTTAGCAATTTTATGGCCTGGATGTACTTTAACAGTTAGAAATATTCAATTACTTCAGTGACTGTGATTTTACTACTTAGTTTCATTCAGTTACCATTGCCTCCACAATTTCTCTCTATTTCTCTCTCTTTCCCTTCAAGACTTAATCTATCCAGAAAGTACTTCTGCTTCTAGTGACTTACAGACCATGCAGGCTATCAAACGTTAGGCTCATAATCAGGTTTGTTCAGTGTTCAAAGGGGAAGCAACCATTTGCTGCTATAAATAAATGCTAAATTAGGCATTCCTTTCTGCCCATGGAACATATGTTTTTGATCAGTTTGTAGAGATCAAATAATGAAATAACATAATTAGAGGAGTAAGACTAAATGCGATGTGTTTTGTGTAGCTTGATTTTCATAGAATCAAAATTGGAAGGGGCCTCTAATCCAACTCCCCTGAAATGAGTAGGGACACCTACAGTTGGGTCAGGTTGCTCAGAGCCCCGTCTAGCCTAACCTCCAGGAATGACAGAGTATCCATCACCTCTCTGAGTAACCTATTCAAGTGCCTCACTGCCCTTGTTGTCTTCCTTATGCTCAGTTTAAATCTCTCCTCTTTTAGTTTGAAACCATTTCTCCTTGTCTTATCACAACCAAGCCTGCAAAAGAGTCTCTCTCCTTTTTTCTTATGGCCCCTTTAGATACTGAAAGGCCACTCTCATATCTCCCCAGAACCTTCTCTTCTGCAAGCTGAACACCCCCAGCTCTCTCAGCCTGTTCTCACTGGGGAGGTGGATCATTCTGTGGCCCTCCTCTGGATATGCTGCAGAAGGTCCACATCTCTCCTGTACTGAGGACTCCTTATATGAACACAGTACTCCAGATGAGCTTTCACGAGAATCAGAACTCTGAATAGATTCAGGCCTTACTCTGTATTCAAGCTCCTGTGAAAAAGTTAGGTCTGAAACATAAAGAAGTAACATTTGCAGATAGCTTATTTTAATGTGCATTTGGAAATATTTTCCATGATTTTGAAAGGGATGATATGTTCATCAAAGTTATACAACTTAATATCTTGATGTAGTGGGAGAAAAATAGACACAGGCTAGCTAAGTCTGTATTGCTTCATCAAAGGATCTCTTTCAAAAAGATGAAATGCCTGAACACTTTGGAAGTCTACTTTCAGTTTTACTTTTCAAAGATATGATCAAATATCTGCCAAAATACATTATTCACAGTGAAACATTTCTACTGATTCTGTAGATACCTTGAGGCCTATATCTTTTGGCAGTATTACTGCACCAGCAGAGCTGTCAAGAAGAAAGGGCTATTTACAGTCATTGGGAACAATTCTTCCCTAACTATGGGCAGATTTTTGAAACTGATCTTCAATACTGGAAAACTGAGAGAATGTTTTTTTTTTTCTCGAAGGACAGCAGGGAGTTGAAATTAATATTTTTCATTATCTGATTTTGCTATCTGGATACCTCTAGTGACATGACTTTTTCTTCTATCCTTCTTTCTTAAATATAAAATAATAATTTTAAAGTAATCAGTTTACATCTAATATTTTATTTTATTTTATTTTATTTTATTTTATTTTATTTTATTTAGGTATAAGTCTAATTTGTTGCTTTTTAGTGCAGTGCAAATTCAGTGGGATGAGATAGAATTTCTTCTTGGCTATGATGGATTTCCAAATCTGAAGACAATGCTAAATGATATAGACATAAAATAAATAAATAAAATCCTCCCGCAGAATGTGTTACCTAAGATACAACTTACCTCCAGAGGTAATATAGATATTACCTTTCAAGCTCACTTACTTTGAAGAAATAAAATCTGAGACAAGCTTGAGTAAAATTTAAACTTTCAAAATTCTATGAAAACCAAAAACAACCTGCACAAAATACTGTGTTTAGAGATCACAAATAATCAGCTACCCTAAATCCCTAATCATCTTTGGAAGTTCTTTCCTAAATCCTTCGTCACAAGTCCCACATATCCAGAATTCTCTGGTCAGAGTATTCAGGCCATTTCCCTAAAAGTTTAATGTTCTGAAACTTTTTTTTTCTGGCATATTATTCCCACTTACTATCTTCAGATTTTTTCATTTTTTTTTGTTTCCAACTAGCAGAGCCTCAGTGTTCCTGCTATTTTTATGTCAGTTGCACAGAAGCCAAAATGTTTTATATCTCTCATATTTAACAGCACCAATTATGGAATTAAGAGGCTCTGGACTAAAAATATATTATTTTCCCCAATTAAAAATTACCCAGGGAGCTGGGTTAAACAAGGGATATAGTTCAAAGGAACTTTAATAAGATAGGCAAGTTATTAAATGCCAATTATTAATTAACAATTCAATCTTAGCCATAAATACTAATTAACCTATGAATCATTTATAATATTGTATACATAACAAAGTCTGTTACAATACCTGAGAAAAAGCATTGACTTATGTAGAGCTTGAGCTATATTTTTTGTTCTTTTTAGTGCTAAATGAGATACATATGCATGCAATAACCTATTTCAACCTAAAACATTAATCTAAGATAAGAATAGCTGCATTAACTTGAACTTTTAATAATTTCATTTACATATTATCAGTCTAAATACATTAGTTTATAGTAGTCCCTAAATTTTAAATAGCTGGAGCTATTTATGTGGCCTCTCTGTCACATTTAATAAATAGAAATAAGTGATGCTTATTTCAGCAGAAATAAGCAGCAGAAAATTTAAAGAGTATTTCATATTTCTGGATATTGTCTCTCTTTGTAAATATAGCAGATTTGGCATGAAATACTGATGTTCATATGACATTCTCTTTACAGAAAGTGGGAGAAGTAGAGGAGAAGAGAGGAGAGGAGTTCGCTTGGAAGAGCCCTTCAAGATCATCTAGTCCAACTGCCTGACCATTTCAGGGCTAACCAAAAGTTAAAGCATTAATAAACACATTATCCAAATGCCTCTTGAATGCTAGCAGACATGGGGCTTCAACTGCCCCTCTAGGAAGCCTCCTCTAGTCTTTTACCATCCCCAATGGTAAAGATTTTCTTCCTCATATCCAGTATGAGCCTCCCCAGCACAACATTTTTCATTCCCATGCAACATTTTATTTGCTTACAGTGGAGATCAGCACCTCCCTGCCCATTTCTCCTGCTCATGAAGTCATAGAGATCTTGTCAGGTCACTTTGTTCTCTCCAAACTAAACTAGCTATAAGTCCTCAACCTCTCCTCATAGGACAAGCCTTCCATCACTTTTTCCCTTACCGTCATCTGGATGCATTAATGTAGCTTGATACACTTTTTATATTGTGCAAGTATTCCTCCCATGTTTTTGCTTTTTATAAAACTAGACATACTTACAAATAAAAGAAACAGTAGTTCCTTTTTGGCAAACCAATACAATAACTGATGATGGTGAATTGCACATCTGAATAATATCTTGACTTTGCCACGCTCATCTGTCCAACAACTCTAAGGTCACAGTGCATGACTTAGTCAAACTATATAAAGGGAAGATGAGAAGACAAAATGGTTCAAAGGAACTATTTTCTAGATTTATTTTAATCCTCAATTAAGATACCTTTAGCAACAGAGGAAGTTCTTTGCTAATGCTATTTTTTCTTAATCACAATGGGACAACATGAGAAATAGAAGGTTCTGCTTGAGTATTGTTCCTTTATTTTGAAACAAGAATTTGATTATGTGTTTCTGTATTTTGATAATATTTAAAGATCAAGCCAATATTTTTGCCGTTTTCTAAGCTAAAATGTCTCAGGTTTTTTTTTATCTGATTCCACAACATATGGACAATTTTAATTCTGATTATTAAGACAACTGGAACTAGTTTTCATGTAGAGAGATCATATTGTACCATTTGATGGAGCTATCTTGTAAATATCTGAAGCTTTGTACGATGTCCAGTTCATGCAGTATATAGCATTAATATTACTGCTGCATCTACATATGATTCTTTTTCCACACACTGATGCTTTAATGAATATGTTCTTATACTTTCATAAAAGAGGATCTCTCTTCAAGGAAACAGTATTTGTCTCAAAAAACAAAAACAAAAACAAAAACAGCATAATTGTTGGAGTGGATAAGATCTCAGTGTTGCTCATGGACTTAAATATTTTTCACTGGATTTTAATGGTGGGATTCTTTGCATTTTTTTTTTTTTTTCACTGTTCATTATTTTCATGTTGGCCTTTTTCAATGAAATATAAAATTAGTATGAATTTAAAATGCCAATTTTTTTTATAGTGTTGTAAGTGCATTTCATAGAAACAGAAGAGTAGCCTTCAACATTTCATAAGTAACCTATAATCTTATATTACACTGTAAACTGTGCTCAGAAATGTATTCATTCTCACATGGAGGTTGCCTGGCAACAGTATTCATGATACTTTTGTTGACAACAAACATATGTTTATATGGTCTTGACAAGAATACATTTTCATTTTTATGTTTAAAAGAATGTAAACGTTAATTTCTTTGCACGCACATGTAACAGTAAGACAAAACTGACTAATATTTTATTAGAAATCCTTCACTTAAACTACATTGTTTTTCAAAGCATTCAAAACAATGCTTGAAGACATTTACTAATACAGGAAAATGATATCAAGAAAAATGAATCTTAAATGTATGAGCTAATCATATGTCAGTTTGCCTACTTGTACAGTTCGACTTTTCTAAAATGCTTATTTTTGTCTGGTGTGGGGAAATGGAGAAAAACATTTTGGATTACGATATGTCAGTACAGCTGGAATGTGATCATATATGATAGAAAACCACGTTTTAAGTAAAACCACACAGAGACACAGCTTTACATTTAGCTGCTCTCAGTCTCTCTGAAATTGAAAACTTTGTACATCACCAAACCCAGATCAGATCCCGAACTCTACTCTGTCTTAGCATGTGATATTTAACAAGCTAGCTCTGGCCTCAGTGGAGGATCCAACTGTTGTGTTCATCAGCCACTTGCTACTCCTTTCAAATACTTTAATATTGCTTATTACGGGACTAGATGCATGATTTTTACAGGAGAAAAAACCACAAAAAATAATAAAAAAAACACCATAAGTACTTCATAAGGTACACCAACAGTGTGCAAAAAATAATAAAATAAAAAGAATGGTTTTGAAATAAACTTTTTAACAGAAGAATAACTACATTTTGTTATCATTTTTGTTTAAAAGTACCCTGATATTTTGTAGCTTAGTCTTTTTGAAACTTAACCCTGACTGACGATTTATAGGAATATAGTTTTATACTAACATGTGAATATTGTTATTTTTGTCAGCAGATGATTTACAAGTAGTGTATTGCTAACAGTATGAAATTGCAAATAGTATGAAATATGTTGACTGGATATATGATAAAAGAAGTTAAATACCAAAAGTACTCCATAGAATATAAGGAAATATTCATTTAAGCAAAACAGAGTGAATTCTTTTTGTATTATTGTCTAAGTACAACATGAAAATGTTTTTCTCTACTTTAATTCTATAATAACTAAAACATTGTTTAACATGATTATTTGCTGGATCTGAGGAACACTATATATTTACGTACCTCAAGTTGAATATTTCTTCATTCCACTAAATCTTTAGTTATTCTTATTGAACAGACATATTATATATTATATAATTATAACATATTATAACATTATAACAGACATCACTGATTCTATAACTTCAGAATATATTTCTTACCAAGTTCTATGACCTGAGTGAAGAATATGAAGGAAAATATATGCAGAATCCTCTGAGAAGCATAAAACAGGGCAATTATACTCTATTCAGATATTTAGGAAAGAAAAAGTAAAACACCAATAATTTTTATAACATTCATACTTATTATCTCATGAGTGAAATGCTATTTCAAATTGTATTGAAAAAGATTAGCTTGAAAAGGCATAGTAATAATGCAGGAAAATGAAGCACATGTAGAATTAGTGCTATTAAATATATTAATGAAAGTATTTCTAGAAATGTAATGGAGATTATATTTTTAATCCTGTTTGATATTAGAGATGAAAATTAAACTGATAAGTAAATAGCAAGCTAAATAGAACACTTTTGCAACTAGTTGGTTAAAAATAAATTTTGATGTATTAGAGCCACAGAGGACTGGCAAGAATAAATTTTACATTTCTGTATGGGTATTGCAAAGGTTGCATGAAATGAAGTTTCTCTTCTGATCCATATCAATTTGTAAGGGTAGGCAATTCAGCTCACTTCATGAAATTTATTCTCATGAAGCATAACAAAATCCAATTTACCAGTAAAACCCTTTTAAATTAAAATCAAAGTGTAATCTTCATACGACTCACTACTTGTACCGTAATGATGAAATGAGATCAGATGCCTATGCTGTATATTTTTGTATCCTGATTACCTTCAACCCTGTTCAGAAGAAATTATCCACAGTGCAAAACTTCAGGAAGATCACAAAATTTGCATTTTTGCTCTGCCAAACTGTTCAAGTAAGAAACTGTACAATGACCCAGTTGACAGAGTTGCCTGAGAACAGCTAGTGTTTGTGTAGTTGGTTTGTGAGATGAATATACATGCAATGCTACAAAAGTAATGCTTCCTACTTTATTATGTTGCCCCACAACATCAGAGGTGGATGTTGGTGGTACAGCAGCAGAGGTTGAACCTTCCCACAAATATTCCATTACATTTTGATGGCACGTGACAGATGGCAGCTGAGGAGCAGTGTGACAGAATGGCACCTGACGTGGAAGTAAGTGTGTAGAAAAATGTGTCATAGAATTCCTCCATGTGGAAAAAAATGGCACCCATTGACTTTTATTGACAGTTGCTGAAGATTTATGGAGATCAGGTAGTGGATATGAGCACAGTGGGGCACTGGGTGGTGTATTTCAGCAGTGACAACAGCGACAGTATCTCTCCTCTGCTGGTGCAGGTTTTTACAAGTGCAGCACACTTTCTCTTGTTCATTGCTCTCAAAGTAAGGCCTCCTATTTATTTCCTTAGAAACTACAATGATACAGTGAGCACAATAACACTATTTGATGGAACATTCATTAATTTCCATACAACTGCACTTTGATATAAATTTCTTGTTAGATACATCACTGTAAAGGATCTTAATTATTTATTGATTTAATTTAGGAAGTCAATTACCTGTTTTTATAGAACCAAATTAGTGAGTCCAACCACTGTATTTGTCTAGATCTACTTACACAGTTGGAGGGTCTGGGAAGCCTCTTATTTCTTCTTTTAAGGGATAATCCATCAAGAGATAAATTTTCAGCAGTAAACTTCCTTTTCTTGGAACTGAAAGTTCATTTAGCTATCTGTCTAGGCTGCTGTAGGTTGTATGTTAAAAAACTTCATAAGAAATGTGATTGATTTGGAATCTCTTCTTAAAGAATTAGCAGTCGACTGACTTCAACATAAGGAAAAAGGCAGAATTTAATCTTGAAAAGTTATAGGGTTGGAACAAAAAAGAATTGAAAAATCATTGTGTGCTCCTCAAAACAGATTATTTAGAAATTTAATTTTTCTGAATTTTTACCTAAATTGTGAAGCTTCTTAGATATGAAATAAATAATAGACTATTTACAGGCCAATCTTGGCTAAGTGAACCTCATGTATGTCAATATATTAAGTATTGGTTTTGAGCCTTTTAAATATATTTTATTATATAGTATAGGCAAATCACCTTTTATAGTATTTATTACATTGTACATCCCAGCAGAACATATTTTTTCTTATGATATTTCTACTTGCTTGTAGTTGACAAATACATTCTTTGTCTATGTCTGCAATTTTAAGTTTGGGGATCAGTGGCATCATATCATAATTGAAAATACTCTGCAGTTAGCCTTGGCCACAAGCAGCCAAAATCTGGGTGGGAAAATGTTGCAGAGTCTGATGGTCTGCTCAGGGGCATAACAATAAGTTAACATTTCAAGAGTTTGGTAGTTTTTGTTTGTTTGTTTGTTCTCACCAGGCCTTGACTTCTTTGCTGGAAATGAAGGAATTAGGGATAGGTGAATGATGTGTGCTAAACATCTTGAAGGTTGTTTTACTGATGCCAGGTGTACACTGAGGTACAGATTATTTACATTTCTGTCTCATGTCTGCAGTGTAGAAAATTATATTCAACTGTGTTTCAAAACTGGAGAAGAAAATCAATTCTGTTGGTTGCACCTTGTCTGGATGAGCTTCCAAGAAGATAGCAGTTAAGTAGCCAGATACCAGTTTAATAAACCCCTGAAATGCAGGGTGAATTACATTTGAAGATTGTAGTTCAGACTAATTTAAATCACTCTTTTGCAGTTTTTGTCAGAATAATAGTAAGTAAGCTTTTTTTTTTTTTCCAGTGAATTATAAATGTAAGGCTCTGATGAGGCCCTTCATTTGCTGTCCCATCTAATAACTGTTTCCATTAATCATCTAAGAATAAATGCTCCTTTTCAATTTATTACTACTTAATAGTTATTACTTGCCCTACTGAAGAGTGGCAACTTGCAAAAATTGAATACTTCTTTGTTCACAGTGATTTCTTTTTCCGTCTCTCTTTCTCTGTGAACATTAAACAATTCGGAGAGCATGTAAAGTCAAAAACTTTTTCCTGTTAAACTCTATTTAGTCTTTGTATGACATGTCATTTATCATGTGTCATGTTTTGCATTTATCTCAATATAGACGGTAAACTTTTGCTTTTAGGTGTATTTAAAAAAAAAAGAGAAGAAGTAAGAGATAGTGAAAGCTGATTTAAACCTGGTATGTTTCACAGTGGATAGAATTTTAAATCAGAAGTTTTAAATGATTACTAAATGCTATGCATGTTTGTTAGAGATGTGAAACAATACATTTTCTAGACTGCTCCTTTGAGGGACTTAATTTACTAATGCTTTAACCTTAGGTAGAAAATTACAATTATTGATTTCCATCTGGAGGTATGTTTAATGGAAAACTGAATACTAGCCCAAGATTTAAACTTCTCAGACTACTGCATGCTTTGAAAAAAAAAATTGTTATGAACTTGAAAATAAACGCAGCCAAAGATTTCTTATTTCCTTTTATGGCCATGTTGCCAACTGTTACATTTGCCTCTTTGGATCACTTGGATTTATAGGTTGCTTAGTTTTATTAAGCCCTGGTTAAACAGCAAATTTTGCCTTCTTATATTCACTATAAGGTCTCTGTCAGTGAGGTAAAAAATTATATATAGCATTGTCACTGTTAATAAATTATAAAAAAAAGCAAAAAGACTACTTATGACAACTTCAGACTGATATCCTGAAAAGCAAATGGACTTTGCTCTATGAATTCCTGACTCTAGGTACATAAATTGCTGAATGCCCATTAAGTTTGGGAAAATAACCTTGAAAGTTACTTATTCTGAAAGATACTTTTAATCAACACTCCGATGATAGCAATGCTCAGCAACAATGAAAACATCAGTGTGTTATCAACAAATTAACTTTATCACAGTTTAAACTAGGACAGTAGTCAAATGAAAAATGCACTTTTTAAGACCTAAGTTTTCAGACTTGGTTGTTTAACAGTGAATTGCTTGTGCTTTGGTTTCTGTCTCTAGAATTTTGTCACTTTTCTTAAAAACTTTTTGGAAGGAATAAAGCTAAGCCATCCTTATATTTTAAAGATTCTGAGACTTCCATTCTATTTAAAATCATATTTAATGCACGCGTGAAGAAGTGGAAGATCAATGCAGGAAAAGTGTTCTTAGAAGCCTTGGCAATAAGAGAACACTTCATAGTCGGTTTCCCTATGCTTTTCATTTTACACACATTTCCATCATTGACCAAAAAATTCCTAACTTATTATGCCAGGAGAGTCCTGCTGTTCAATTAATCCTGCTTTTTCATTAATCCTAAACTGTAGATAAATATACAAAAGGGTTCAGATTTGGAGATACAAAAGTTTACTACAGACATTGTTTTTCATTCAAAATTCAATGTTCTATCACTATCAGGCTGTGTAAAAAGTTGGTTCTCCTCCTACATGTAAGCTTTCTTCAAATACTGGAAGGCCACAATGAGGTGTCCCCGGAGCCTTCTGTTCTCCAAGCTGAACAAGTCCAACCCCCTCAACCTTTCTTCGTAGGAGAGGTTCTCCAGCCCTTTAATCATCTTCATTGCCGTTCTCTGGACTCACTCCCACAGCTTCACATCCTTTCTGTGATGGGGGCCCCAGGCTTGGACAGTACTCAAGATGGGTCTTCACAAGGGCAGAGGGGGACAATCACCTCCCTCTGCCTGCTGGTCCCTCCGCATGTAGCCCAGGATAGTATTGGTTTTCCAGACTGCAAGAAGACACTACTGGCTCAAATTCAGCTTTTTATCCATCTATCTAAGCTACATGTTTTATAACAAGATGATATATGACAGGAGCATAATGAAAATGCATTGAGTTCATTGTGTGTTTGTTTGTTTGTCTTTGCCAAGTAAAGACAAGCACTGGCTTAGATCTTATATCCAAGATCACACATCTTTATTCAGAGGGAGTTTATTGTCTTTTTCCTGACACTAGGTACTGAACTGAATAAACTACTGAATGCCCATTAAGTTTGGGAAAATAATCTTGAAAGTTACTTGAAACTCCAGCTTGGATCAGCAGTCAAACTGCTCTGAGGAGCTGTGTGGCTCTTTATTTTACTCTGAAGTCTCAACAGTTAAGATTAACTTCCTAATGCATGTTAAAAAAGGAACATTGAATACTAAGGTAACTTTTCAACAGGTCTTGAAATTAGTCCTGCAGAATATAGTTATTATTATAAGACCAGTACATTGACTTGGTAAATTGTGTTGAAAATCACCTTAAAATATAAGTATATAGAATATAGTTGAAAATTTGGTAGTGATGAAGCATTTCATCAGTTTCTGAAGGTAGAGATATGAAGGATGCACTCCAGCTCTAGTTCATATTAGTTCCATATGATCCTTAGGAACTGAAATATATCCTCCCAAAGAATCACATTTTGAAGGCTTGTATATCCTTTAAGTCTGTTTCTTCTCATTGTTCTCTTTGACAGTGTGATGCCTCTGAGCTTCTCTAGTTTGCCAGCAAAACCCTGGGAAGAAGAAATAATCACAAAACAAAATTAATTACTTTTAGTATTTTTCTTCTTTTTTTTTTTAATCATTACTAGTACTATATATTTTTCTTATTCTTCGGGGATACTTCACTCCAAGTCATGGTTCTGTGGGATACTTTCTGATGTGCCACAACCCAACAGCAGGAACAGCACAGTCATTTTTTATGTCATACCAGAACAGGTGGATAGATATCAGAAAGATGATGCAGACTTGAGTGTATTTATTTCAACTTATATGTCACGACCTGGACTTTCTTCTTAAAGACAGAAAACCACTTTCAGATGAACGAGTTTCCTGCCCTAGAAATAGAGATTTGGCATTATTCATGTACTAGCCATCAGAGATTTAGACATGCTGCCAAATGTTAATTAAATGCAAATATAATCATTCAAATCCTATTGGCTGTTTTTATCCAGTGCTTGTGACTAAGATGTTGGAAGGGAATTTTATTGACTTTAGCCCTTACTTTATACTCACAGAAAGTAAATTAGATTTTCTTTGTGCCTAATTTTGCAGGACATGAAAATCTCTGAACTGAAAAAAAAATGAAGATAAATCTGAGCACAGAGCTCATTCTAACTTACTGAATCCTACCGAAACTTTTGGAAAAAAAGAAAAACAAAACAAAACAAATCTGTAATTACATGATAAGATCAATATTGATGCAGTATTAAGTTAATCTCTTCAAATCAGTAATCCTTTTGTATGGCTTTAAAGGTGTATTGGAAATTAAAACCGGTATATTTTGCTATGCTTACTCAGGACTTTTTCCACATTTGGCAGCCTTAAATAAGTAACTCTCCCTGAGGATGAAATTGAATGATGTTTCTCTTTTGTTTTGCAGTGCCTGTAGAGACAGAAGATCTTTCCGTGTATATCAATTCTTCAAGTGATATACAGCTCACCCAACAGAAATTTCAAATGCATACATACGTATACATTTAACTTAGCTGCTGATTATCTTTCAATATATATTTATAAAGTGCAAGGACAGTAATAATGTAGGCCTTTTATACGAAAAAATCTAAAATATGCTATATGATTCCTAAAATTTTCATGAGATATTCACAGATCTCTAAGTGGTCACTTCCTCAAATGTAACAATTTCCAGCAGCTTCCATACAGTTATTTCAGAAAGCTATAATATATACAGTTACATTAGAAAAAAACTTTGAGGTACACCTGGATATATCAATAGATTTTAAAGGTGCTTTACCACTATAAAATTTGGAAATAGTTCAGAATTTCAATGTACTTTTATAAACAGTACCTGAATTCTCACAAATAATATTTTTTCCTCTTTTAGTCAAAACATAATGGAATAGATAGAATAGCATTATGTAAGTAGCCTTAAAAATAAGCTCGTATGTATGAAGTTTGACTACATAGTTGGAATTTTCACTTGTTGACTACAGAAAGTTATGCAGACTCTAATGCTTCCCACATGACTAATTCAGCTACAATCATTTTTAATTCATTAACAGAATTTAACTCATTTATAGTTTGATCTAGTATCATTACTGAGCATGTTACTGATAAAGGGAATGGAAGAATTTTTATAGCAGAAAATAAAAATTAAGAAAAAAGCGCAACAATGCGCTTCAAAATGTGGTAAAATATATTTAGCTAGAAATATTTCATTTCAGTAAAATCAGTGGAAAACAGAAGTACACTCAATGTCTTTCTTTCTGTAGTGTGAAAAAGCTTAATGCTAGAAATTAAATCTGTCAAAAATTCCAGCTCTATGAATGTTACTTCTCCATGAAGTGCCACTTCTTATCAATAATATAGGATATACTAAGTGCTGCAGTTGCTAAGAGTTTTTTCATACTCTTCTGTGGACATTACTGAAACTGTAGATTTATATTGGTCAAAGAACTCACCTATTATTTTTTTAAAAAGTAGCTTAAATATGTAAGTCAAAAGTAGATAAGGAACAGAAAATTAAGTTTAAACGTAGGTAAATTTTCCTTAGCAAGAATCTTATCTCAACCTAGACAACAAATCATGAAAACAACCCATTTCTTTGCTTTCATCTCTGCTCTATAAATGTTCTTGTGTTCTCACATCAACTTCTGTGTACACTTTGAGAAATGAAGAAGAATTTCATATCTTTTTATGCAATGGAAATAAAATGGTATTCAAGGTTTTTAAATACAGGCTATAGGTGCTGGTGCTGATAGAATTTAACCACTTCTCTTTTTTAAAATTTTCTTCTGGTAATTTCTTTATGCTCCTGACAAGGGGAGTAGAATGAACACCTCTTACAAATCTTCAGAAAAATCTTTAGTTGAAAAATGCATGTATCACAACACAGATAATGGACTTTAGGATTTTATAATTATGAAAATAGTAAAATTTCAGACAGTTGAGCAGAAATGAATTTGCCTTTACCATATGAGTTTTCTTCCATGAAAAGAAATACGTAAAATGCAGAAAAACATTTAATTTCTCTCAAGACTTGCAGTACCAAGTAACGTTCTCTAGTAAATTATTCCAGTTGTAAGATCATTCCCACTCTTTAAAAGCTGACACATTATTATTAGCCTGAGTAAATTTTCTCATTTGAATTTTAAACATTACTTTTATTATGTCCTTTCTCCTAGATTAAGAAGTTATGTAGTCTCAAAAATCTCCTTTCTACTTCTACACATGAAAAAATAGATCATAAATCACCTCTAAATTTTCACTTCTTTATTGTCAGGAAGGATTTTGTCAGTTTCTTAAAATTTCGAACCCTGAGAAGATTATGAAACAGTAGTGGAAATAAACAAACAACAACAACAAAAAAAGTGGCTTTACTCTTTAATATCTAAAATTTATAGGTACATCAGTGTTGGGACTGGTGTTACTTAACATCTTTGTAGGCAGCATGGGCAGTGAATCAAGTGCACCCTCAGCAACTTTGCAAACAACACCAAGCTGAGTGGTGCAGCTGACACACTAGAAGGAAGGGATGCTATCCAGAGCGACCTGGACAGGCTTAGTGGTGGGCCCATGCCAACCTCATGAAATTCAACAAGGCCAAGTGCAAATTCCTGCACATGGTTTGGGGCAATCTCAAGCACAGAGGCTAGGTAGGCTTGAGAGCAGTGTCTTGCTCCAATTTATAGGAAGGAGATGAGGTTCTTTTTAATATATGTATACCTGGCATGGGATTAAGAAACAATGGTTGAAGTGTTGGTCCGACCAGTTTGTTACAGATCTTAATCAGGGAGATAGGGAAGGAGAGGATGGACAATATTATGAATCAGGGTAATGGGGAAGGGAAGGAGGGTGATGAAAAGATAGGAAAGAAGAAGCAAGGAGTCTTTATAGGAAGCAAGAGGGAGATAGTCACCATCATGGATCTAGGGTGATTCATAGTTCAGTCACTGATCTTTAGTAGTGGTGGGTTGTCAGGCACTGTTGCTCTGTTGACGACGACGGTGATCGTGGTGATAATGGCCACTTTTCAATGGTAGTACCAACTTATTTATAAGTCCAAAGTGGTCGAGTCAGCTCTCCTTGGAGTGGCAGCTTCTGTCTCTGGGATCTCAGCAGAAATTCCTTTGTTCCCATCTTCCGGGCCTTGCCAGCAGATAAGAGGGAGTGGGGATGCCCACCTACATCCTGTTTTCACAGGACATGATGGTAACATTCCCCAATTTTCCCATATCAAGCTGGAGCTATTTAGTCACAGGCCAGATATTCCACCAGTAAATACTCCTGAACATTCTCTTCTGGAGGCAAGCAGTTTTGGAGGAAGGTGCTTTCAAATGTTCATGAAGTGATGTTGATTGTCACACGGTAGCACTCATCACTTGCCTCCTCAGTAAATGAATCAGAGTCTTATCACAAGAAATAAGTCAAGCAAGCTTTGAGCCAAAAAAAACAAAGAAGGATTCTCACAAGCAGTTCTGAAGAGAAGGGTTTGGGAGTGTTGATTGACGACAGATTCAACATGAGCTGTCAGTGTGTGCTTGCAGCCCACAAGGCCAACCATATCCTGGGTTGCATCAAAGGGAGCATGAGCAACAGCTCAAGGGAGGTGATTTTGCCACTCTGCTTTTCTCACATGGGATCTCGCCTTCAGTACTGCCTTTTGTTCTGGAGACCCCAATGCAAGAAGGACATAAAGCTGTTGGAGCAGATCCAGAGAAGAGCCACAATGATGATCAGAGGGCTCAAGCACCTCCCCTAATAGGATAGGATGAGAGAGCTGGGGCTCTTTTGCCTGGAGAAGAGAGCGTTCTGAGAAAGGCCTTCCAGTACCTGAAGAGAGCCTACAGGAAAGCAAAGAGAGACCTTTTATAAGGGCATGTAGTGACAGGATGAGAGAAAATGTCTTTAAACTGGAAGAGGGTAGACTTAGATTAGATATTAGGAAAAAATTATTTACTGTGAGGTGGTGAGACACTGGAACATGTTGGCTAGAGAGATTGCCCAGAAAGATTCTATGATTGTATGACTGCAGGCGTCCCCTCCCTGCAGGCATTCAAGGCCAACCTGGATGGGGCTTTGTGCAACCTGGTCTTGTGGGAGGTGTTCCTGCCTATAGCAGGGGGGTTGGAACAAGATTATGTTAAATTTCCCTTCCAACCAAACCAGTCTATGATTCTATCTGAATCATCTTGGATTAATTCCTTAAAAAAAAAAACGTTTCAAAAACAAGCAATGTAGGGGAAATGCTAAGTCACGGCTTGAACCAGTGATTGAGCACCTGGAGGAAAAGCAGGGACAACCTAGGGAAGTTCAGGTACATGCAATGCACCTGAGTGACTAAAAGGGGTGGAGCCAAGATCTAGCCCTTCCCTGCCTCATTTAAGGGTTGGCAATGAAACTACAGGTGCTTTGTTGGAGATTTCTCTGTTCCTGAGGCCTTCTAAGGGGAAGAAGTCTTTTTTTTTTCTCCCTCTCTCCTCTCTACTTTGCTACTATGCTGTCATTATTCTACTTTCTATTGTGTTATGGCATTGTAAGCTGTATCATTTATATGAATGATGTCTAATGAAGAAAAGAGTTTAATTACTCATGGTCTGTTCCAGGAATGTTTTGGTTATATTCTATTACATATTTGATTGCCACCTATGCATTAATTAATGGATGTTGGCTTGAGAATTTTTGAAAATTAGTTATATTTTAAACACAAGTTTTAAATGCTTGGCTGCTTTCAGTGTGTGTGTGTGTGTGGGGGGGGGGGGGGGGGGGGGGGAATGACTATCTTTTTGCAGTGAAACCATGTACTTTTCATTAACAATAGTCAAAATAAGATGCTTCTGAAAGAAGAGGGAAAAATCTGTAGTCCTCTTTTATTGTATTTCTTTTAAATAAATTTAGCAAAATGAAGTTAGGAAGGAAAATAAAAGGAAAACTTAGATTTGGAAGATTTAAAATGTCTCCTTATGAACCTGGAAAGAATTCAAAAGTGAGAATATCATTGTGTTAGAAGAAAGGTAATTGTGGTGAATTGTGCCAGGGTGAAAACCTGTCCTAGTAATATTTATGGCAAAGTTCCCTCTAACGTCATTAGAATGTGAACTTTGCTCTGTGTAAAAATGGTATTTATTCTTTCACAGAATCCAAAGTCTGAAGTAGAATACATTTGACATACCTCATCCTCCCTAAGGTAACCTAAATACAGTAACAGCTGTAGAGTAACATGAAAACAGGTGGTACAATACAGTATCTCACAATTAATTGACTGTTTTACAGAACATATGTCCAGTCACAGGTTCACAGTTCTGTATAGCTGTTATGAGCCACAGATTTCAGAAAAAGAGTTCAGTATTAGGTTAATTGCATGTTTTTCTCAATGATTTGTGAGACTTTCACAATGTTTTACTAACACCAGCCCCCCTCACCTCCACATGCCAGAACAGCATTTGGTTTTTCAAATCTGGCAGAGAAAAAGTGGGTATCCTTTTCTTAGTGTCACAGAAGCATAAAATGAATGTGACACACTAATCAAAGAGTTAAGAATGGGAAAGGTAAAGAAGTACAAGATGAGAAATAATGCATAGAGTAGAAAATTGAAATCCTTTCCAAAAGGCAGAATTTAAGACAAAAAGGGACAGTAATAATTTTAGTGCTGTTACATCTCATGACTGATAACTGTCAGCTTCTGAGTGAGAGTTTTTCAAGTAAAACCTTGACAACAATTCTTCCAAGACAGGTGGTGTTGATAGGCAGCCTGCGCCTAAGATGGCTTCAGGACACTTCAAACAGTTCTTTCTTGAGCTGTGGCCACTTCACATCCCATGGACATGGATATGAGAACATAATTACATCTCTATCTTAACTTTCAATAAAGTGAAATTCTGGCAGGTAAATGCATAAATTGCATACTAGCCAATTTCACACAGAGATCTGGATGCTGGAAGGTTTTTCTTCCAAGCACAGTTAAATGGGCTACTGGAAGGGCAGCCAAATATATGCCAATTGTATGCTTCAGAGTTTTACTGGCTTGTTGCTAGAAAACATTAAAAAAAAAAGTTTACATTTCTAACAAGTGTAAGAATAACAGAATTGAACGTAAAGCAATATATATGTATTAATAATTTGGCATATCTTAATTGGAAAAAAAAAATTATCATAGTTCATCGTTAATGAACTATGACAACTAGGAAATTATGTTCATCCAGAACTGTTTTTTTTTTTATGTGTATGATTGAAAATATTGAGACCAACATTAACAAATAATTTTAGGAGCATGAATTAGATAAAAATTTAGGAATAAAGTTAAAAGTAATTTTAAAATGCGAAGTTATTTTTCTTATTATAATACATGTCCCTTCTCCAGAGGAGGAGAAAAAACAACAACAACTTTACACAGATATATTAAAGGATATAAATACATTAGTGTAGAAGTTGTTGAAAACTGTTAACAAAGATAATTCAGAAAATGCTTTCTGCTCTTTTTCCTTCCCTGAGAAGCTTTACTTTCTCAAACTCTGAGTGAACTATTCAAAGACACCAGTTAGACTTATAAAGTTCTAGCTAATATTATTTGAATCTGAGTGATTATCTGTATCATATATAATGAAGTGAACAAAATTTACTAAATTGGAGACTGTATTCACAAATGCTCACAGTTTATTTTATTTCAGTTATGTAGATGAATATATGGCATGTAATTGATGAGAAAGTACAGCTCCTTTATGCTTGATAGTGTATCTTATTTTTCCTTTTTGGACACAATCTTAAAAGTGTCCACTGAATTATTGTGCAATTGTACCATCTTTCAATGTTTTACCCATTGACCAGCAATCTGTTTTTCCATTCCTGTTCTTGAATAATCATTACACGTATGGTGGTAAACTTATACTTTACAAAAACAGAGTAGTAAAAAGATAGTGTGGTAAACTAATGCAATATAATTCAGCATCTATTTTATATCAAGAAAAGGCAAAGAAGAATTTATGCCCTTTTCTATTTTCTATGAACTATGGAGATATGACATGATGCTTTTTTTTGGTATTGTCATTAAAATTGAGAAGTGTCAAATGATTTTCAAAAAATGATTGGACAATTACCAAGACTTTTGTGAAGCTTACAAAAGCCTTCACTGACTTCTCAGAACCAAAGTTTCCACCCATGTTAAAAAAAACATGAAGGCAAATGTCCCTAAGTATCACAGAATTACAGAATGGCCAGGGTTGGAAGGGACCTCAAGAATCATGAATCTCCAACCCCCCTGTCACATGCAGGGCCACCAACCTCTACATTTAATACTAGACCAGGCTGCTCAGGGCCCCATCCAATCTGGCCTTGAACACCTCCAGGGACGGGGCATCCACAACCTCTCTGGGCAGCCTGTTCCAGCACCTCACCACTCTCTGTGTAAAGAACTTCCATCTGACATCCAACCTAAATCTTCCCCCCCTAAGTACTAAAATATTACTTTACAGAAGCCTAATTTGTTGCAAATCAGACTAAATTAGAGCTTAAAATAAGAACATTGCTGCCTTGCACTTCACACAACAATGCTGCATCCTAACAGCGTGTAAGCCATCACAAGATATAGGGCTCGACTCAATCAGCGGCAACAAAATTAGAAGTAAATAGAGAAGGATCGATACAAAGTGTTGTCTGGCATAATGAAACAGCCCTTAGGTAGAAAACATATTCTATTTCTCTCTCAGCAGCTGTATTCTTTGACAGCCACTTAAAAAGTCTAGCATATAGTAGCGTTATTTATTTTAATGAGAAAAAATATAGAGCTACATTTCTTACATTACAGAAATACTGTTTTGTTAATCAATGAAATTGTTAAACAATTTTTTTAAACTGTTTTAAAGGTATTTGTATTAATGTTGCTGTTACTTAATAAAACATTAATAATTACTTTGTATGCTATGCTGTTTCCTGACAATCAGTGCTTAGCAGAACTTGTTATCAGACATGCTTTTATGGAACATCAAAACTTGTGTCAGAGGTTGCTTAACCCTTCTAACAGTGAGGGGGGAGGGGGGAATATGTTCTTACTGTGTCTGAACACTCAGTGTCTGGTGTGGAATACTCAGTGTTTCTTTCTTTTCTATTTATGCCAAGGACTAAGTAGATACTATCTGTCTCTTGGGATACTGAATTTATAAATCTCAATTTTTATAGTTCTCTTTCAGAGCCTTCTGAGATGCTGAAGATTCTGCTTTCTTATAAATCTCTACAAGTTTTTTTTTACTGGGCAGCCCCAGACTTGACAGTACTCTAGGTGTAGTCTCACCAGTTCTGAGAGGAAAAATAATTTCTTTCCACCTGATAGCAATATTTTGCCTGATGAACCCAGGATATCACTTGCTGTCTCTGAGGCATGGGCACACTGCTGACTCAAGTTTAACTTAGTGCCCACAAGGACTTCTAGGTCCTTTTCTGAAAAACTGCTATCCAATTACTTCCCACAATGTACTGGTGCTGGAATTGTTGCTCCCTGGATGCAGGACTTACCTACACATTTGCAGAGTGAAGTACTAACTGGATGATAGTAAAATGGAAATGAAGGAATGCCACTTAAATTTAAAATTTCTGTCCAAGAAAGGACATGAGTTACATAAGTTTCCAGGTGCACAAAAGCAGTTTGTCATAGTAAAAACACATAATAAAGATGTTAGAAAGAAGAGTTCAGAGTTTTAAAACATGTTAAATTTCCTTTTGTCTAGTTCTAGAAACTTCATAGTATATTCTTCTCCTGTGATACCTTGTTCAAAATGTGAGCTACTTTTGATTCTATTCAGAACTGTCCCTACTCTAGACATTTAGTAGCCCACTTATCTAGTTAATACATGCTTTCAATGAAGTTCCAAGGGCATGATATTCAAAGATTGTAGCAGTAGTGCAACATCCTTTGATTCATTAATGCCTTTCTTAATCCAGTTCATGGAGCTTAAGGAGATAATTTAATGCTAACTTTTATTGCTCAGAGTTACCACAATATTCATATTATGAGATCTGTTCATGAATGGGCAAGCAAGTCCTTTATTTCTACAACTTTCTTCCAGTAAATTGAACAAGGTCTTGAACCAGCAATAAATCACATCAGTCAGTTAAATTTCCCTGACCACCACCAATATCTAAAATAAAAGCACAGATTAATGTTTGTTGTAAGGTTTGAATATTAATTAGTCTTTCTCCTGATGGAGTAATTTGAATCTTCTTACTTTAAAAATGACTGTTTTAATATTCAGATTATTGTTGTTCAGAAGCCTAGAATATGTTAGAGTTATTTATATTTGCTAGATTGGCCGCATTAAGGAATCCATCTAAAAAGTCATAGAAGTTAAAGTATTTTAGAAGTTAAAGAATTCAGGATGAGTAATGAATTGAGCATGACTGTTCTAGGCGTTGATTACTTAGTACATACAAATGTTGTCTTAAATGTGGCAAATGTTCTTTTAGAACTCAGACTACAAAAGTAGGTGATAAATTTACATCCAATAATGTAAACGTGTTCTAACCTTTTGAGCCATGTTTAAATAGAATTGTTTGCTTTAACATGTTCGTGTTTACTAAAAAATACACAGCAGAATTAGTATAGGAAATTTTTCAACCAAAAACATCAGCACAGAAAATATTCATGCTAATAATCAGCTACAGCTTATATACTGATTATCTAACAAATCTGGATGTGTTTTTAATCCTTTCTGCAAATATGAAAAGTTAAAAACAATGATATTTGATACCTTTAGCATTAGATAATAATAGCAGAAAGTCTATGGCCAGTAAGGTAAAATTTATTTTATTATGCTGTAATACTGCTGTAACACCTCAGCTGTGAATGAGAATGAAAACCATTGGCATAACTTTCATTCTATTAGCAAAGCCACCTGAGATATCACCTCTTACTCAGTTTCTCAGGAATCGGTCATTACTCTCTCTGACTTCTACTCCATCACCTGAAAGGAATTTTTTTTGTCTACCTGTCCATTTATCTTCTTTCCATGCAAATAGCAATAAGCGATATTTGTCAGAAATGACTCAGAAGTCTGCTACAGGAAATAAATCTAAACCGTGACAAAACTGATTTTTTTTATAGTTCTAAAGAGATCTGTGGATTCAATGTGAATTTTAAGGGATTAAAATGCATCATTAAAGCAGTATATTTCCACCATAAGCATCCTTTTTCCTCATTCTTCTTCATCTATCTTGTGTCAAGAAAATAGGTTTCAGTTGTTTGAAAGTGGCAGTATTTGGAGCAAGCTTAAAGAGTTTTCTCATCTTTAATTTGAGGATTTTTTAGCATGTATTTTTATTTTTTTCATTGATCTTTTGTTTAATTCCTGAAAAAAATATACTTCTTTTAATATAAGTATTTGAGAGAAATAGAGTCCTTAGTTCCTTATTATTATAAGTCCTTAGAGTCCTTATTATTATTATTAAGATTATTCCGAGATTTTACTATGTTGGATTTCATTGTTTAAAAAAAAAATAAATTTGTAAGACAGAAGTTCAGTCAGAAAACAACATAGCATTAATACAAGCTGCCATAGTATTCCAGTGATTTCTTAACAAAAACTCATGTCCGTCTTAGCAAAGCACTTGAGTTTGATAGTAAGATTTAGAATACGTTCCCTCTGACATCAGCCTTTTTGTTGTTTCTCTCAAGTAAAAATATCCAGGTTTTTTCGTGCTAGAGTGAATGGCTTTTCACAAGCCATATGTAAATATTTGTAAAGAAATATCATGTTTATCACCTGCTTTGAAGTATATTTTGAAGTACACTAAGTATATTTTCTAAAATAGTTCATTTTCCAAAATATTTTTTTTTTTTTTTAGCTTCTGTATAAGCTGTTGATTCATGTGTTAGTTTGCATCGAAGATAAGCGGGATAAAATAATCTGAAAAAATAGATTCTGACTTTACAGTACAATTAATGTAATAAAAAAGTAGTGCTTTGGACAAGGTAGGTAAGCCACAGGACTTTACATATTCAGATATCTATAGATATGGTTTAGTAGCTTGTGGTAGCGGTGGTAATGAGAAGATGGCTGGAATAGATGATCTTATAAGTTGTTTCCAACCTTGTGATTCTATGATCACTTGAGGTATTTATATTCCAAGAATACAACAGCAAGGCTAGTCTTAATGTTTGAAAACTGTAAGACTTGAATAATATATGTTCTTTGATAATCACTGTTTTCTTGCACTACATACTGTGAAAAAATTCATTTGGATTTGATGATTAAAAGACTAAACTATCAGTTTGTAACTTGAATGCCATGTGGGGAGAGCAGTAGCTGTTGAAAACTGGATACTGTCCACTCACCTTTTAAACCTGTCATAGCAGATTGCATTTACAGGTATTTGAACTGTAAGAATGTTGTATTTATATGACCACATCTTCATGCTTTTTAAAAACTTGACAGCTACATAAAATAGCTGTCCTTCATGTTTCAAATGCACTTAATGATAACCTACTGTAATTTTTCCTTCTGAATGAAAACATTGAAGTTTTTTGTTCATGGCTCACGACTGTAGGTGTTCTAATGAAGGACAGAACAATGGAAGCCATCAAACTAATGATATGTTATCATCTAGTAGCACAAGAGACCTGTAGCATTTTTAATAGCGGAGGCTAGATTAATGTCAATCATGGCTTAAAGAAGAGATTAGTAATGCAGCAAATGCCATTAACCTTTCAAACACTACCACTACATGAAAATTCCCATGGAATCTTCAAACCAGTGTGCAGCTGTGACACAACTAGAACAATACATTACAAAAAAATGCACTGAAGATATTCCCAGTCTATTTTATGGCAAAATATTGTTCAACATCAACAAAAAAATCATCTTTCTTGAGAGTACAACTTCTGCTGATACTGTAAGATTTAAGTTGCTCGCAGTAACAGTCTTCAAGACAAACTCTTTAAACCATTGGAAAAGCATGAGAGTTTAAACAGCTCTTACAGCCAACTCGAAATTTGTACTTAGTACTTAATATGAATGTGGTTATACAATATAAAAATGCACAGTGTTTTCTACTTTGCTCATTAAACATTGTTATCTAAATACTTAAATATTGTACTGGTATTAGAATTTTCACTTGATTATCAACTCATTTTTAATCCCCTAAGTTACATTAATTGTATTAGAATGCATCTTGCGAAATACCATGTATAAAAAATAGTTTTGTGACCTTGTAAAGGGAAATAGAAACTTTAATTTCCCTTTCAGAAGAGTATGGATCTTGGGAATAGAAACTTGAATTTCTGCTATTCTTTCTTTCACTTCTAAATGTTCAGTCAGACATGCGAGATGATGATGCATGTTCTACAAGCTGTTTTAGGCCTGGTATTTCATCATTTTGAAGGCACTGGTGATAGAATCAATTATGATAAATGATTCATCTCAATTAGGCAGAAGAAAAAAGCCAGATACTTAAAAAAAAAAAAAAAAAAAAAAAAAAAAAACTATTTTAAAGAGATTTATGTTAGACTTTTCTAGCCTTCTTCATTTTTACGTATGTTAGCATTTCTTCCTGTCATCTCAGGATCTTCCTGTCATTATGTTAGATACATAGATATCTCATATGTTAAAGAGATAAAAATAGAAGAATGAATGTCTCAAGTGTAGATTATATGAAACGACATTATATGGAATTTTTGTAAGCAAGAAGTGGTCAATTTTATTATCTGAAGATTAAGACAATATAGGTTGTTTATCTCCCGGCTGTGATTCTAAGTACTTTAACAGAACACTAAATATGAAACATGATATAACTTTGAAAAAAATCATATAAATTACTAGATACTTATTACTTCTTTGTACTTATTATTGTTTTGAATTGGAAAACTCATTACATTTTAAAGACTTTAAATAACATATCCTTGAAGATTGTTTCAGACACATTATGAGAGCAAGGGAAAAGTGTGAGGAGGAAGGAATGGCACAAGTAAGACTGACTGTGATGACCAATTTCCCATCCTTTTGAGCTGCTTAGACTGGGCAAGGGGTAGAAAAGTCGGAGATGAAATTAAGAGGAGGTGAAGAGGGGAGTGTAGAGAGAAGGTATTTTTATTTTTTCTGATTCTTGTTAATTTACTCTGTTATTAATTTGCAAGTTAATTTTCTCCAAGTCGAGTCTTTACCTATGGTGCTATTTGGTGAATCATTTTCTTGCTTTATTTTGATTCACTAGCATTTTAACCATGTTTTTGTCCTCCTGTCCAACTGTGGAGGGGGACTGAAGACAATGCTTGCTAAGCATCTAGTGGCCAGATAAGGTTAATTCAAAATAACTAGCTGGGAAAGCAGTGAACAATGAAATAGGAAGAACAAAATAAATGCATAATAGAATACAAATGACTGAAAAGAGTGATAGTGAGATCATAACAATAGGTGGCTGAACACCGTGTGGTATTTAAAGCTATTCATAAAGTAGAAACAATACTGTAATTTAGTTTTCCAGTCATACTTCCTACAATGAAAGCTTTTTTATTATCTCTTAATATAAAAATATAATTTAACTTGGAGAGTTCTCTCTTGATCAGAAATACTCTGCACCTAAAAGGCATTTAATGCACTGTCAAATGGCAGAACAATGAATTTCAAGGGAAGAACAGATATAACTTTTTTTTTTTTTAATGAAAGCTTCTTTGATAGATAAACTATCAGAAGATTTTGAAAAGTAAGCAATTACTGAGATAATGATGACAAAATTAGCCAGACAATTGGATGAAAGGAATATTAATTTTAATTATATATGGGCATTCTGACAAACTTATGATATCAACACAATTCAATATTGTACATGAAAGAAATTATGATTAATCTAAATCACATTTCTGGAAAGCAAAATATAGAAGCATGATTATATAAGCTACACATGCCACAAAATCTAGTATCGAAGAGAAACATAATATCACAATAAGAATACTCCTTAAATAATTAAAGAAGCCAGAGTACATCTTTATTATGTGTTTTTGCTTTCTGTTCCAAAGTTCCCAGACATAGCCAACTTGAAATGTCATTGTAGATATAATAACATACAAATATAATCTGGCTACAACACAGGTGTTCACAGCCAAATGAACACATGTATTCTCCCTAGATCAGTCATCTTTTCAAGGTCAAAGCTTTTTAAATAAATACTAAGAATACCACTATTGCATTTCCTAACTAGACAGGGAGATAAAAGAATTATCCACTGAAGATGAACAAACCATTTATTTGTGGAACTTAAGTCAGTGATTAGGTAAAATTTTGTAAGTTAGGACCTATTGGATTCCATGGTTTTATTAGACTGAACAGCTCCAAAGTTAATGCCAAGATATAATGGTTTTATGGTGACAAAAAGTCAAGCATTTGTTAATGCTCACCACTCACTTGTTTTTATGCTTGCACTCTCTCATTTATAGTTATTTACAATATTTCCACATTTAACAACTTGTTAACATTAGGCATCTAGTTTTTAAGGGGGTAGTTAAAATACCGAATTCCATTAAGATGAATTATCAGCATTTATCATATTATCATATTTATAGAGTTATGTTATCTTCCTTGAGAGAATTTTTTCTAATGATTTAGACACCCTAACCTCATCCAACTGTTTTCTAATTTTCTTCCATAATTAACAAATAAAAACATTGCAGCTACTGGCTCAGTAAAATTTAACATATATGTGAGGATGTTTAAAATATTCCTCTGATACTGAGCAAAATTATTAGACCTAATTTTCATGCTTGTATTTTAGTAAAGGTTAAACAAAGAAACTCCTCGAGCTTAGTACTGGTATACATGCATATTAGCACAATCTTTGCCTTCAAGATATATTGACAGACCTGTCTTCACAGACAATTTTACCAAATCAGAAATGTATTACACAATTATCACAAGAGTCTAATGGTCTTGGTCCCCCATATTTTTCTCTTCTTAACAGAAATAGAGCCTTCTTTCTTTAAAAGACCAAATCTGGATTGTTTTTTATGAGATTTTAAGATTTATTAGATATACCTCTTATTTTTATAATCCCTTTTTTTGACTGTTTCATAGTATATTAAGCCACCAAAAATTACTGCTGAAAATTGGCCTAAATAGGGTCAAACAGCAAGGTTCTTTGAAAGCCTCTTTTTCGTTTTTCTTGACTTAATCAGTCAGACAATGTCTTTTCTCCAACAGATCCTTCGACAGACAAATTGTACACAAAGAAAGCAAATTATTAGGAAAGAAGTTTCAGTTTAGGGACAGTTTATTTTACAGGGTGGGTGACTGTCTGTTCAAGTCATAAAGTAGGCTGCAATTTTGAGGTTTAGTAGGCTTATGATGGAGATATCTCTTCTGTAGTCAACATAATTTCTCAATGTTTCAAAATTTTAACTCCTAATTTTTCTATAGCTTAATGTTTTCAACGAAAAAGCACTGCAAGTGTTTGAGAAGTACCAAATACATCCGATAAGGGATGAACAAAAAAGATTTTCTGACTTTACAGGCACTGAAGGACATTATTTAGTGGTCATGGTAGCGATGAGTTGACAGTTGAACTAGATGATCTTAGCAGTCTTTTCCAACCTTAATGATTCTTTGATTCTATGTCAACTTGAGTGTTCCTATGTACCCCGCCCAGATCAGGATCATAAATTGTTTAGTAGTAACAGAGTGTGTTTAAATGGATTTATAAGTATCTTTCTAGCCAGAAACTGTAATATAAGGAAATGTGGTGTAGCAGGTACTAGAGTAAGAAGGCCATCTTTCAAAGTAATGATGACCTATTTGATTACTCACTAGTTTATGTAAGCACCCCTGTTCATACCACCTACGTCAGTTTAAAAAGCTGGTAAATTACCGGCCTTCATTAAAGATTTTCTTTATTTTGTTTTAGTTTATAATTGGTATTACGAGAGAACAATTGTTTTATTCTTGCCTTTTTACTTCCTGATAAGTCTGTTTAGAATTTATCCAATTAATCCAGTTAATGAGTTACACTCAACTCAGTGAGTTTCAATAAGTTGTCCACACTGAGATATTCTGCACATTCACGTTCTATTTGGGGACAGTCACTTCTCATGGTTCCTTTAAGAAAATCTCTTTAGATTATGTCGTCACAGAATCGTACACAACGTTTTGTGCTACATAGTAACAATTCAGTCATCTCATCTATGTGATTATTTTAACAGAGCCACATTACAGTATTTTTTTTTTTTTAATTAGGTCCAAACAATTTTTTTCCATTTCTGAATGCTACTTGAATATCTTGACCATCAATCAACATTGGAAGAAGCAGGGAAGTTACTTTAGGATTTAGTTATTTTGTTAAAATACGAAATATACCATCTATGGATACTTATTTAATCATTTCTATTGACCCCCCCAAAAAAAGAAAAAGGTATTACTGTCTTGGAGTCTTTCCAAAGACACTAGTGTGTCATCTTCATGCATTTGGTAAGGACTGAGAAAACAAAGATGGAAACACAAAGAAATGAAAGAACGGATGTAGTGAGATAAATTACTCTCTCTGCAATGCTCTCTGTTTATGGAATTTGTATGGGAAATGTATATTGAAGACTTTCAGTTACAAACGCTTAGCATCTCTTTTCAGCAGCCTGATTACTGAACCAACCTAGCAGTCAGTAAAACAAATTGCACCGTCATGAATTTTAGAAATAGTGACAAATCATCTATAGTTTACTTTCAATTCATTTTTGACGTACACCTACTATGAATTTTTAGTAATTTATCTTTGGTGCGAAATAAGCCTTCTTTATCACAGCTCACCACAATATAATTGAAAGGCTTAATTACCTTACTGTCTCTTTTCCATTAAAATCTGTCAGAATTGATATTATATCTTTTGTATTTATACCAATTAACACAAAATAGTGTAACGCTGGTTTGGATGACATGACTAAGGCTGAAAACTAAAGTTATTCTTCCAGGGAAAGGAAATACATAACTCTGAGGTGCTAACATCAATGTATTTTAGTATTATGTGCCAATTCATTTTAATAAATAATTATATAAATCAACTTTAAAAAAACACAATCCAAATAATTTAGTACAAAATGACTGATAAACAGGTATTTTTCAGCAATGAATAAAATTGTTTATTTCTCCAGTGAATCTCTTTTTCTACTAACTCAAATAATGATTTCATAACACTTTTGTTTTACACATGATGTGTTCCAATCAAATGGCTTCTTAAAAAAAGTTTTTCTACACTTAATAGCTTCTTTAACACCTATAATAATTTATCAAATTTATGCTTTGTTGCTTTATCCAGTGGATGAATTCCAGCACCCACATATGTCCCTGATGCTGCTGTGGTGTGGAATTTATTTTTTCACTTTAATTAATCACAGAAGCGAAGTCTCCAGGGAAACAGAAATCAAACCAGCATTCTTGTCAGCTCTAAAGAAGTTGTCCTTGGTGGTATAGAAACATACATATTTAATGAAGAAGCATATAGTATATAGATGACATTCCCACAGCACTCGTGATTTTATATGAATTTTCAGCAAAAAGGAATATGCAAAATTTTAGTTGGAATGTACCCAGTTGTAAAAAGCTGGTTTTCCTTGATTCTTCCAATTTCTTTTTCGTGAAATCCAGGCTGTTTCCTAGATTATCATTAGCAAACACAGAAAAATACTTTTGTACATGAGGATTTCATCACCAATACCAGAGATGTGATCAATTTGGTTACTGGTAGATACAACAGAGAAAAATATTTTGCCTTGCCTGTTCTGGATGGCTGTTCTGTGCTAAGCATTAAAGTTATCCCACTACATTGGCAAAGAGATCTTGAGGTCTTGCTTTCCCTTACTAGTTGAGCCTGACTCCATACTACTTGTATTTGGCAGCATCCTCTTTAATTCTAAATAATTCTAAATATTTCTCAGCTGTTTTGCCTGCATGATATATGCTTCAAATATTTGCTTGAAGGTGCTGGGGAGTGTACTTGCAAACTTGCAGAATTAGTAAGATTTGTCTGTTAAAAGTTGTGATTCTAGCAATATTAAAGAAGGTTCCATGTTCCAGATTATATTTTCAGCTGAGCCAACAAGTTTGAATTTACCATGCCTCAAATTTTGGGCTAAAAGATTCCTGAATGGATATTAGAAATATTACGTCTCATATGTGACTAAACTTCTGGAACATGTGTGGGCATTTTCAAAGGACAATGGTAAAGGTGGCATGAAGAGAATCTTTCTTTTTAATGCCTCCTACATTCATATATCTGACACAGACTAGCCACAGCACTAATGCATATCCAAATTATTTGTATTATTCAAAACCATCCAGAATGCACACAATCCATATCTAATAGTTTTTTTTCTCTGTTCTAGAACAAAATAATCCAATGAAGACTTTCGCCTATGGAGACATGTAGGCTAGGTCAGTTTCCAGTAAAATAATACAGATAATACATCACAGATGATCCCTGTAATATACAACGTTTAACTCTGTAAGCTTTATATATCTAAAAATTCTGAAATGCTTTCTTACAATGTGATGTGCTCATATGTCCCAAATACCATTAGAGAAAAACACTGTTATTTGTAGTACTCTGACATTATAACTGTTACAGTATCTCATCAATAAATAATTATCTTTCAGAATTGTTTAGCATGGAACTCAGGACTGCATTTTAGATCTCAGAAAGTCTAACTCTACAGAGTGAAGAATGTAAATAGTAACATCCGAAATATGGAAACTGAATTTTAAAAAAATAATTTATCAATAATTCCAAAGGTTTTATTTTTTCTGTGAAATGTATTTTTTTTAATTAGAAAGCAACTATGTGGTCTAATATAAATAGTTTTGTTGGTGTTTCTTGGTTTATGTAACATGAAATTTCTGTCACTGCTGGAAACGATGACTCATTATACAGTACCATATTACTTGCTACTTTTTGTTTGTCTTCAGTTCTGTCAGCCTATTCTGTTCTCTGTTGAATTAATTAATATATAAACCAATTTCTGATATAGAACTGAGCCAGTTACATTTTACAAAGAGTTGGTAAATCTAAAAGAGCTAATGTATCTTGGACCATCCAGATGCCCATGGGTGGTTCTCTCTTGTTTTAAGCTGGTGCAAAGTGCAGAGAAAAGGTGATCTTGATGATCATAAATATATATGCAGTGAAGAAGGCAGATTTCCTTTATTTTGCCTTGTCTTTTGTGCTAAATAGCAACACAACCATTACACAGGAAAAAAAATATGTGAAGTAGAAATATGTCTATGTTTATATTTGGATTTACTTCTTGGTCATTCAGTTATTCAAAGTAGGGAAGAGCTAAAAACATGTATACATCCATGTACTGAAAGTGAGTCAGTACTGATTTACGTGACAATTGTATGATTTCAAGTGTTCTCACTATAAAGAGAGCAGTAAAATAAGCGCAGTAATATGAGAGCAGTAAAAGCTAACAATTCATAAAATTTTAAAATTAATTTTAAATATAGATTTTTTTTCACATACAAACATTCTGTTATCTTAAACTGTACATTTTGGATCATTGTATTGTCTATATTGAATATTCTCCCTGTAGTCATTACCATGCAAATCTGTTTTTGAGAATATCCACAGTATATAATTTTCTAATTTTATTTCCAGTTTAAAAAAACTGATACATTTTGTTAAAGAACAAGCTCTTCTTATTAAAAATTCTGAAAAAGTTCTTCCTTGATTTTCTTTCTTTTTCTTTTTTCTCTCTTTTTTTTTTTTAATATAAATGATGAACTCAACTCTAATGAGTGTTTGACAGAAATAGTTTGAAAGTAATTATACAGAGCCAAGCATTTAGACTCATGGGTAATTTAAATGCAGCTTCTTTCACCCTTTATAATTATGTACTTGTGCTGCTGAGTGAACATTACCCTTTAAAAATTCAGAGAAAGATGTAACTGCTCAAAATTCACTCTGCATTATAGAACTTCAAATTATCATTGCACAGAAGAGGAATATGGAATAAAGAAAGCCCTCCTGTGAAGTCCAGCTGCATATGCATCAGGGGTTTACAGCTCTGAAAATGGGTATATGGTTGGTTTTTTTTAACTGCTCAAAATTCACTCTGCATTATAGAACTTCAAATTATCATTGTACGGAAGAAGAATATAGAATAAAGAAAGCCCTCCTGTGAAGTCCAGTTGCATATGTAACAGGGGCTTACAGCTCTTTTTTTTTTTTTTTTTTTTTTTGTCATAAAAACAATGGCACTGCTTCAAGAGTGGACTGTACAGAATGTATGTATACCTAACTTTATTTTTCTTTATTTGATTTTGTTTCTTGCATTTCATCAGTGAAGTGAGTAAATTAAGACATAAATGGATTTCAAATAGAAATTATTAAAAATGTTGAGATGTCTAAAAATCACATAAATCCATATTTCTGGATTTATATTAGCGAAATGAGAACACAGTTTACAGTAATGTCTATTCTTCGGTGTGTATGAGCTCTAATGGTGGATAAAGGTTCGTTTCCTACCTAATCTTGTTAAGGAAACAAAATAACTTCCTTTGATACTGTTCGTTTTTTAGTATCTCTTGATGCAATAGAAAAGTTATAAGTGACATTTCAAGAAGAACTTGGCTTTACTGATCTTCAATTCCAGATGAGATCAAAGGTTAATATGACATAGTGAGATTTTCTGGTGCCACGGTTCAGACTTTATTTCATCTTTCATTTCATTTTGAGGAGGATGTAACTTTTTTTCCAGACATGAAAGCAAACATGGTTGAAGAAAAGCATTTTAAATAATTTAGGTAGCCAATGAAGAAAAAAAAAAAAGTAATCAACAATTAAGCAAGAGGTGAGCATGGAACGCTTTTGTTAATGCCAGAACTTTACATTTCAGCAAAAGTAGCAAGGGCAAAGCATCATACTGGAATTAGGAATGATTGGAAAATAGTCTTCTGCAATAAGACAGAAAATGCAGACACTGATTCATATTATTGAGAATACTCATTAATTACTGACAGTTGAGTTTTCTAGTCCATCCTTAAAAATGTACTCATAATTTTGGAAGAAGTATTGTCAGTTATTCCCACTAGCTTTACAACCAGACTAGCTGCATGGAAAAAAATGCTAACTTTCCAGTTCTTATTCAATTCAAAGTAAGATAAAAGAAATCTGTGTGTCTGCTTTGTCTAATTTGAAGATAGTAATATATGTCCTTATGCCTTTTCTGTTTTCAGAAAATGTAGTACTCAACAGTGAACTAGTAACATTCAAATGTGTATTAGCAGCAGGTCTAGTCTTTCTGAATGCAAGTAATAACTCTCATTTTGAAGAATTTGTCTCACACATCTGAGATTTGTTACTATCTCACATTCTTTTTCTAAGCAGACTTTCCTAGTTCCTACCTTTGTGTTACTTATTCTTTCTGCAGTACTTTTGGGAATCTCGGAGTAAGATTCTTTCCCAATAAAGTGTCTTGTAGAAAAAACATCTAAGAGTGTGATTTAAAATGTACAATACAACCTACAAAGAAACTGCTAGTACTCATGTTTATAAAACACTTTATAACAGTAAATAAGAACTATAGAAAGTTCATTAAAAAACTACTTTTTTTTTTTTTTTTTTTTTTTCCCCCCAGAAAATGGCAGAATGGTTAGAACAGAAGAGGACTGTACCGCATACTAAAGATGTGTGAAGAATATATCCCAAATTTTTCATGTCTCACCTTGATGTCAAGGTGTTCACTATATTCAGCCACCTTGGAAATAGAATGAAGCAATTCAGTAAATAGAAAGCATACCAATAGGTGCAGAAAGGTAGAAACATATTATTTTGATTCATACATTAGAATGTAGTGGACACATGAAACTTCTGTCTGTTCAAATTAGTGTTTGTGTTGCTGTGTAACCTGTGTCATTAAGCAAGTGCACCACTGCAGTTTCTGTCATGGATAGAAGAAGGCTTTTTGATCATAGTTCTCTACAGCAAAAACTGGAAACACTTAGGAATGTAAATGTATGAAAAAATATGTCAGAGGAATGAAATATCTCTCTTTTTTTTTTTTTTTTTTTTTTTCGCCCTCTGGAATACATTTATTAATCAGTAATATAAATGAATATTCTAATCATTATTGTTTTTGAACCTGGCAGTTACTCATGGTGAAGTAAAAAGTTGAGTAATTGTACTTAGTTTTCTTATACTGCTGTCTATTCAAGAATTTGAAAGCATTCCACAAATTTTAAATGTGGAATTAATTACTCATAAGTCATATGAGAAATTGAAGACATTTTAGTAGTGGTGTCTATCACTGAGTAGCAACATAAAACCAAAAGATTTGCTGAAGATTTTTCTATTAGTGATGACAAGCAGAACAGATCATCAGAATCCTACTCAAATTTGTAGCAAATGAGAAATGCCATTCTTTACCAGGAATTTGTTTGGCATCGGATTAAGCATTTACTGCTGTTATTCTAAGTGACCAATTAACAGTTTAGAGTTCCATCTTCTCTTTCCTTTTGTTTATTTTCTGTTTTGAGTGTACTCAGGATATGAAATGGAGCAAGTATTATATTTAAACTCTAGAAATTAGGTATGTAGTGCAAGTGGACTTGTCATACGTAGTGGTTCCAACTAGGAATAGCAATAGATTAAATCCCTTTGAACTCGCCTCCATAAGCCCCAGGGTTCACACCCCCATACTTCAAAGTAACTTTATCTTTTATATCATTTAAAATTATAGTCTTACTGATAACATGTTCTGAAAGTGAGTGCTTCTGAGCTTTACAAAAATGTTATGCTGTTTAAGAGTAAATTCTAAAAAAATTATAATTAAGTACTCATTTAACAAGGTTCTCAAATCAAACTACTTTGCAGGACAAGTACTTTATTTTTCTCTGGTGGATTAACCATGTTAATAGCCAAAATTCCAACCATCCAGCAGTTGGAACTGGCTGAAAATAGCTGAAGCATCCATGGGGCCTCTCCTGACAATCACCATTCTCGCAGCCCCCATGACAGCACCTGGCAGCTGCACCACTATTCTCACAAGGATTAATTAAATAGTATGCAGAGTACAGCGCAGTCTTTAATGTCTCAGGAGTAAGGTCAACAAAAGTTTATAACTATATGACTTATTTACTTTTCAAAATGAATATAAAATATAATTTTTGTATTATACAAATTAAAATAGGGCACATTTTCCCCTTCTTATTTTTTGTTCTTTAAATAACAATAATAATAAAATAATATTACTGTGGAGATTATCTTGCTGGCAGCAGTGAAACAGCTACTTGTAAAACAAAAAAAAATATCAAAACTTCATAATCATATTTAAAATAGTTTGTACTGAAAATTAGTATATATGAATGTCGTGATTTTATGATTTTTGGTTATCAGTATTCCACATCATAACGTCATGTAATGCACTGGGAGTTAAAGTGTTAATGCTCAAGTTCTGGGCACCTGTCTGGAAGAGAAGAACTACATACCCCAGGGGGCTTTGCAGTCAGAGAGGAGAAATAAATCCTGGCAAGGTCACCTGATGTGCTCTTCGTCTCTCTCCTCCCTGCTGCTAAACTGGACTGCACATCTCACCTCAGCATTATGGTGAGGCCTATCCATCTTTCCGACATTTTCTCATTATGTTTGATTTATTAGCTTCAGTTCTAATTATATTGCATTATAGTGTGTTTTCTTGCATTCCAATACAATATTTAGTAAATTATTTTGTTCCTCCTAATATCGTTGCCTCTGTTTTTAACTATTTTGAGGTCCTCTGTTTCCCTTTTCCAGAGGCACTGAAGATATTTCCAAGATTCTTTCAAAGAAAGCATCAGCTGCATTAGTGAGTGTTTCTTTCCTGTGTGGGACAGTCCATCACACCTTCAGCAAGAACTCTACAGTGCAGAGTCATCTTTATGTTGTATCACCAGAATTAAAACCAACCAACCAAACAAACATTTTTGCTTCAGATGCTTTGCTTTGTTTTCCTTTCACTTGACATGGAAAATAAAATGAGCAGAAAGTATAATTCCTTTCTTTTGGGAATTATGGATTGCTTCTATTGGGAAGGAAATTCAAACATGGTATTTCTTCAATGCAATGTGGATAAAAAATGTCCATTCCTTGTGCTGGTCATGCTTGTGTTTTTTACTTCATTGCTTCTCTTCTCTTATTTTAGTCTTCATAGGTATTTTCTTTCTTCCTATTTGTATGGAACAGTGAATTTCCACAAATCAGCATCCAATGAAATTCCCTTTCTCCATATTTGTTTTCTACATATATTTTGATTGAGAAAGAGGAGTAGGCAACAGCCTCAGATTAAGGACATCATTTATTTTAGTTACCATGTTTGGGAAAAAAAAAAAGTTTTCTTTTTCAAAAATAAATGCATTATAAGAGTACAAATTTGAAAGCGGACTGAAAATGTAACAAAATCCTTCAATTTTTTTTCTGTAGTCCATAAGTAAATTTTTCTTCTTACTGAAATCTATGATTTTTCATGTAACGGTTGAAATATTACAAATACGACAGCTTGGAACTACTTTATAAGAAATTACAACTTTATGACAAATCATAATTGCATTTACATTCAAATCATAAAGTCGACTAATACTGCATTACTGACATTTACATGTTTTTTTGACAAAAGTGGAATAAGCAGCTGCAGACTGCTAATTTTACAATAAGACTTAGACTGTAACTGCAAACCTCTTTATTTAGTTGATATGTAAATTATCAAGATTAATGTGTGACTTGATGCCATTAGACATACAATATGACCTTACATTTTTGCAGTAATGGCCTTACAGGTTGCAAGTGAAAGGATACTAATGCAGTAATTGCGCTGGCAAGATAATAACACAAATTCAGATTTATCAATTTGAAATGTCTTGAAGAACAACAGTGTTCATGAAGAAAAAACAACAAGAAAAATTAACCAACATCCCTCATTTTTTTTTATACTAAGTTCTGAGCAGTACCTTTAAGAAAGATTAACATTTTTTCTATATCTGTTGTAATAAAGTTAAGGTGTTTGTTAAGATCCATGATTACCGTTGCAATCAGATGAAAAAGGAGTAAAGTAAATAATGAAAATAATGTAAGAGATACAGGTTTTATGAAAGCAACATTTGATAAGCGGTCTCAGTTTAGATAAAAGATATGTTCACCCTCTGCTTTTAAGCTGTAGGCTGTTTCTCTTAATAGGAAACATCAAATGTAAACATATTTAGGCGTTTCATAGAAGCTGGGTTTGCCAGCACCACTTCATCAACTGATGAATCAGAATAAATTTTCAAAAAAAAAAACAACACAGCTACTTTTTGTAGAGCTTATCAGTGAAGGCGTCTAAACTTCATTTAGGAAGAAAATGAGAATGCACTGAAAAAGAATTTTGCCTTTAATGTGCTAAGAGCAAGGGAAGCTCTGCCAAAGGGTAAGGAAACTAACTGCTACTAGTAAGCTTTTTTGTGCATACTGTGATTCTATTATAATGAACAGTTAGGATATTTTTTTACCTTATGCTCTTCATGAGAACAAGTGAGAGAGAAGCAAAATAATAGGAATGTTAAAATCTTGACAGACATACTTAAAAAATTATTCTTTTGGCAGGATTTGGCACCATTTTCAACATATTGCCATGAAATTTTATTTCAAGTTTCCATTAAGTAATGAAAAAACAGCAGTCTTGTGGGTGTTGTTAGCACTCTGCAAAGAATATCTAGTTGCTCATTCTATCCATTTAGGACAATTTTCTTGTTTGTTTACTTAGGTTAAATATAAAAAGGAATAAAATTCCTTTTTACTTCTGTAGATGTTTGTTCTGTTGCTTTTTTTTTTTTATATTTGTGTTTACTGCTCCCTTTCATCAACAGCTCCCTTGAACTTGCCAGTGAAAAAGGTGAAGTTTCTTGTCAACAGCTTGTGTATATGCCTGTCTTCAGCCTTTCTGTTAGATTTGACACTGCTGACCATACAGTTCTCCTTGAAATATTAATGTTTCAAGTTACTGAATCTTGTTCTTTAACAGTTTTTTTTTTACTCTCTATTCACTGCCTTTAGGATTTTTATGCTTTTCTTCTTGTTTACTCCATGTTAGTATTTACCAGGAGCACTGTCAAACTAAAAGTTTACTGCCAGTTTGCTTAAGTGTTCAAGAAGGATTTTTGGGAAAATCATTATGTCTAACATTCTGCCAATTACTTGAAAATAAAGTGTGAAATAAAAATGTTGTTACAATACTATTTCAAAATGAATTTCAATTTTCCTCACATAATATTTGTATAAATTTTCTACTTTAGTGGGTTATGTTCATGATGATACAAAGTAAATATAATAATAAACATTAACATTTATTATTTAAAAATTCATAAGGCAATGTGTATTTTCTACTTAATGTATATAATTTCTTATTTTTCTATGCCCAGGCTGTTTATATAATAAGAAAAACAGAATACAAAGTTAATATGAAAGTGCCAGTGTAATGATGTTGGTGAAAATTTTTCAAAACCAGCAATTACCTCTTCTCTTCCAATTCTTATAGTATCTCATGAGTGTGAACTCATTTAAAAAGAAAACATTTTTTTCACATATAACACTTTCTTTATTGTTCTTGCTAATGTAGCAGTGAGTAGTACTTGTATAAACAATATATCTAGACTTTTGTTGGTCATATATTCAAAAGGTTGTTACTTAGTAACTCCATATGTACTGTGTTTTTATTCTTTCTAATAATAAACTTTGATATGTAAATAAATCTTAAGTGCCAGAAGGTTAAAAGAAGGACATTATTATCAGTTGGACTAGAAACTGAAAAACATTTGTTGGTCAAAGGTAACTAGTATGCATTTTTTTACACATGACTCCTAAAACAGATTACCTAAGACTATCAACAGTATGTAGATAATTTTTAAAACTGTTTTATAGTTATAGCAGTCATTTCATAAATAAGAGTGAATGCATTTTTTTTCAAGGTACTTTGGGAGCCTTTGGTTCTATGGTGTCAATATATTGCTATTAGTTGATTGTTTAGAAATTGGCTATGTTTACTTCTCAGAAAGTTTATGTAAATTGATGGGGCACAGAACTGACAGAGACAGCATCAAATTATTCCTATTTATATTTCTATAATGATAAAGCCAAGTCTTATATTTCTTGTGTTAAAGTTTTATCATTTTGAATGGGTCATTATGTAGTAGGTACTAGTTTTAGAGAAAACATAGTGGGAAGGATTGTGGAAGGAACAGATAAATCATTTCATATTTTATTTCTATTGCATATTTAATAGAGTCAGAAATAAGAATCAGGACTTGATTTTTTTCATGCTTTGCTTTATAGAATGCTAAAATAATAGAAAAGTTGTAAAATAATTCCTGTCAATCTCTTCTGCATGAGCTGTTTTTACATGAGATTACAGTTAGCAAACTTTCCCGTTTAATCCTAGCACTCTTAAAAATCAATGACAAAACATTTAATGATTGCATCTGGGCCAGATTTTCATCATCTTTTGAATACCTGAAGGAAAATACAGTCATAGTAATACATTTTAAATTGTTGATGGCTCTTATGCTTCTGTCTGTTCTTTTTTCATATTTAAATGCTTACATTATCTAAAGTCGTAATCATCTCTTTTCTTCTGCAAAGTTCCTTGCATAAATTTTTGCACTCTCCAACAATTTGTAGCTTTTATGATAGTTATTATATGCTTAAAAGTGAGTGGTACATTATAAAAATGCTTTAAAAAAATTATTCTTAAACATTTATAATCTAAATTGATGAGAATGTTGAAAAATAAGGATCCTGGTATTGACCTGGGGCATCCTCCATTGATTCCACAAGTCAGATATTAAAATATTGATTAATAAATTTTGAGCCTAGTCCAACTAATTATGAACCATTTAATGCTCAGTTATTCTAACCAACATTTCACCAGCTTGCAACAGAAAATGCTGTGGAACACAGTGTCAAAAATCTTTCAAAGGTCAAGGTATAGAACAGGCTATTCTCATCCTGCGTGTTCTTGGAAATGTACTACAAAAAGGATACTCCCTCTCAACAACTAGGGTGGAGTTGTTCAGCCCAGAGCTCTGCAGATTCTCCTTGTCTTTCTTAAATATGAGTGTAACATTAAGTTTTTGATCAATCATAGACATCTCCTACATTTTCACTTTTTTTCACAGATAACAGGCAACAGATCCACCAACATATTCATCACTTCTAAGGTGATACAACTGATAAAAAGTTAATGCTTTTCAAGTTGGTATATCTAGACATATCCAAGTTCTCCAAGTAATTCTGAACTCCTGCTCCCAGCCAACTGCTAGCTTTCTTGGTTGTGCTGCTGCACACTGAAGTCTGAGCACAGGCAATGTATATGGAGGTCCAGACAAAAAGACACCAAGTTTTTCAGCCTCTGACTTGTTCATTCCCCCATACATTAGGGAAAAAATAAAAAATAAAAAAAATTGCCCTGAACTTCTAATTGTTATTATCATAAGTGTGGGGTCCATTTTTCTTACTGCCAATGTCCCTTGCTAGATTTAGCTTATGATAAGCATTGTTCTTGAATTTCACTCTGTCTGGAAAATGCTTCTCTACTTCTTTTTTGGTGCCTATAATTCCCATCTCTTGTGTACTGCTTTTTGTATTTTAGTTAAGGAGATATTAATGTACATGCAAAAAAGTAGGTCATATAGTAAGTACCATAGCAAAATAAAATCAAATTTAAAGCTAAAGTTATGTGAAAATTCAGATAGAAATTCTGGATTTCTGAGGAGTGTTTCTGGAAGAAGAAAAAAGCCAATCTATCACAAATACACTAATGTATTTTACAGTTCTGTATTTTTGGAAGCTTTCAATTAACATTAAAACAAAACCTCATATTATAGCCTACAAAAGTATATAGTCAAAATGTATCCTTTGTATGCAGCTGACTTTAAAAAAAAATAAAATCAGACCACTGTTTATTTCAAGCACAGATTTTTTAAATCAGTTTCTGTGTGGAAGCAAGGAGGCTTCCACTTTCCTTGGCTGCATTGTTACAAAAAGCACTCTCCTGTGTTGCCAAGCTCACTGTACTGCCTCTATCTGCCACCAAAGCACTATCTTTTGCTTCCATGCAGTCTGCACTATGTGATAAAGTGCAGTTCTCTGTCTTGCTGATTATCAGCTCTGTTATAGAAAGCACTCTCTTGCACTGCAGTATTCCATTTTGAAGTCCTACTATATCCTGCTCATCTCCCTTCTAAAATGCCCATCACAATCAATTTTTAGTTTACAGCTTCCACTAAGAGTTTTAGTGTCATGTGCAGCCTGTACATATTATCGGTTTTAATTTTATTCGTGTGTGAGCATTTGAGTAGTGGATGAGTAATGTGATATGAAAAGATACATAACTGGAAAATGATATTCTACTTTTATTTGGGGAATTTGAAACATGTATTCCAAACAGATGTATCAGTGGGTAAGCAGAGAACAGAAATAGTATTAAATTGAACCAATTACTTTTGATTTAAATTCACCTTGAACTGTGAAAAAATATTCAGAAGGGTCTTGATCACAAAGACAAACAAATAAATAATGATAAATGAATACATTAGGTTTATTCTTTGGGCACGGTAAATATTTGAAGAAGGACTGCAATCATTATCAACTAAGAAATATATGATTTTATCTGTATTGTTTTTGTATGAGACTTTTAATGTATGAATGACAAAAAGTAAAAACCCTGTTAAGTTCCTTCTGGATAAAACCACCACCCAAAAATCCAAACAAACATAAGGCTTAAATCATCAACACAAAATCTAAGAGCAGCGAGACAAATCCTGCTAGGAGAATTTACTTCCTTGTTCTCCAGTGAATGCTCTCCCCATTAAGCCAGTATATCATCAGTATGGTCCCTACTCAAAAGACTCCTTAACAAAATATATTGTTACTTGAACATATTAACAGATTTTAATACCATTTTAAACTAAATCCTTCCAGATGGAATGAATGTCAGGCTCTTTAAGGCAGGGAGCAGCAAGAAGAAAATATGTTGTTATATGCAGTCATTCAAATCTTAGGTATCAACACAAAGGGGGCAAGATCTGTTTTATGGTAATACGGAGAATACTAAATCATTATATACAAGCTTTTTTTTCCGTAACATTATCTCAATATCCAGAAGGGCCCACAGCTTTTACTTTTTACCTGTGACTTCTCTCACATTAATTTGCTGCCTGGCTGTATTAGAGCTTTGTTCAAAACATGAAATAAGAAATGCAACACCAGTTAGGTGAAAAGGCTGGCAGAGCAAACATTGCTTTAGATGACAGAAGTTGGAGCAGCAGGTCCTGGAGAAATAAACTCCAATTTCAGCCAGGAGTCACTCTTTACTTTTCACAGTTTGATAAATTTTAAATTCTTTGAACAACAAATGTGTTCTTCAAGAAAATATTCCGAAAAAGAAACACATTTGTGGGACTTCTATTGAAGTATTAACTGGCAGGCTGGATACTTGAGTTACATAGGAACAGAACTGAAGCAGGAAAAGGATCTGAGATTAGATTTAGAAAGAAATTGCCAAACCACTGTAGCAGATAAAAATGGATCATCACACGTGACTGAGACCTGTTTTAATTATCTCTTTGACTTAAAAAAAAATAATAATTAGATAATAAGAGCTATAATTTCAAGCTTCTCAGTATATAAAATAATGAGTATTAACATTAAGATATCAAAAGTTGGGTAATTATACTTTTTCTCTTAAATGTAAAAAAACACTCCTGGCTCTTTTTTTTTTTTTTTCCTCCTTTCTCAAATTTTCTAATTTCTACAATTGCATTTAAAAAGTAGTTATATTACTGGGGAAAAAAAGGCTATGGCTCTAACTTAAAGATTGATATTAATTATGTTTGATCTACTTTTTATCACAAAGCAGCTGAAAAACAAGGTCCTCCTGCATCTCTATTCTTCCTCCTCTCTCCAACTAGGTTCTAGAGGCTGTAACCTAGTTTTGGTTTCAATATCCTTAGGGATGACTTGGGCATCAGTTCTTCAAACAACTGTGTATGCATGTAATTCCATAGGTAAACAAACGCAATGCAATACTTACAAGTTTCACTTTAAATATATGCACAACTCTTTGCAGGATCAAACAGAATTACAAAGTCCTCCATACCCAGTTTGTCCACCCACTTCAGTCTTCACAATATATGGAAACTTATGTCAGTTATTGGTAAATGATAAATGAGGGCTGCTCCAAATGTAACACCTCCTGTTTTATTATGTTGGCCCATGACATCAGCGATGGATGGTGGCAGCATGAGAGGAGAGAATGGTACCTTTCCACCAATATTCCATTGTATTTTATTGTCATGTGACAGATGTCAGCAGAGAGGTAGTCTGATAAAATGCTGTCTGACATGGAAGTCTATATGAAGCAAAGATGTGTCAAAGAATTCCTCCCTGCTGAAAGGATGGCATCCATTGATATTCATAAACACTCAGTGAATTTTTAAGTAGATTAACAAGTAAATATGAACACAGTGGGGTGTGGGTGGTGCATTTCAGCAGTGGCAGCAGTAATGTGAAAGAGAAGCCATGTTCTGGATGGCTATGATGATTTTTACAAGCCTGGCATGCAGGCTCTTGTTCATCAGTGGTGAAACTGCATAGTTAATAATGGTGGTTATGTTGAAAAATAGTGTTTTGTAGTCAAGAATTTGCTCTATCAAATAGTGTTTTTGTGCTCTTTATATCAGTCCTAGTTTCCATGGAAATAAATAGGAAGTATTACTTTCAGAGCAACAAATGTATTCGTTTTCTTTGGGTACACTGACAATTTTTCACTCTCCTTTTTGAGATTTGATGGTGGGTTCTATTTAGCTTGCTTTATGCTTCCTTGACTAATAAGCAAAAAATAATTATTAATATTGAGGAAAATAAAAAATATTTTGTCTATTTTTCTCTTTTAGCTTCCTCTTGAAAGTCCATGTTCACAAAATGCATTTGTCTCTGCTTTTCAGCAATATGTTACTGATTATGATGCTGAAGTTATTAATAAAATGGTCATTAATTAAATTTCTGTGAGTTGTTTGCCATATGAAATTTAGAGGTTGCGCAACGTTGTCATCACAATATTATTCTCTGAAAGGCAGTAGAATAATAAAATTCATACTTGTGCTGTGGATATCTCTGTTGGTAGAATATAATCTTTTTTAATTTGGGAAATGGTTGATTAATCTGCCCAGTGCCTAAGTGACATTGCTATTTAATAACAGTTCTCATTTTGCTAGGATCTACACTCCTGGTGGGAACTCACTAATCTAAGTAAGTTGTAGTCTTCTCAATTAGTTATGTCTGTGAGATATAACTTGCTCTTGTAGGTATCAATGTTTGTAATACATAGAAATATGAACACTGAAATTAATATATAAAATATTAGTTCTTTCTTAGAGTTTTATGTTATTTCTTCATGCTATTTAAATAGAGTTTTTGTCTTATGTTAACTACAAAACATGGGAAATTTGTTATGCAATATTTGGGGGTAATATAACATGGAAGTGTCTAAAGACCTGCATGCTTATTGCCCTGTGGTTCATCAAATGATTCTCACTGTTTTGGCTGTATCTCACATGGAAGTTGATTTAGAGGTAAAGTAGATAGAATCCCACATTTTAGTTGGATTAAATCCTATATGAAATTATTTTCCACAGACAGGTAGAGAACTCAGATGGAAGAACACTGATTATTTCATACCAAATTTTCTAATTCATGACTGGTGATGGTAATCATACAATAGATTTCTGTTTATGATACAAGTACTAAAGGGGTATGACAAATGGAAAGACAAAACAATAGCAGCTCAACTCACTTGTACTTCACAACAGGTACAAACTGCTGCTACTGAGAGCAGTTCATAGCTGCATCACTTTAAAATTCTCTAAATGGCAAGCATTCCAAAATCAAAGAGCAACAGTGGGGCTTTATTCCCTATAGTACAAACAAATTATTATTATAATAGTACAAACAAATTATTTTTAGTGGTATATTGTAGCCTAATTATTTTAATCTTCTTAAATGAGCTTTTGTGAATACCCCTCAATATTTTTCTATTTAAGATACCCCAGGACTGGTCTTCCTTTGCTTTCTTTGAAATTCTTAGTTTCAGTTGATTTGTCCTTCTAGGAAAAAAAGACAGTATTAAGGCTTCAGTGCCCAATTGAGTTAGCATATTGATGATGCTTCCTTTGATAAATCATTTTTACAGTCTGTAGAAATTGAGGAGAAAGGGTGATGAATAGAAAAGAAAGAAAAAAATATACCTAGTAAAGGGAAAACAAAGACTTGTCACATTATATGTCAGCCACTGAATGCTATGACTGCTCCCTATTTTCCTCTGAATCATCCTCCCCCACCTGAGTTTTTAATTGTTACTGGAGGAAGAAGTTGAATCACGAACTAGTTATGAGGAATGAAGAGTATCTAAAAATATTGGCTAATTCCAGTTAAACCTGCAAATGGAGGCCTTTAATGTACATTTACTATTCTCACAACTGTTCTTGTCTCTGATAAATGACCTCTCACTCAAATGATAATAAACAGTGTGCACAGTATTGATTTTACTATATCTTGTTGCAATGTTGTTGATGTAGGTAATATCGTGGGGTAGCTATATGACAAAATAATTACATTTGTGGCCACTTTATCTTCTCAGTTTACTGTTATTTTAACTCAGGTTCATGTGAATAAATAATTCCTTATAAATGCACATTTCCCAAGTAATATTTTTTGAGTCAAAGAAAAAATGATAGTCAATTTTGCACATATTTAGACATTTTCATAATTTTTTGATCTCCATAGATCACCCTGTATCATTAGCCAAAATATTTTTAAGTTTACGACTTACATTTTTATAACTCTTGACACCTTCATAAGAAATAAGGTTCAAAAAACTACAATTCATAACTGTGGTTAGTATCTTATCATAAAATAGATATGCATGCATGCCATGATATGATTCCAAAGCTTTGACATATGTAAGGTTACTCCTTTACGTATTGTTGTATACCTATTCCAGTTAAGTACTGTGAAGAACTGCAGAAGAATGGTTACTCACTGTTATTTTCAGTACATAGTGGTAATTTGCTTTCTTCTTAAAAATATATTGCATGGACAGAGAAGTGTAATAAATTAGAAATTGGCAGAGCTAAGAAGCAGTTAGCTTAGCTCATATGGTTTATACCAACTACTGAATTAATGAACAAATCTTGTGCTAATTCTTTCATTTGCTTCCCAAAAGAAAGTATTACCTATCTAGGGGTGAACTTGATAAATGAGATTACTTTAGGAGCAACCTTTCCCTGTTGATAGTGAATCTGCTTGCACAAACAGGATTTCAGGTAGCTGTCAAAAACTGACTATTATCTTTCTCAGTTCAGAGTAGATCTAAAACCAGAAATATTTTATAGATGCCAGTTAATTAGATCTAATGTTTACTTAGCATCGAAATCCTTATTATTGAAGATGTAAGATGGAGGAGTGCAAACTATGACAAGTTGTGTGAAGAGGGAATTTATGAATGAAAGATTGTCAGAAAAAAAAGTACCATAAGTCCTTCTGACCCCTGTGCACTTTCAGTAATGTTCTTTTACTGCAGTCTTGCTTCTCATCCAGTAACTTTCACTGACTTTTCAGATTGCAACAAATTCCGCACAGGTACCCAGGAGAACCCAAGAATAATCTTTTCCATCCTCTTCAAAGTCTGTTTGCATATATGCTCACTGTTCTTCCCATGATCCCCTGATCTCTGCTTGCTACATCTCACAATTTCTTTACAAATATCCTTCTGGAAATATTTCCAAACTGAGTAATCTCCCCTGATCTACGTTAACTCAAGAAAACTCTTGATCTGCGCTATACCTTTTCAATGGAATATACTGTGGAATACATTGTACAAAGAAAAAAACCTAAAATATGTACACTTTGTCTGAATAGTTTCCATCTTTTTTTTCTGTACCAAAAGAAAATACTCTTTCATTTGAAATTGGGTGAGATATTTCAAATATAGAAAGGGAAAAAAAAAAAAAAAAAAAAAAAAAAAAAAAGAAAAGCTTTAAGGCTATTATGTAAACACTTATTTGTATTTTGTCTGGCAAGGCATGGAACTTAATGATAAAACTACTGAAATTTAACTGCTTAAAATTTTAACAGAAAGAGTTGAAACTGAAAGATTTCACAGCTGTATCTCTAATATAGGTACTAAATTTTCTGCTTGCTTTATAAACATATCTAGGTTGTTTTTTTAATGTTTAACTAAAGGATCACATTAATTAATGCTCATTTTGCTGCTTTTAGGAATGAGATTATTCTTATTTTCATAATTTTTTTGATGTCAATATTGGCGAGGGGGAAGCATCAGTTCATTTTTTTCTATAATTCTGCAAAAATTTAGTGAAGCGAATTATACTTTAAACTTATGAAAAAGATTGTGTAGGCCTCCGTAGTGTCAATAAATGCTGGTAATATGAATTATTACAGATGTGTCAGGACAGTTGTAGTCTGCAACTTGGAATGAAGAATAAAACATTTCTATTTGTCCCATCCTTGGTCTTGGATTTACCGAGACCATAGGAAAAGTATCTGAGTTAAGTGGTTCCTATCATCTTATGTGTAAGTTTTTGTGTACATAAAGAGTTAGAACCATTTAACTATGTAATAAATTAGCAATAGGCAAGATCTCTATCCTAAGAAGTGAGCGATGAGTGAAATAATTTTCTGTATCTGGAAATTTTGGGAGATACTTTTAAATGAACTATTTAATACCAGTTCTTTGAGCTGTCATGTGTAGTCAGTGCAGCTGGCAACATAATGAAACAAAGGACTTAAACTTCTGTGCTTTCCTGCAAGTGATGAACGTCAGGCTCACTGTACTGAACTTAGTATAGTTTTAAAATACCTCAAAATCTGCCAGATATTTCCAGAAACACTTCTATACTAAGTGAAAACACATTTCAGAGTGGCTTGACCTTGCTGTATGGCCCCAGAACAAGCTCAGAGAAAGAGAAAAAGAAGAATGCCACATTAATCATCAAGAGTTTTGATTCTAAATGAACATAACATTCAAAAGAGTCATCATTTTCTTATTTTATTTTATTTCATTAATTTTATAACATATACTCCTAGCATCAAAAATGCTATGTTCACCTTATGCACAGGTAGAACTTATGTAATTTGGAATGTAAGTGTGAAATGCAGTTGGCTGTTATGACAAAACATTGTTTATGTATTCTTAGTAGTATGTATATATCTAAAGTACTTTCACCTGTATAGTATTTTACCAAAAATGTTATCTGTATACACTTGTATTTGACTAGCTTGTTGGATGATAAAAAGCTTATGAAAATGGTAAACAAAGCATTATTATTAAATAAATAAATTACATAAAAATGTAATTAATATAAAGACAAGCTTGATTTTATCTTGACTACTGACTGAATCTCACATTTGAGTTAGCTATTTTTCAGTTTGTTTTTCCCAGCTAGAATCCATCAAAATATTTTCTTAGAACAATGTCACAGTTTTGTGGTTTTTGGTTTTCAGTATTCCACATCATAACATCATGTAGTGCACTGGGAGCTAAAGTGTTAATGCTCCAATTCTGGCTACCTATCCCTATACATTATACACTATCCCTATACTCTATACACTACAGACGTCATGGGATCTGGCCCTTCTGGGTGGGGCGGTCTCTTACTGCATGGCAGTGGACGCTGGAGGGTGCTTTCCTAGCTGCTCCAAGATTTTGAGGTTTGACTCAGTGTCAGGAACTCTTTCTCTCTCCTATTTTATTTGATTTATTAGTCTCCATTTCAATTAGATTATATTATATTTTGTTAGCTTGCATTCCAATATCATAGTAAAATAAGTTTTCCTCCATAGATCGTTGCTGCTGCTTTTTTCTTCCTTGAGCCCAGCTCCCATCTCCCTACCCCTTTTCCCTTGCTCTTTCCATTTTGTGGGGCTGGGGGGGTGGTCAGGGGTCTACTGCCCCTCTGTCATGGGCATAGATCGATCTAGTTAACTCTGTGACAAATGAACAGTAAGGACCAGTAGTTACTATTTCTAACTAATTTTTTCTCATCACTATTAATCATATAGAATATAATATGTATCATAGATTAAATGTGCTTTACAATCTGCATTTAATTCAGAGTGAAATGTAACATATGGACTGACAAAAAGTCAATTATTTGAAATCACCAGCTGAAAGCCCATTTCTTTTATTTCTCTTTGTAAAACCCATTTATAAGTATTATTACCCTCAAATATGAGATAGTAATGGCAAGTCAAATGCTTAGTGGATTAAGCTACAGTCAAAAATAAATGCTTTAGGGATTTTTTTTTTCCTTTGAAGGTTTTATTTTGATTTTGTTCTTAAAGAGTGACTGAAAGTACAAGTAAAATTTTGGTAAAGAGAAAGGGAAGAATAAGAAACATTTCTCATTAGTTGAGGAAACTCAGTATAAATTCTGTTGTCCTCTGTTCTGTTGAAATCATCAGGCAATTTTTTTTTAATAAGAGTTATACTATTTTTGCTTTAAATTGCAAGTCATCTTGTGTAATTCGAAGTTTTTATAAGGTACTACTGCACAATGAATTTCCTTCTACAGAAAAGCATGTGAGCGACAAAATATATTTGCAATTGCAGACTATTTACTTAAGTATGAAAATGTGGTTATTTTAGGAAATGGGAAAGTGGCTCTAGAAAAAATGTTTATTTCTGTGATTACATGTGATTCATTTAGATGCATTTGAACGTTAGTGATGATTTTAATAGGATATTTGATCTGAGATACTTTTTGTAGTTATTTATTGTCCAAAGAAGTCATTTGAAAATCATTCAAGTGTATGAATGCTTCTTTATACCTACCTGTGAGAAACCATTTAAAGTGTTTTACATTCCTATTTTTTTTTTAGATGAAGTCCCACAGTAGTACCTAGAATGTGTTATTAAATGAATGGATTTAGTTAAGAAAGCTGATGTGGGTTGGAAAGAGTGTAGCAGCAATAATGGCGTTTATATCTTGTTATGAGAGATCTTAGGTGAAAGAAGAGATCTCCCACACAGTGTGTGCTATATTAATTTGAGCTAAATGAAAAGAAAAAAAAAAAAAGTGGTTTAAAATAATAATAATGTAAGATATTAGATGCCTCAAGAATAAAGTAACTCAACTTGCTGTCTTATTACATTGTATGAAATGTTTCAGAACAATGAAAGCTAATGAAATGAATATAATCACATGTATAACTTCATTGAAATTATGGTAAATTCAGAGTATTTACCCTTAAATATTTCAAGTAAAACTTCACAAGAATAAAGAATAGCAATAAAAGACTTTTATTTTTCACTGATAACAGAGTACTCTGGAGTTAAAAAGAATGGTAAATTCTATTTCTCTTTTAAAAAGGAATGGTCTTACTTTTTCAGATAAGCTTGCTTACTGTTAGTGGCTTTCATCCATGCACTCTGTGAAGCTCTTCAAAATTATAGTAGAAGTCATCCGCATGGTATAACACAGAGAGAAGAAAGGTGCTCAAAAAGAAGGAAGAAGAAATGTGTATATAATGAACACAAAGAGTTGAGATAATACAAGCTGTGCTTGTATTATCAGTAAATAAAGCAGGATAAAGATGATATGTGTTGAAAAGAAAAGCACGACTTGCACAGAACCTTTCTTCGGTTTTATTCCTCACACTGCATCCTTGGGTGTATGTTGAATCTGATTCAAAACGATTCAATCTGATGACTTGAAAATACAGACAGTAGTCAGACCTCAGGTCAGATATATGCTGGGCAATATGAAAAGATCTCTGAGTGGAGGCACACCATTAAGCCTACTGCTTGGCTGAATTCTTACATCTTGGGGTCTGAGAATGACATGTGGAAGAATTTATAAGAGATTCTGGTCTCTGACACTGATTTAGTGTCCACATCCCCAGACTTCGTAAAAGATCCTCAAAAGGGAATATAGGTATCATGAAGACCTTCGCCCAGTTTTCATCAAACATCTCAGGGACAACAGCAAGAGTAGGTCAGGATAAACTGATATTTAGAAGGCAAAGCTATTAGCTGAGAGCTCTTTAATCACCAGAATGCTTTTTTCTCTTTGACCTCATATTTCAAGAAACATTTAATCATGCAACTTGTTGAAATGGAGGTGTGCAGCAGTGACGTGATCTTGATGATGAGACCTTCCCAGTTTGTGTGAATCTGTGAGTATAGGAAGATTGTAGTTCTTGTGTGAGCAGGCAGTTTCATTTCCAGTTTCAGCAAGCAGCCTAAAGATGGTGTCAATGTGAGTGATATTCCTCAGGAAAGTTGAGAGTGAATGCATGAAAGAGAGGTCTATGGAATGCTATGTCAATGACAAATGATCATTGCAAAATAAAGATGTGGGTGAACTTTTGCCCATGGAGGAATTTGTGGTGAACTTCTGCTGAATACTATTAAGGCAACCCCCAGGGTCTGCTCAGTTCTTATAAGACACAAGTTGAGAAATTCCTTGATCTGGGTGAGTAGAACATGGCAAGGAATGTGAGAAAAATATTTGATGAAACAAGATAGATTAATTTCCCCATCTTCATCCTCCTATATTCATTTCCTTAACTTCCTCCTTCCCCTTATTTTAATTAGAAGCTGAATTCACTTTCCCTGTGCAACTGTCTTATTGGGCACTAAACTGATTTGCAGCGTGATACTAATGAAAATGCTGTGAAAGGAAAAAGGAAGTTGTTTTCACGGTGTTTACAGTTTTTTGCTTAAAAACAATTTAACTGTTTAAGGAGAAAATGTTCTAAAAAATTTTAAGGGCATAATGTTAAAACAGGTCGTCAATAGACCTGTGATATTTCTCAGGGGATGAGAAAGATGATCTGCCTGGTAGTGATGGTGAGGAAACATTTTAATCATCTTTGAAAGTATAAACTAAATCTGTGTGAAAGAAATTAGTTCCTTTTTAAATATACAGGCAATTTATTTGTGAACGATCCAATTTTGTTTTCACCAGTGAGTAGGAAATTTCCATATTAATTTATTTCATAGTAAAAACAGCAGTGGGAGAATAAAACAAGTTTGTTCTATGCTGCATTTAAATGAGTCTTTGTGCAGGCTTTACTGGGGTAAATGTACCCTTTGTTGTTATGTGTGCTCCTTGTCCTATGTTCCCCCCAGATTCTTTAAAGAGAATTCCATTGAAGTTAATTTTTGCACTTAAAAATGTGGTTGTTAGTGGGAAAAAAATGTATATATAGTCAAACTGACATATTTCTTTAAATATTTATATATAATAAATATTTAAAGTCAGTGATTAGGCAAAATCAATTTTCATCTCCAAAAGAAGAGTGGAGTTTCTTGTAAATAAATTATTTCTATACTATTGTATTTAAGTACATGGTAAGGGATTTCACATGTAGTAGCTGGATTATTTGGAGAGTATGCACATGTCCAGAAAAAACTGTAATTGGTATTCAAAACCATAATTCAGACTACAGAAGGCTGTTAGAGTTTTCTAAGTAATGCCTTTTTCAGATATTGATTTACAGATCCAAGAATAAAACACAGCTGACTTAAAGATTTTGTAGAATTCCTGATTTTATTAGAAGTTTGAATGGCTTGTTCTTCACTCAAATCAATGTACCAAAATTTATCTAGGTACATAAAAGTAATGCCATTAATAGTCATGATGATGAGTAAAGCTACTGTTTTAAAGACAGAAGAAGCTGTGCAAATCTCAGAGGAAGACTAATCACCAAATAATTTATTGGCTAATTTCTAGATTCCTCAAAGTACAACTGGGATAATGTAGTTAGATATTCTTTCTGAAAATGAGCAAGAGGACTGCTTAAATTACTAGTGCTTCAAATGCTGTGTACTAATACATCTACTAACATGAAAACTCATTCATTTAAAAGGCATTCAAAAGAACATTGCTATGAATTGAGAGTAGTGGATTTATCTCCAGTATTCAGTAGATCAGTGCTGCAGAGAGGAAAAATGCAGGTGAGCCGTTTACGCTTTTAAAAAGTTGAGAGCAAGATTTAACCCAGATATCCAGAACAGTCAAAGAGCTTGGTAGGCAACCTTTCAGGAAACTGTAGTAATATCTACAGTATTTCAATCACATGAAACTGTCTCCACAAAATGCCTCATGTTTTTATCAAGCAAAATATGTAATTTTTTCTTTCATCAAAATCTCTGCTATCTTCGTGTGTAGTTTCTCCTCTTTGTACTTGTCTTATTTGAAACTTTGATAAGGTCTGCTTGAGATAGATCATGATTTTATTCAGGATCACTCAAAGGCACTCTAAATTATTTCTGCGCTTCATTTGCTCTTTAAAATATCAACACATGTAATTTCCAAAACTTACCTGGTGTGCCAAGGTATTACAAACACTAACATTCTATAGAGACTTAAAAATTTCAAAGGGAAGTTCTAGAAGTATTTAGGTAAGAAATTTTTATTTGAATATAACTAATTTTTATATCAGTATTCTTCTATTCCTTCTTGTAGGCATGAAAAAAATTTTGCAAGTTAAAAAAACATGTACTTTCAACTCTAAAATAACAATACTATGAATGATGGAATCAGTGTGGAATCAGTGTGGTCAATTTTGGTGCTGTTTTTGTTGCCTATTTTTTCAGGGGGGGTGAGAGGTGAAGCAGAGGGGGAGAGAGAAGAATGGGAGATCTATTCATTTAAAATGAATTTCTTGTAGAGTTTACCAAAGGATTATTCTCATCTACACAGCAATTTTTAATCTGACTACAGATAAATTGTTTGCATATAAACATTACTTCATTTTCTAAACTTGTATATATCCTTTATGCTATGAGAATACTCATTATCATACCATTGTACAGTTGGTTATGCCCATAGAAATTTTTTATATGAAAATACATTTGTTCTTTACAGAAGGAACAGTAATTCACCTTCACATTCCTTGCTGAAAGCAGTAATGTTTTCTTTTGTCACGAAAAGTGAATTGAAAGGTTGTGCTTTTGTGACTCTGTGATGTCGATTTTCTAATGAAGGCAAACACAAGGAAACTGAAATAAAGTTCTGTTTGCTACTGTTCTTAATTGTCTTAAGTAGTAGGTCTTTGTGCTCTATATGAATGCAGGCTAGAAATTTATCTTTGACATTTATTTTTTAAAATTTGTCAAAGTCAAACTTGGATATAAAGAAGATAGGGAACTGTGTTAAATATTAGAAAAGATAGGCAAGGTTTTATTTGGCCAGCTTTCTTTGGAAATGCAGCCACCACCACCTTCATAGCATAATCCAGGCACGTTCAGTCCCCATGTGACCCGACACAGTCCATCCTGCAGCAGCCTTGTGCCATCATGGCCGCGGCTCTACCCTAACAGCCTGGCCCCACCTAGGCATACACGCATCACTCGGCGATAACCAAAACATTAGTGTGCTATTAATACTCTTTCAGCTGAAACCAGGACTTAAGGAGATCTCGATGTGGTGCTACCTCAAATAATAGCAAATATAATTGTATGTATTTTGATACCTTGCTTAACTCAGTCTTGTGAACAGCAAAACAATTCACGCTTTGCTTTCCAATTCCTTGATAAAGGAATTGATTTCAAGATTGTTAAAAAAAAAAAAAAAAGGTGTAGTTGCATCTTCATGAATACATTTATTTGTGACATAAATACATTTCTTGCAAATTTTCAGATGGAGTTGCAATCAGATGTTCAACTCAAAAATTTGATCATGTCTTTACTAAACTTCTATAAGCTCTTTCTTAACAGAGAAAGATATCCCTCACTTCACAATCACATCTTACTCAAGTCATTGCTTTCTGCCAATATGTACATTTTCAAGGATGAAGCACAGGAAGAGTAAGATTTCATCAAAAATCTCTGACAAACACCTTGATAACTCACTAAGATTCGCAACGACTTCATCTATGTCAAATTTAAAAAAAAATTAAAAATATATACATTTTTTCTTCTACACCTCAACGATATTATATATTATGGCCCAAGACAAAGACCAGTTTGTTTTACTGTTTTTTTCTTGTAGTGTTCCAACCAGATGCTCCCAATTTACATGTAGCTGCTGAGATATCAGTTTGTGTTACACGAGCTTTATGGATTTCAAGATAGGCAGAGTAAACTTTCTACGAGCTTTTGAGATTGTTGAATGTTGAATGTCTGAGTTCAAAGTAACACTCTATTCACTGTAATGTAAATGACAGCTGAAGGAAACAAATCAGTAGCTAAAAGGTGGAAATCAGGAAAATCGAAGGATCTTTTGTCATTGATCGCTTAAACTTTAGAAGCTCATGTGCCTCCTTACAATCTAACCAGTGAAAGAGAAAGGACAATGGAAGCCCAAAAGAGATACACTTCATCTATAAGATGCAAACTTTTGGGAGATTTCTTGTTGAATGACTTGAGCTTTTTTTGTTTATCTTTCTATTAACCTTTTTAATACTAATCAATAAAATATGTTATTTACTTGCACTATTGATTTCGTATTTAAATATCATTTACACGGATTTAAATAGAATTCTGAGAACAAAGAAAAAAAAAGAATCAGCAGTTTGGGAGTGGTTATGAAAATTGAAATATAAATATTAGTATTTAAACTAATTGCAAAATTTCAACCGACAATAAGCTTGGAAACATTTAGAGACTTGGAAACACAGTAGAGCTGTGTAAAGAAGAAATTAACTTGTTTGTTGTTCTGTTTGTTTGTGTTTTTTTTCTTTTATTTATTTATTTGTTTGTTTGTTTATTTCTTTGTATTACCTGGGTTAGTTTCTTACTGTGATTTGAACTGTAATAGTAAGATGTCATTTCAGCTTCCCATTTTTACCTTTGTCACATTACATATGAGGATGTGTATATTTGTTTTGGAGCAAATATCCTATATGCCACAACATTCTATGTTTTGTTTTGTATTATTAAGTGCATTATTTCCTTTTGGCTGAAAGAAACATATAACATCTTGCTCTAGAAACTCACATAATGCACTCCAACTGCATATGGAACAGAGTGGATAGTACGGAAATTAAACCTCTGACAAACACAGTGTCAGGACCTCTTAGTGAAATGTTACATTTTTCAGATCCTATCTTATCTGTCTGTGTACCTTGGTGATAGTAGGTATAATCAACTTCTCTTAAAGCAAGTGTGCTTGTGTGTATTCTTCCACGTATGTACATGTTTGTAAAGTACGTAAATTTTATGTAGATTAATAAGAACTGGAACAGCGATTTTGAGACAAGTTTGTAGACTAAGAAGGACGTGAGGAAATTGTGTCTGTAGTTGTCAGACATAACAGTGATAATTCTGTGTAAAGCAAAATTAAGGGAAGCCTATACCCACTCCAAAATTCAAATTAGAAATTCCTGGACTATTTTGAATTTACCTCGTACCTTGTCCATATGTAGGGTCATCTTAAATGATTAAATGGTCTTGAGATATTATTGTTCTATTGCCTTCTGTTAGTTTTCAGTTTTAGTAAGGAAAGAAAATCAAATTATCTATCTATCTGTCCGTCTTGGAGAGGAAAAAAGAACTCACTGTTTAATATTTCAGATTAAAAACTTCTGCTTTTCTAAAAAGCACAGTGCAGACAGCTTGAAGGTAGGAAGTCTACCAGTAGTAACAAAAGGGTAATGAGCATATTCAGAACATATATTTCCTTCCCTCTTCTCAGTAAGTCCCAACTGCCTTCTTCTTGGAAATATTTAAAGTGTCAGACTGAAGTCTGAATGTTTTCATGTCTATATTTTCTCTTCAAATTTATGTACTTCCATCTTGGATGTCCACTTTCCTATGTTACATGTTTTTAGTGTAGAAAGCACTGGCAGAAAAGCAGCCTGTAGTCTCCGTATATTTGATTAATGTGAACATATAGCAGTGGGTCACATCTTCTGTCATTAAATTTTAGGGTCAGAAAACATATTTTTAAAGTATTTTATTTTCAACTAAACTTCATCCTCTAAGAATCTATATATACACACACTTGTGTTTTTTTTTTTTTTTCAATTTTTATGTATGTGTATGGGTACATATACGTAGAAATGACAAACCTTTATATAAATTATTTTCCTTGCTGAGAATTATTGACTGGGAGAGAGCTGTAGTTCTCAAGATTTAGCCAAATAGTATACTCTCTATTATACAGAGTTTTCTTATTTTCTTTAAATGTCTGCCTGGATAGTTCTAAAGTCAAACTGTTATGTATATTTAAAAGCTAAATACACAGTGTGTGCAACTTTGTTCTAGAAATTAATTTTTTTTAAGTTCTAAGATATACAAATGTGGATATATGTAGTCAAGTCCATTACAATTTCTGTAATTCTTCACAGAATTGCAATACGTGCCACTGTCACCATCTTTTTAATATTGTTCTGAAATGCTGCTGCTGTCTTTCAATGATTTGTAATGTGTTTTCATGACTGTATTGCAGCATAGTAAAAGTATCTAGCGTGCTGTGCCACAAGCATCACCTCTGCTTCCAATATGAAATAAGACTGTCCTTTTAATTTCAAACAGATATTGGAATTGTGGAATAGGTATTGGAACTGCACTAGTAGATTGATAGTATATTTGAATTTCTTATAAATCTATGTCTTGTTCTAAAACCTTGTAAACCAAGTGACTACTCTTCACTGTGCAACCCAAGCTTCCTTCAGGAAGTATTAACAATTCTCTCCCTGGACAAACGAAGCCAAAGAAAACTGAAATAATGAAACTCAGCACATTGTTAGTACTGAAATTCACATTTCTGTCTTTCAGTCTATATTTCTTTCTGTCTGTATGTAGCAGAAATTCTAAGTCATGTCTTGAACCAGCGATTGAGCACCTGTTGGAAAGGCAGGGCTGACCCAGGGGAACTCAGGTGCATGCAGTGCCCTTGAGTGACTGGAAGAGGTGGAGCAAGGATCTACCCCTTCCCAGACCTCAGTTATGGGTTGGTAGTGGAGATAACGGTATTTTGCTGGAGATCCCTGCCAAGAGTAAGCAGCTTTTTTCCTTTGTTTCTGTGTCCGCAGTATTTGGGCTTATCCTCCCTTTCTGCAGCCTCAGACCTCGCTACCCTGCTATTACTGTTGTGTTTTCCATCACATTTTAGCGTTAAGCTGTTTTTGTCTACCTGTTCGCTTAAGAAGAGGACAGAGAAGTGAACATGTGATCAAAGCTTAAAATTCCAATATGGCATTTTAGATGAAGTTGTTTTGTTGCTTTTCAGTTTCCCTTTATGGCACACAAAAATCCAACAGCTCCTACAAACTGAAATTTCTATGTTGCTGATTCAAATAGAAATGGATAAATCATATTTTCTAAAATATTCTCTCTTGCACTGTGTGGCCTAGGTCTGGATGTAGTATTCTAGCTGTGGCCTCCTTAGGCTCAACAGAGGAAAGGGAAGACTTTACTCAACTTATTGGAGAGTATTTGAAAATGGAAACAAATAAGAAGACTGACAGAAAAATCTCAAAGGAAGATGAAGATGAATACTTTCTCTTTCAGTAATCACCAATTTTTTTTTTTTTAAATGATATTCTAATAGATAAATAGCTTTATAGAATCAACTGGTTCAGACACTTTTCAAGATTTAATGAAATTGATTATTTGTGATTATTGAAATCAGCAAATCAATATTCATATACTTACCCATGTTTTTGTAATCTGCAAACTTAAATAAAAAAAAATCTAAGTTTAATATTATTTATCTAAAACAAATAAAAAAGATGCTACATGCTGATCTGTTTGCACTTTGCACTGACAATGTGCAATTATTAAAGGCTGGGTCTGCAGTGCAGTCCCAACTAGAATCAGAAATATCAGTGTCATAGTAATAGAAGTAAACCTGGTGCAAGGCACAATGAGAAACTAATTATTTCTTAATCTCTGTAGAAAGAGATTCTATTTACATATATTGATTGTAATGAACAATTGGGTCTCAGCAAGAATTTGTGCAAGCTCCAAAGATGGGTTGTTGGGACAAAAGCTGAAGGATCTTCCACTTTAAAAACAAATTAAACTGAGTATAGTAGTTAAGTAGAGAAGCTGAGTCTATTAAGTAAGTACAGGGTAGTAGGCTCTGTGGACTACTGTAACACAACCCTCAAGGAAATTAGTTGTTTTTGACCATGCCTTTTCATTTCAGCTGGTGTAGCTTTGTTAATTTGAATGTATGTTTAGTTAATACAATGGGAGTTTAGTTTATACAGTGGGAGTTTGGGATGGGGGAAGAACAGAGAAAACAAACCTAAGCATTGATTCCTCAGTTTTCCATTGTCCACTCTTTGGAATTTTTATTTTTGGGTGGTTCTGTGTGGAGCCTGAAGTTGGACTCAATGATCCTTGTGGGTCCCTTCCAACTTTAGATATTGTATTTCTGTCATTGTCAGAGAGTACAGTTTGCATCTGTCTCTTGGTGGTCTGTTTGGTTATTGTTTTCTATTGTTGTCTAAGACTATATTCTCATTTATTCACTTACATATCTATTTGTTTACTGTTTGGTATAGGGACCTGGATATCCATAGTACTGAATATTCTGTTCTGAGAAAGTTATTGCTTGTAGAGAACTAGAACTTCAGAAAGTTGAATAAGTAGAAACTGAAGAGAGAATTTGCTTGTTTACTAAGGAGCACAACTGATCTTCACTCTTTGAAATTATTCCTTTTATAATCTGTTCAAAGTTTGATGGGATAGAGATAATCTAAAGCTAAAACTTAACTACTGTGTGTAATGTTAAACTCCCCTGCTTAAGCCACCTATGTAATAACTTTTACATAACAGTTGGAAGTTAGTAACTTTGTCCAACAACTTTGGCACTAAACGTGTCTGGAAAAAATCAGCTCTGTTTTCCTTGCAAGCTGGTGTAATGAGAAAAGTGGTTTATAGCTAAAGATCAACAATCTGTTACAAAGTTTTGATAATTTTTGTTAGCAATGGAAAAACATTGACCAGATATCTTTTTGGCTTATCTACTATGGCTAAATGTGTCAGTTATCCAGATCTTTAGCTGTCACTTCTGTTTGTGCCAAGTACGGGAAAATACTGTCACTTTCTCTCCTGAAAAATTTAATAAAATAATTATGAAGAAATACACAGATAGTCACTAAAAAGCAGACACAAAGAATAGGTAGCAGAAGGATAATTTGAGTATAAATATATAAAGTTCAGAAAACAGTGAAAAATTCCCATACTTAAATTATTGAACACAGCTGTATCAAAAAAAATGCTATCATCTGTCAGCTAAAAAACTTTATTTCTTTCACATATAAATATTTAGGCTGGTCCTATGCTTTTTTTTTTTCCCCCTTTTTCTTTTTTTTCTTTTTTAACCTGTAATTTAGAAGAATGCTACAGTGGGAATGAATTTCATGCTAGCAGACACTTTTAAGACTAGATTTAGCTGCAGTCACATTAGCTTAGATAATGGGAGAATTTTTCTTCATTGAAAATGCTCCCTGTCGCTTAAGAAGAACTCACTGAGGCAGCCTGCCATCTAGCTTTTTCACAGCAAAATAGGCTTGCAGACTGCAGATGAGAGACTCGGGAGCTGAGACAATTTTAACTTAGCCATCCCTAATTTATCTCAAGCTTTTTCAATTCATCTTCACTGCTCTGTGCACATTGGAACACCAGATTGTCAACCCCTGGGAACAGTATGCGACCAGGGAACTAGAGAGCTGTCACATCCTGAGAAATATTTAAATTGTGCCGATTTTCTTCTGGAGTGCTGAGCAGAGGGAATGAAACTCTCCATCAAGTCATAGCTTTGCGGGCAATAGATCAGAGGATACTGCCAGTTTTTCTAATGGATTATTGTTATCGGGCAGGTTCTTCCTGAAGGTATGTAGTTACTCTCTCAATTCATTACCCACACTATTTATCAGGTAATGATATAATGAACTAGTAATCCAGATACATTAAGAAAAATGTTAACTAAGTAATATGTATGAATTGAATGATGGCACTTTATTGCAGCATATTTGCAGGTAGTATACTCTGACATACTTACTGTTGATGTTTTGAACCTGCTGCCAAGTGCTTTGTCAGCAATACCCCCAGGCAAATAACAACCCTTAACCTTTTAAAAAAAAAAAAGAAGGAATAATCTACTGTGCTGTATAATATGTATTCACAAGTTGATACTGACTGCCCACCAAATGCTATTTTTCTGCAGCAATTAATAAAGAAAAGCAAAATCAGAGTTGTAATTTTATATTTGCTATAGGTGAGTATTTATATCACAAAATGTTTTCCAAACGTGGGTCAGGGCGCAACTCCCCTTAAACTACTATGAATTAATTGTGGAGTAAACTACTATGAATTAACTGTGGAGTTAGATATTTATTTGTTAGATGCGATATTCCATTCTTTTCAATGGGGAAATAGGTATTTAATTCTGAAAGTCTCCAATGTGAAATATGCATCAGAAGCCTGCTGTTGAATCTGTACTGCCAGACTCTAGGAGCTTCTTAGTAAAGCACAAGGATTATATATCAAAACAGGAGGTTTAAACAACAAAATCTGTAAGGAAGATTTTCTTGCTTTTTAAACTTTTGTGTTTAAATAAAAGTTACAGCATCTGCTTTCTAGTCTGGAAATCTTGCAGCATGCCTGTCAGTGCAGCTTGTGAGGCAAGCTGACCTAAAAATGAAAGATCTCTCCAAATTGCAGAAGCAGACAGACATTTTTGAACAGTTTGAAGCGCGGGAATTGCTGCAGATGTGGAAAAAGCACTGCCCAGCATACTCCAGGTATGGAGTAAAGCTAGCTTAGCACTTTATTCCTGATTTGGAACTCTACCTGAGTGCAAGCTCTGGCACTTGAACACAAAAAGACAAATGTAGTGCTAAGAGTTAAATCCTAAAATAAAATTTTACCTTTAGCTTCTTTATTCAGTGCTCTTTCCATGCTGCTGTCATTCTCCCAAAAGTAAATTATGTATAAGCTTGTGTATAGAGCGCTTGGTAGTGCAGTGGATATTCTCAACTGGATGTTTAGTTGCAGGTGACAGATGGTTGTCAGATTTTTTCATGTACTGCTGAAAGAAAGCAATATGGCAGTAACAGGTAAACAAGATAGGGTCTGGAGATTTCAGAGGCAAGTAAGGGGTTAAAATCTGTAAGTGAGATAAGAATCCTTTTCAGTGTGTTTAGATCCCCTTATTTCTAGAAAATTTTCAAGGAATTGATTAAAAAATTCTGGCAGTATGTGTTGCTCATGTATGCAACACCTGAAAGTTCTTTTCCTTAAAGAAAAAAGAAAAAAGTTTGATTCCGTCCCATTTCCAATGAGCTCTGTTGAAGTATTTCTTTTGCTATGGACATTGGAATATATCCATATAAGCTTTCACTAAACTCTCCCTAGAGGCTTCTATCATCAGCGAGATGCTATTTATGAATTAATATTAATTATATTATATTATTATTATTATATTATTATATTATTATTAATTAGGAACTATTTATGCTGCCTCTGTTTGTCCCAATCTCTCAAGCCTCTGGGTCAAATACATAGACTCCTCTTAAAATGCTGGCACCAATGGATGTTTCAGAATTTTATGCTATCATTTTTGATCACTAAAGCCTCAGAAAGTAATATGAGCATTTCTTATTACAGACTGCTCTTATAAATATCTATTCAGTTTTGTTTTCTTTGGGTCCAGTCATAAGCTTTTTCCCTCTAAGTGCTGTGCCACTTGAAAACTAATTAAATAGAATTACTCCTAATATATGGAGCTGAGGAGTAGCCAATAGAAAAATATGATTATATGAATACAATATATTATACTTGATTATATTTACTTTAAAAGAACACGGAAAAAAAAATATATATATGCATGAATGGGAGAGTGTTATTAAATAGTAGAAATAAATGAAGAGTAATATAAATATATTCAGTCTTTACCTTCGCATTGATATTCTTCTGTTTTATCTATTTCTGTAGTGCAGTCATAGCTATGCCCTCTCTTGGTATATCAAATTATGAAGTTCCATATTCAAACAATATAATGTATTCTCTAATATTGTTAGAACATTTAAGTAAATAACTACATTTTAAATCATAACATTAAAAAAAAAAAAGAAAGAAAACCATTTAACACTTTAACTAATTCCTATTCATTCCTAAAGGTATTTACTTAACATTCAGAAAGGTAGAAAACGCAGACACTAATCTACTTTTTTTTTTTTCAAGGTGTTAAACCCATTTTTTTTAAAGTGTGGTGTTTTGCCTGTCCTGATTTGACTATTAGTTTGATATTTTTTTCTTTTTTGCTATAAAGATTTCCTAAAAAAAGTCATTTTATTTCCCAATTTAAAAAGAAAAAGAACGAAGAAAACAAGCAAAACCCTCAGGAACATGACTTGAGTGTAGCAAATGGGCGTATCTTTTTCATATTCTTTAACAGTCCACAGTCACTAATACTTATCTACTGTGCTCCATTTTGCTTTAGTAAGCTGAAGTGTTGAGTGTATTCCTTTATAGATAGCTTCTTAAATTCCATTTCTTTCTTTTCTTTGTGCTAGAAAATCATAAAAGCAAAGAACAGTTTTGGCCTTTTTTTGTGCAATGCTCTTAGTTTTCCCTTGTTGTTGTTTAAGAGTTTTTTGCACTTGGAGTATATTCTTCTTCCAGGGTAATTCTCTAGAAGATACAGACACTATGCTGAATTTGATGTATAAAAAAAGGGCATCTTCTTTCCCTAGCTCATTTGTGTTATTCAGGGAATTGGTAGTAACTATTTATATTCCATACTGAGAATATAAGTAGTATCACTTGAGGATTTTGAGAAAGATAAATAATGATTGTTCAACATTATTTATTCTTTGAACTTTAACAAGTTACTACTCTACAAGCTACTGTCAGAAGAGCTTAAATAAAGGAAGGCTTTGGAGTCTGGATAATAATAGAACTTGCTAAATCAGAAAGAGTGTTTTCACGTAAAACTCAATCAGGATGTATTGTGATGTTTTTTTTCTTACCTTTATATGTCTTTTTAGGTTTCAGAACTGCTTTGTCACTCTTTACAGAATTTACAATGTATTCTTTCATGTGCACCTTTTATACAGCTGAAAAACACAATAATTCTATTAAGAGCTAGGTAGGTCTAATGACAAACAGCACACTCATAATTTAGCAATTTTGATAGAGAAAAAGTGAAAGGATGATTTCCCCTGACAATCAGCACATCATGAAATAGACAACATAACTGGTTAACGCTGCAAGATTCTCTTATTTTAGTTGAAACTCTTCAATATGTTCTGAAACCATGATGCAACTTCTTAAGCTGTGAACTACTCTGCACAGCTAAATTGGGTAGAAGTCCAAAAATGTACAGGCCTCCAATAAGTTTTGTGCTCTACCTTCCAGCCCCTTCATTCAGCTATACATGACATCTGTGATGTTAATAAACATGCATATTTAAACAAATGAGTAGATATTTGTTCATTTTTTCATTAGAAATAACGAGACAGCTACTAAAAGTCCCTTCTGCCTCACTCTAGCAGAACGCTTTTCACAATCTTTTAAGAGAATTTGGAGTGTGTAATAGCAAAATTTTCATTCCTTATATCCTAACAGATAAATATTTGTAAAGTAGCTGTTTTTCTTGTTGAAAGGTACGTATCTCACAAAAATATTGACAAGTCTGTGGTTAAATTAACTAACATTAGTTTCCAAGTAATAACATTCTTGTTTTTTAATATTATATATATATATATTTAAAAATAGATCTGAATCCCTTTGTTCTAATGCTGATCATAGCTTAATACATTTTAAGCAAAATTTCCCAAATTTTCATTTTTTTAAGAGCATGAAATATATTCTGTTGTGGGTACTACTTAAGGTGTGCTTCAAGATGTGTTGTCATTACATTCACTTGCATGTTTAAAAAAAAAAAGAGACTTTTAATTTGAGTGGGTTTTGAGTATCAATTATCATTATGAAACCTTGGTAAATACACGTATTTTCACATGAACTAAGAATCACAATCATAGAATGGCTTAGGTGGGAAGGGACATCAAAGATCTGTTGTGGGCAGTGTTTCCACCTACCAGATTAGGCTGCCTGGGATCCTATCCAACAACCTGGCTTTGAACATCTTGAGATGGGGCATCCACAGCTTCTTTAGGTAATGTGTTCCAGTGCTTTACTACTCTCGGAGTAAAGAATTTTAAGCCAGTTTTTGTCCTTGCCCTATCACTGTTAGACCATGTAAAAAGTCAGTTAATGTCCTGCTTATAAGCTTCCTTCAAGTACTGCAAGGCCACAGTGAGGTCTCCCCAGAACCGTCTGTTCTCCAGTCTGAACAAGGCCAGCTCCGTCAGCCTATCTTCACAGAGGAGGTGCTCCAGCTCTCTAGTCGTTTTTTGTGGACCTTCTCAGGAGCTTCTCCAGCAGTTCTGCACCCTTCTCCCCAGGGCTTCTTTCAGGGAGTTCTTCCAGTCTGTACATATATCTGGGATTGCTCTGACTCAAGTGCAATGCCTTGCACTTGACCTTGTTGAAAAGCGTTTGGTTCATATGAGCTCACTTTTTAATCTTGTCTGGATGTCCCTTCAGGTGGCATTCCTTTTTTGTGTTGTATCAAGTGCATCGCTCAGTTTGGTGTCATCCTATCATCTTGCCTAGAAAGCTCATAGCATCCTGGGCTACATCAAAAGAAGCATGGCCAGCAGGTCGAGGCAGATGATCCTGCCCCACTACTCTGCTCTGCTGAGATCTCATCTGGAGTGTTGTGTCCAGATGTGGAGTCTCAATAAAGGAGAGCATTGTAGCATGTCCAGAAGAGGGACGCAAAAAAAAAAAAAAATCCAAGGAATGGAATACCGCTCCTACGTGAATGGGCTGGAAAAGCTTGGGCTGTTCAGTCTGGAAAAGAGAAGGCTACAGGGTGACCTGATAGTGGCTTTTCAGTATCTAAAGGGGAGCTACTGGAAAGAAGAGGACAGACTGTTTAGCGGGGTCTGTGGTGATAGAGCAAGGGGAATTGATTTCAAGCTTAAAAATGGTATAAGGAAAAAGTCTTTTACAGTGAGATTGGTGAGGCACTGGAACAGGTTGCATGGTGATGTGGTGAATGATTAGTCACCACAGACTTTCAAGGTAAGGCTGGAGCAGGCCCTGGGCAACCTGATCTAGCTGTGGTTCTGTTCATTGCAGGGGAGTTAGACTAGATGACATTTAAAGGTCCCTTCTGACTCTAAGGAATCTATGATCCTTAAATTTGCTGAAAGTGTGCTTAAGGCCACTGTCCAGGTCATTAATTAAGATTTTGAGCACCAGTAACAAGAAAGACCACTGGAGGACACCACTTGTCAAGGTGGAAGACAGTCATATAGAGCCACAACCCTCTGGCTGCAACCATCCAACCAATTCTTTATCCACCAAATAGTCCAGGCTTAAACCAAGAAGTATTTCTTATTTGTCTTTTTGAATGTTTAGCATGCTACTGTATATTAATGATGAAAAAGTTCTCTATAAAATCAAAATACTTTGAATCAAGGAGGATTTGATAACCGATTCTAGTTAAGCTTTGCCTTCTTTCTACGGTATTCCCTTATTCCCTTTTTGCTCAGCTTCAATTTGCCAAGTTGAAGAAATACAGGGACCAGCGTGCTTTTAGAAACTGTATGTTTGTATGGTGGCTAGAAGTAACAGGGGTTAATAAGCTATCTCATACATCCTTTTTTGTGTTGTGAAATCATGAAGAAAACAGACACTGCCAAACTGAACAGATTTTTTAAAAAGTCAGACTCCCAAAATATTTAAAAAATAAAAAACTGTTTTGGTTTATTTTCTGTATTCCTGAGAATGTTCATAGATCTGTTTCAATTAATGTAACCCATTCTGAAATTTAGGTTTGATATTTAGCACTTTCACACAACCAAAATATCTCTCTGGCCTTCCTTACTTAGCAGTTAGTACGCTGCTCTTTGTCTCATGCCCAAGACAATATTTTCCTTCTTAATACAATCTTTGAGAACCAAAGATGTATTTTCATCTATTCTCTAATGAAGCAATTGTCTGCTATATCTCTCCTCCTCCTGATTATTAAATTCTTCAGAATACTTCAGGTTGCATGAGGCTGCTCCTTTCTACACAGTTCTGGAAGGCACGCGTTTCAGATAACTGTAGTATTCTCGTTGGAAAGGAGAACATGAGCATGATGCAATCCAATAGGGATGTGGCACTACGTCCTTTCTCTCCTTTCCTTACTTCTTTTGGACAGGCTTTTCAGCAATTTGCTTCATGCTATCACTAGAGCTTGTCAAATACGTCCATGAACCACTCTAAGCACAAGCCTGATGGAAAGCTAATCTAGCAGGAAAAAGTTTTCCAATAGTTTAGAAATTGAATCATGCCAGCTAAGGTCCTGTTGAATCTGAGACAACATTCACTTCAGGAAAAGACCAAAGTGACTGAGGCTGTCAGTGGAGTAGGGTGGAAAGAGGGATTTCCTCCTTTTGCTGCAATAAACTGTTAGATCTCATCAGCTATAACATTTAACCTTACCTTAAAGTTGTCTTGTACTCTTTTTATGTCTCCTTACATCCTGTCAAAAAGTGTCAGTGGAGGAAAAACATAATCTCTGCTCACATTCAGAGGTTTTATTCCTCCAGTCTGTGCCTCCCTGGGAAAAAGCAGTCTAGAAAACAAACGCAGAGATGGAAGTCACTTAAGGTTTTGAAAATTCCCCAGCCATCAAATGACCAGCTGCAATAATAATCAAGGTGACAACTCAAAAAGGATATCTGAGAGCCAGCTCTATAATCTATTGAATCTATCTCAAACAGTCCTAAAACTAGGCAGTTTTATAAAAATTGGAAAAATATGTTTACATGAAAGCAGTGTTGAATTTCTAAGACTTTCTTCTGGCTTCTTCTTAAACACCGTGATGTTTCCGGGTAAATATTTTAATGGGCAATGCTTCATCAGTTTTGAAATTTTTATTATGCATTTTACTTTTAATCTTCACCTTGATCAGAACTATTTTTCCCATGCTGTCAGAAGAACTATAATTCTTAAGAAAAATTACCTAATAAAAATATGTTTTGTGTTGTTTTCTTTAGTGTTGAAGTTAATTCAAACTGTTTCAAGGCTCCCAGTGCTTCCTTTAAAAGAGACCTTATGTTTTGCCACAAAAACTCTGATTTAATGTGTAATGCAAGAAAACTTTTATAGCAAACAATAAATGTGACTGGTCTTGTATGATCCAGGAGCTAGGCTATGTGTTCCAAAATGTCATCTACTGGTTTAATGATCTTGCATACTGATCATCTACTTAATTAAAAAATCTGTAAAATTACTTCTGTTTCCACTGGAATTCTTCATCACAATTTCAAACTATGATTTCATGTCAGAATATCAAATTTTTTTTTGTCTTATTTCATATTTACAACTCTTGTCATGTGTGATTGTGATAACTGCACATTTTGATGAGAGAAGAAAATTAAATGAATGGAGAAGACACTGAATTTAATCTTTGGATATCTTTGGATAAACTGAAATGATAATAAAATATGATTTTAGATTTAGAACAATGAACCAAATAATGCAAAATATATTTAACCTGAGATGTTATCCAAAGAAAGACTGCAGTCTGAATCCTTATGTAAGTGAAGGATACAAAGCTGGATAATTGTGAAGGATTAAGATATTCCTATTACGAACCCCTCCATTGTGGTTGTGACATCAAGGGTTTTATATACAATCAATTTGTCCCCTAAGATTCAGAATGATCTTCAAGGTGGTGGTGAGAATGGAGTTCATGTTACAACTGATGAAGATTAAATGGTAATGTTATCTCAGCAGAAGCCAATATAGAAAATAGTCTCAATTATGTCAAAATTCTTGATTCTATAGCACTTGAAAAACAAGCTATAGAATGAACGCATATTCTCCAGGGAGGAGGAGGAGAAGAAATTGAAGGTTCTGCTGTATGCAGCTGTAAAATGATGCTCAAACACTGTATTTGACTGATTGTTTGATCTGCTATATTAAATTTCATGAATTCTACTATTTCTCCACTAAGAAAAATTGTTACTGTTTTGTTGATTTTGTTCCTATATTTGAGTGATACAAGTCAGTGTATTAGAAAAGGAGGCTGTTTTCAGAATGAGAAAGCCAACACGCACATGCATTATGTAAATATTTGTAATTGAAACTCAGGCATAAATCAGACTGCAAATATGGGTTATCACCAAAATATGTTGTTTACCTTTTTTACTGAATATTTACTGTGATATTTTAGGGGAAAAATACATACAGAGATTTGTTATTGGAAGAGTTTATTCATGAGAAGTTATCTTCACTGAAAGTGAAACCAAATTCGATAGCTATAATATTTGCAACAAAACTATAAAACATATTTATATTGTCTAAATAATTTTAGAACAGTTTGGGGGGGTGGGGGGGGGAAGCAAGAAAAGAGCAAGTTAAGTTTTCTTAACAGGCAGTAATGGAAGAGCAAAAAATAGGAACTATTTGCATACCCAGTCACCCGGTACTACCTGGTGTCTGTAGGCAGGTTGTTGTATTTGAAATGCTTGTGCACTGAATAGTATTTACAGGATGAGATTTTTGTTTTATTTTTTTTCAGTGGTCAAAAATAGCATACTAAATAAGTGTATGATATTATACACTATTTCATGTTCCTTATGTAGAGGATCCAGCCTTCTGAGAGCACACATAGACCACAACATACTTTTGAGTGATTACATATATGTAGATCAGTTGAAGGACATTCTCTTACAAAATGGCTGTTTCATCTTCTCTGTATTCCCCATGGGAAGAAATATTTAAACAATTTCTTTAGTTGTTGTTGTTGATATTGTGTCTGTGTATATTTTAATAGTATTTCTTGCCATCCCTGGTTTCCATGTTTCATTTTAAAACTTACAAATGAAACTATGAACAATGGATCAGAAAGATCGTAATTTTCTATAAGGATACTAAGTGGAACGTTTTTTATACAAATCTATATAACTACATTGACTGCCTTCTCTAGTTTACCAGTATTACAAGAAATAGATTACCAGGAATAAGAGGTGAACTCTTACTTGAATTTGAGGATCTTTTGGGAAAACAAAACCAGGAAATGATATTAACTTAAACATGGGAAAAGCTGTGTCTTTCAGTATAAGATTAATAAAATTCTGTGTGGTTTCCTGGTACTGATTCTCTTATCAATCTGGCACAGAGAGATATACAGCTTGCTTCATGGCTAACTAAGGTGGAAAATAGGAAAGAAATTGTGATTTTTCCAAAATATCTTCCACTATAGTTTACCTTTTACTTGGAGAAGCACATAGGATAATTGCTTTGGAAATTTAAGCTTCTTAATTAACTTCCAAATTGCTCTCTTTTTCTCACTGATTAAGAGTCCTGTTAGCCTTTGCAAGGATACCCTCCATTCAGTGCAGAGGTTTTCTGTGAGAAACAGAAAAAAGGTGTCACAACTCAATTTTAAATATCATTTTGGTAGGATGGAGGTCAGTGTGTACACTCTCCAGAAGCTCACTAGAGGACTGCAGATGCATGGAGTCCCATGCCACAGTTTAAATTGCAACTGGTTACCAAAGCTGGTTTAAGCATCAGTGTCTCGTATAGCAATCTTCTCTAGACTCGTCTTTAGTAACACATCTGCTTTACACAACAGCATTGTTATTGGCCCATTGTCTTCAGTTGAATCCTTGCAACATGAGGGGTGAATTAGTGTAAATGTAGCCTGCTGTTTGCTTAGTACTGTATTCACTGTGTGGAGAAAAGGGCTAGCTTTTTAGTCATTCATGCCATAATTGTAATTACTTGACATAGCTTTATTGAGCAAAATTTAGTCCAAGTTTTTTGATCTGAAAATGCTCTTTTCAGATATTCAAGAGATGAACAAATCTTATACAGGAAGAGTTTAATTACCAAATTAGTAGTCATGGATTTAATGAAGACCAGTGCTGCCTAAAAACAAGTTATAGGTTTTAACAACATGTGTTTATCAACTAATGTCTGTACTGTTTCCAGAACGCTGAGAAGAATGGAGAATATCTTGATGAAAATTTGTACAATGAGAAAAGAATGTCAGTAGGATACTGCCTAATCAATAACAATAGAGAAGACAAAATATTTTCCACCCGATACTTGACCCATTTGCTCCAATTGTCACTGTTGGAGTAGATAGGATATTCTGTTTAGAATAAAATATCTGCCACAGTTTGTATGCAGATTACTTGATTACTAACAGAACATGGTCATAAAACTGATATATTCCATTACTTTGTCATATTTTGTCAATTTGAATTTACTTAGAATCTGTGCTATGTTGAATGATGTGATACCACATCATTCCAATTCCACACATACCAATGATCTGGTACACATCATTCAACATAAATTGGTGTAATATAATTTAGCAGGTTAGAAAAGTACAACAAACAAAACTGTGTCCATGATGAGATTCATGTAGCTTATTTAGCAAATGTGAAATTTTTTTTTTGCTGCAGAATAAAAGTACGTTTCAAATTATTTCTAGAGAAATATCCATATTCCTTCTTGAAACCAGAACAAAGGAAATGCAGTAGAAAAAAAAAAAAAGTTATTCCATTTGCCATGCAGCAGCTATATTTATTGTTTTGTCCATATAAATGAGAGAAAATACTCAAAAACCAGGAAAAAACCATATATATTATTTCAAGTGATCTTTTGCATGATTAGCTTCAGGGAAATTACTAGAACAGATACAACAATCAGAATATATATGAATATTTATTTAAAGAAAAACCATTTACTACATGTGTATGATATAGTCCAAAAGTAAAACTCACACTGAGCTTTTAAATGAAGTAGTCTTCTAGCTCTTCTTCAGTGTAACTCTTTATAGAGGCCAGTCAAAAAGTAATTTGTGAGAAAATATTAAGTAATAACAATTAATGTCAAGGTTGTGTTTTTAAAGCTGTCTCATAAAAAGTTATTGTCTATTTGAAATATAAAAATGAAATTTAACAATGAAAATTCTCTAATTTTGCTTTAACCGTTTCACATAATTGCTGAAAGGTACTGGGATTTTTGTATCTACTGCTTATATATCTCCGATATCTACTACTGCTTATATACCTTACTGCACTGTGTAGGAAGAAGAATCAAAATACTTCAGATTTTCTTTTTTTTTTTTTAATATATGTATTTGGATATATTCTTACTCAGATATAAGTATCTGTTCTAGTAAGTAATTTCCCACACATAATTATACATTAAAGTAGACTCTAGATCTTCTTTATCAGCCTTCAGTCTTGCTTATTTGTTTAAAAGTTGAGCTGTAGTCACTCCAGGCATGGTGAACCAGTACCCTTTATGCCTTCCTTGCAGAGATGTTTCTCAGCTAATTTATGGTCAGTGTGTATATTGGTACCTGTTCTTCTTCCTTAGGATTTGATTTTTTGTTTGTTTGTTTGTTTGTGGGACCTTTATGTAGTTCCTGTCTGCATATTCCTCCAGATTTTCAAGTTGCCCTTCGAATGGCAACTCAGACTGAAGGTAGTCTGTCCTGTCATCCTGGTTGTCAATGAAAATAATTAAGAAAATAATAGTAATAATAATAATAAAATTGGCTCCATCATCTGCCACTAGTGAATGATGGCAAGCCAAACCAGTAAAGGCTGACATGAAATTTTTCCATATTGTTTGCTATCAGGTCTTTCCATTCAGTCTGTTCCTTTACCCTTATCTTCATTTTATTGATGCTACAGTATGTTTTATTGATGTTACAATGTTGATGTTACAGTAGGATGTTTTCTTATTGACCAGCATTTCCCTCACAAGATTCACATGTGCAGGTGTTTTTTGGCTGCACATGTGAACACTGAATGTTCCCCTGGTGTCCTGGCATTACTTTTACTTTTACTTTTTTTTTTTTTTTTTTTTATATATATTTTTAATGCTTTTTATGTTTATCTTTCGATGGAAGCTTTGTTCACCTGTATAGGCATCTTGTCTCTTTTTTTTTCCTTACCTGCCATTTTTGGAATATTGGAATAGAATTATCAGCACAGAGGAGGTGATCTTTGAGAATCAACCAGCTGTGTGTGATTTATATTCGTGATCTATGTTAACTGTTAGCTAAAAGACAACTTTTTCAGATTTTCTAAAAACAGTTTTTTGTCTTGACTCAAAATATATTTTATAATATGCTTTGAATAATGATACACAGTGGCAGTATGAAAAGAGCTATTTAAAAATACTGATTTCTCTGCAAGTGATGACAAATTATAATCAGCTGAGATCACATGCAGAGTAACAACCTCCTTAACTGAATTAAAGCTGTCTACATAAATCACTCTAAAAGTAATGCCCCCTATTTATTTCCATGGAAACTACAGCAGATATAAGGAGCAGCGCAACACAGTTTGATAGGTAACATTCTCAGCTATGAAATACTATTGTTCAATATAGCCACCACTATTAGTTATATTTTTGTCTGTGATGAGCAAGAGCCTTTATGCCACACTCCTGTCTTCAAGGCAGTCAAGAACATGGCTTGTCTGTCATTGCCACTGCTAAAATGCTCCACCTGCCTCCCCATTGTGCTCATATCCACTGTTTGGTCTCCATAAACATTTTTTCAGTATGGAAGAATTCAGTGGCACACCTTTCCTTCATGCACACCTCTACGCCAGATGCCATTTTTTCGTACTGCCCCTCTGCTACCATCTGTGCCACAGTAACAGAATGTAACAGAATGTTAATAGGAAGGTTCAGCCTCTACTGTCATACCGCCAACATCTGCTTCTAATGTTATAGGCAAAAGTAATAACACAGGAGGCATTAAATTCAGAGCAGTCCTCATATAAATGCTTTCACCAAGCTTAGGCATTCTGAAAATGGACTAGATGATTCTGGAAATAGGGGAAAAAGTATGTATATCAGAAACAGCAGTAAACAACATCCTTGATCCTAGAATCAAATTACTGAGAACATAAAATTTCATTAATCAGTTTTAAATAATGTGGTGATTCCTTTTTTTTCTTTTTTTTTCTTTTTCTTTTTTCTTCTAGAAGTGCATGGGAAGAGTAGGAAAAGGAAGAATTATATTTTCTTAACCTGATACATCATTATCCCATTTTATTTTTGTTATTTTTATTGAATTCCAAACAAATTGCTTAGTGTTTATATAATGTTTACTAAGTGTGAAAAAGGACAAAATATTTGCTGAGAAGTTTATTATTAAAGTACTTCCTGTGTGGTTTAAAGTTTGTGAATTTTCTGGTCTTTAGCACACACTAAACTCATAGTTAGGTGCTCTATACACAGATAACCTTACTGTGTTATTTTGGCTCAAAGAGGCTGAAAAGAGCTAGAATCTTCTCTGTGCTGAATTGTGAATAAGCAGGTGCAATGTGGGGTTTTTTTCAGGATAACAACTCTTGCATAAAAATGCTCATATCAGTGAGTGTCTGATGGTAATAACTCACAAGGACTACTGTAGAGGTGTTATGTGTGAATTTAGCAATTATTTATTAAACATTTCACGTTCAAATCAAATTCCAAAATTTCTATTCTCCCCAGATTGTTTAGATTCATGGATATATCTGCTGATAATGGTATGGCAGAAAAATCTTCATGCTTAAGGACAAAGACCCTAGCTTTTCGTTTGTTAGTTTGTTTCTTTTTAATAAGAACAAAAATTTGATCATACTTCTCTGAACTTCAAAGTGTTTTTGTTTTTTTTCAGTAAGGCTTTTCAATCAGTGGGAGTATTTCTGATCCCTCCTTGAATTTCTTCAAGCTACTAAACTCCATCAGAAATTTTATGTCATGACTGCCATTCGTCTCTGGTCTTGGCTTTGTGTAATCTGCAATTATGGCTATTGCAAAAGAGTTTTGTGCCTGGTTGCTTTGCGATATTTTTTATTTCCCCTGAAGATTTTTTTCTTCCTTAATTTATCAAAAACAAAGATCTGTAAATTATCTGAATATGTTCTGAAGGGAAAAAAAATATATATATTTTTTCATTTCAAATGATTTCCACAGCAGGGCAGCTACTAATGTCTTTATTCAAAATTTAGCAGATGAAAACTTATTTTCAATACTGCTGAAGTCTCTACACTTCAAAACATATTTTCCTCTCAGAATGACTTCTATTAGTTTGAATACTGCTCAGGAACCTTCTTAATTATAATTCGGATCAACTTTTGGATTCACAACAATTTTCAGGGATTTTATTATTATTATTATAATTATTGAGCTTTTTGAGAAATGGGGATCCAATGTTGATTCTATGCATAATTGATTTTATTTGCACATTTGTCCTAATTGCTTCAATAATAGAAAATTCATTATTTTAAGAAATTCCTGAATTTATAACAGATAGTGAATCAGTAGAACTATTATTTTTGGTGATGGTTAACTTTTTAAGACTCTTTTGTGGCCCCAAATGTTAACATGATGCATAGATTCTGTTTTTTCTTCACTAAATGCACGTTACATTGCAAGTATGGGCTGGCTCTGAAGATACAACAAGGCCTGATAGGAAAAAACGAAATTATATCCAAGTTGCAGCCTAAAATAATTCTACCAATACTGAACTCACGTGGTACATTTTTATGCCACAGTGAAGTTTATTGACCACCCTATAACATGGAATTACAATTCTATGTTATAGGGTCTCTGTTCCTATTTAGCAGAATTACACTGTTAGTAGAGCGCAGGTTATATTTTGAAGTTATTTCTGCTCCTCCACTGTCCTCAAATGCAGCTACTTAATTAGAAAAAGTTCTCTCTTTGTGGTGTTAATAGGTACCCCATTATCACATAGTGTGTTCATTAACAGCTTATTCTACAATAGTTTTTGGTTAATAGGATATAGCTGAGTAGTAGAGGAGAAGACTCCCCTTCAAGCTGTGCTTGTGTTGAGAATTCCCAACAATGAGAAGAGATGCTGGAGTAATGTGGTACTATGGTTCTGAAAAATCCAATGAGAAAAATTCCAGAATGAATACAGCTGGAAGATTCCTGAAAGTAGCAGAGTAGTGTATCTTAAATATAAGACAGCCTTTTGTGGAAACTGGATAGAATGGGTCTTTCTTCCCCATAAGTCAAAGAAAGTTGCTGAATTGGAAAGAAAGACTCAAAGCGAGGACATCTCTTCCTCCATTATGGTGGTGAAGGAAGAATTACTTTTGAAGTATTTTATTTAATGTCTTAACCAGGAGATCCAAGTTTTTTTTCTGTTTACAAATTTGTCTTCTTCACTATCACTTTTTCTAACACTCTTTGAAACAATATAAATGCAGATTTTCTAAACATTTTACTTCTTTCTTTTATATTTGTTCTTGTTATTGTCTTTATTGTTATTATTATGGTCTTTATTAGGTTCATATTATGCAAAACAAGGGGACTTGGTGAATATCACAGGCTTGTGGCTGACTCATAGCCCCATCACTTGTGCATGCAAAATTTTATTTGTTCAGTGCTGCTTAGATCACTGAAACATAAAACTCTTGATGACTAACATAGAACAGAATTTTTAAGTAGCGCATGTAGAGGAAGCATTCTCCCTGACTATAAATCTACTTGAAAATTGAAAATCTTGTGTACAGTGGAAGAAAATAAAGAACTTGGTTATGGTAAGTGGACTCTTTCAAACTTCTGTCAGTAAATGTGTTTTTAATCTGACTCACAGAAAAACAGGAAACTTTTTCAAAAGCATGCTAGCTAGGAATTTCTCTCTCTCTCTTTTTTTTTTTTTTTTTTTCTCCAGGGTTTCTATTCTAAAAAATAAATAACTAAATGACTGAAAGTCATTTTCTTAACTAACCTAAGGCTGAAACTCTCTTTTTACTTTCTCATAAAAAAAACTTTCCAAGGGCTATTGTGGTTTAAAAGATTTTGCTGGGACAAGCTTGATTCTAGAATATATCTTTTATCCAGACTATGTACTATTACCTAAAATAAATGCAAAGTCTTTCCACTTTTGTTTTTCTAAGGAGACTTTACATTTTCTTAATTTGTTTTCTGTTTTCTAATTTTATTTCCATTTTTCTTATCGCTACTTGTATATATAACAGAAATATGAATGCTGGCTTCAAGAGTAACCTGTTTCTGGTTCAAAGTAACTTAATATTATTCATTGTTTATCAGTTTAGCCTTGCTCCAAAAACAGAGAGAAAGATCAAAGATGAAATCATGAGAGCTTAAAACATTTCCTGTTAGAAGTAATTTAAAAGATAGTACAGGCTGATAAAGAAACATTAAAAGTATGCCATACAAGAACATTAATGTGCTTCTGCAGTCAACAGAAATAACTGTAACAAGACCCTTGCTACTGAGAGAAAATGCTACCAAATTTTGTGTGCACAATACAGAAACCTTTATTCCTTTATTTCTGTTAAACTGAACCTGCCAGAAGAAATGCATTTTAAATAGTATCTATTTGACAATTTCTTATGAATTAAAGTCTTATTGCATTGTCTTTTTTTATGTGGTAGTTGCTTATTTCTTCATTATTTGATATTTAACAGTTAATGCTCAAGTTCTCTATGTAGGAAGGTAGCTGATTCAACTCACAAGTTATGCAGATTTTCAGAAGTTTAAACATTAGGTTAAAAAGCATGACAAAACCCCCCTCAAATGATCATGATCTGGATTCACTGAAGATAGATTTATTAGATAAGATGATGTGTGCATTATACATTAGATATAAACTTACTACTACTAGCCTAAGCAAAAATCTAAAGTCTGAAGCTGCAGGACTACTATTTCATAATTTTGGGAGAAAAAAAGAAGAGAAACCTTATTATTTTGCTGATTAGCAAAATAGCATCACTTTTTAAATGGAATCTCTAAAGGAATTTTTTTAGTGGAGGAATGTTATTGAAAAATGAGTTTTAAGTTTACAGAATAAGCTGCTGTTCTCCAAGGTAGCTTTTAAAAATATGATTCTGATTTGAAATTAGCCCAGTGTAAGATTAGATTTCAGTACAGGACTGACAGAAGTTAAAAGAGATTTTTAATAATTTGTGGTGGAGGTAGCAAATGCATATTGATGATCCTGAGAAATGCCACTATGACTGAGATTTGAAGAATGATGAATCATTCTCTTTTCAGAACTTTAGAGAGTAGTGGCATAGTTAGGTAACTTTTTCCATGTACTTAAAAATGCTGGTTGCATTTTTGGTGATTTTTTTTTTTTTAATAAGTCATTGTTAGAATATTCTAGCTTTAGATTACAGTAAAGCCCTGAATCTAAAGTAGTCTGGTTTGTTTTTTGCTGTGCTGCTCTTTTGTTTCTATCTTTTTTTTTTTTTCTTTTTACCTCATGAATGAAGTAAATAGAATGAAGAATTTTAAATTTCATGGTGGTGTATTTCAAAGACTATTAAATGTGTCATGAGATTCATTTTCTTAGTAAAGATTTCAATTATGTTTTCAATTTTAGTTCCTTTCTGTAGCATCTCTTAGTTTCATTGTAATAATGTTCGTTATCAGCTTTCAAACATATAGAACAACTTATTTCCACAGAAATAACAAAATCTGTGGCTGTTGAACATCTATGAAAACTAAATTATATCTAATCGTTAAAAAGAACTTTTAATTTTATATAATATTCACAAGACACCTGATGCAGCAGCCATGATTTAATATCCTTTGTCTTACATGTCTGTTATGTCTGCAACTTTGTAACTACTTTAAACTACAGATTACACAAAATCCTTTCAGTCACGCTCAGGTTGAATTACCTCTTAATCAGAAGTATTCCTCTGCTTTACTCTAACATCATTTTTTCTCATTTTTCTAATTCTAATGTTTCCTAGGAATGATCTCACTTCTTGGTTAGTACGTAATTCTATTTGTTTGTTTGTTTGTTTGTTTGTTTGTTTATTCTGATATGTAGTATTTTGTCATTTTCTCAGTAAGCAACTATTCAATTCCCTGTAGTGAATACTTTGCAGTATGATGAAGAACTGTTGAAATGAATATCTGAAATAGGAAAAACTTTCACGTCTCTCACAGCAGACCTACACTTACATTAAATTATTGACCTTGTTCTATTACTCTGTGATGTTATCTATACCTAATATATTCTGGCAGGAAAAAAAAATGAAAGAGAAAATTTAAATTTCAAGCTGTGAAATATCTGGAGTATATTAAAATAATTTCTTTAAAAAAAAAAAAAAAATAGCCCAAAGGGAGGTCTTTAACCTGGTATTTCATGGTCTCCTTGGCAGGTGGATAAAAAGTATTATTTTAAGTATCAGTTTATTTTCACTGGAAAGTGGGAAGTGTAAGTTTAATTTTTTTTTTTTTTTTTTTTTTTAATAACAAGTATGGATAAGCATATTGCTATACCTCAGGTTTAAGTGAAATTCAACTGAAAAAAAGAACGAAAGCAGATATCTTTTAAAATGATCTAACAAATGCAAATATTTAAATATTTTTAAACAATTTTTAAATTTAAAATGTTTTATTAATATTTGGGACAAAGATTTGATTTTTTGTTTCTCTCATCCCATTTTCCATGTTAGCAGAAGCAAAACAGGTTTGCATAGTGATGCATAAGAGAGAAGGAAACAGGAAATATTTACAGCATTTATTATCACAGAAAATCTCTTTCTTATATTAATCGTAAAAGTAAAAGAAAAAAAAAGCACAATGATTTTCAGTAGATATTATTGTGTTTTGTTTGACTTTTACAAAGAAATGGAATAGTGGGTAGGATTCAGGGTAAGGATTTCTGTTTTGTTTAGCTTAACTTAAAGGTGGAACTTAAAGTCATTTATCAAAATCAGACCAAATTTCCCATCTTCAAAATCAGCTCCTTTCCACAGTATTATTTTTGGCCTTGATAAACAAGAGGCAGTCAGCACTGTTTAACAGTCTAAACGTGTTTTTATTGACCCAGTGAGAAGTACTGAGCTATCTGACATCTGAAAATTCAAGGTACATGTGTCTTAATTTTGTTTGTATCCTTACATCTCTCTTCTGCTTGCCCTGGCTAGATTGGTTTCTTCAAAAAGATGTTATTTAACATGATAGGAAAGGTGAAAGTGGGTTTATTGGTTCTGTACTTCTATACTTCTGTAATTTGAGTTGCATTACATGAGCTCCTGTGATGACAGAACTACACATTATTTAAAAGGTCCTGTACCTTCCCAGGTGATAACATACAAGTTCATTAAGCATACTTTTCTGGTGAAATGATTCTTTTTCAATCTCAGAATAGATTCAGACTTACTGTTTGGAACACAAGTAGTTATTACAATATTCAAAAGCCATATACATAGAATTGACTCATAATGACTCATGCTTCCCTACACAGAATAGTAAAGAGTAAAATGAAACTGTAGCAAGAGGCTGAGACAGAAGAAAACAGAGCCTGAATTTCTTAGAAATGGACATGTAGACAGATATGTTGGGACCCGCACTGAAATGATGTAGAAAGTTTCAGTGTAACTTTTTAAAAGATGGAAAGTTGCTTTTATTTTGAAGCGAAATTGATTTCATTTATTCACAGTCACAATCAAAACCATAAACTCACAAGAACCAAAATAAGAATGTCTCTTCATCAGGCAGGCTGGAAAGTGTTTTAACTTCTCTGGAACGTGAAAGCTGATAAACAAAAAATTAGAAGTCCATTCTTGAAGACAGAGAGGGGAGAAAGCTAATATTAAAATTGATAAATACTTGATATTTTTATGCCTGTATTGAATTATTATTGGTGCTTCCCTTTAAAGAGGGGGGAGATATGAGAAGAGTATAACTATAATCCTCAAAGAATCCACACCCAGTTTTGCTGTGAGATAAATCATGTTTTACTCAAAATATCACATCCATGCTCATTAGCTTGTTCATTGTAATGTGTATACAGCAATAAAGTATATTATTTAAGTAACAATCTGTTCCTGGCAAATTGACAAATGTAATTTAGAAGCTGTCTTTGCAATTATCTGAGCCATGATACAAAGAGATCTTTCACCCGAACACCCCTAGTAGCTAGAGCATATGAACATTGTATTAGAAGTCTAGAAATCTCTGTTAATAATGAGTATCTTCAATGACCGTGAACAGCTTAAAAATAATAATAATAATAATAATAAAGTAGATACTAGGTTATCTCAAATAACTCAGTCAAAATTTCCAATTGATCAGTTGCTCTGACTGAAAATACTGTATTAGGAGTCTTCCACCTATCAGGTAGTTAATGAAAGGAACTGTGCCTTCTGCTCTTGGAGTTTTTGCAGGGATGGTGGGAAAGATACTCATGGGAACCACAGCTTCCTCAGTGAGAGAATATTGCTGTGGTTTTCTTGTAGATAATTCTTGTTTTGAGTGACTCTTACCTGAGTGAGGTGAAGACTCTTAACGTCCCTGTAGTGATCTAACAATATTTTCTTAATTCAGGAATGATCAGGTAACTACTTGCGATAGTAAGATGAGATGCATGGTAGAGGTCAAATTAGAGGTCAAATTACTAGCTAATTGAAATAACATACAAAATGCATTGTTTAAAGCAGGTAGCTACCAGATTGCAGCAGAAGAAATGGTCTTTATTGTTTTTGGCACACTCGAACCCTGATGAAAACTTGATCATACTCTTAATAATTATGCTAAAATGTAAGTAATCTGTAGGCAATAAAGTTTGATTTCTTTATTTACTGTAAGCAGACTTTACCACGCACAACTACATAAAGACAAACTTGCATTGTTGGATGGAAATTTCCATTATGGCAACTGACCTGCACTGATCAAGGAAGATCTGTATTAAACAGGTTTTCAGTAAAGAAGGCCTTAAAGTTATATTCTTTGTCTCTGCAGCTTAATGAAGAAGTGAGACTGAATTTCACATTACAACTTGTAATACTTCTACATGGTTACTTTTCAGGGATAATTTTTATATCTAATGGCATTCATGAAATATAGATGTGGATATGATAACTCTTGACTTCTGTTCTTGATTGTCTTTTAAATAACCATAATCTTAAGAAAGCATAAAATCAATTGCTTTACTGTTTATCTATCAAACTGATCAGTTATTTTTTATGTTTTCACATATATAATCTTAATACCTGGAATTAAGAGTATTTTTTAACTTTTGGCTTTTCTCAACATACATGAACAAGTGCTTTTTTGCAGGAGCACATCTGCTTACTGCATATGTTTTGTTCTCTCTTTCAATATACTTTCTATTCTTCCTTCACCTCTTTCCTGTCTGTCTTTACTTTTTATATATATATGTGTGTGTATATATACATATGATTTTATATTTTATTTTTAAGTAAACAAGTAAGAACATCAACTAAATGATTTTTTTCCATTTACTACTTCTGTTCAGGATTTGCAGTGGAGATAAAGTTTATAACAGTCACATCATCTAAGCAAATTAGCTGCCAGAAGGCGAATCTTTATCTTTTTTTCTCTAACTAGTGATGCAGAAGATGCTCTTCATTGTAATTGTCAAGAAGGGAGTGGTTTCTTTCTCTACTAAGTAGAGAAGATATTTGCTAAGATTTTTAAAGTATCTATATGCCTGAACTAAGATAATTTGTATTCATCCTTCAACTGTTTTAGAGGCAGCACTAGGTATTGTACCACTTTCTCAAGCTCTGCTGTAGCACAGAGTAGGGAGGGTGGAAGAAGGAACAGAGAGAACTGAAACACTGGATCACTGATCATTCATTGCATTACTGCTAATACATACATTACATGTTTTTGGCTGCTATTGGATAGGTCTCTGTGAGAACTGCCTTAAAGACAGTAAGTTGAATAAGGTTTGAATCCCTCCCCCTCAATGGAGTTTTAGTTCAGAATCTTGTTTACCTTAGCTCAATACTATATTTCAATTCAACAAGTGCATCACATGCTCAGCAGAGCCCTCAAAGCAAATCACGAATAGTGTGGATAGGAAAAGGCCACATCACCTGGAGGAAAGCCAAAGAACAGCTTCTGATCTTGTTTTTGCTTATCAGTGTAGATATAGAAGAAAAATTATTTCCTTCTTTCTCTCTTTGATTATTGTGTACAGATACACAGTCATAGCCTGGCAAGCATGATCACAGTCCCAATACATTAAAAAATGTCTTTTAGAGTTAAAAGTCAACTCTGTCTTCTGGCTTAATTTATACTTTAGGTACGTTATATCAGAATTGGTTAATAATGAGGGGTTTTCATAGTTTGGATTTGTACATTTAAACATGTTTTTTTTTTTTTTTTTTCTTTTTGTGAAATAATTGATGTTTTGAACATAATATTTTAATATATATAAGTTCTGAATTTATTTATTTATTTATTTTTCCTAAGACTGGTAGAAACATAACATGAAAAGAAATTCAGCTTTCTGCAAGAAATGCTTTCCTAAGTACAAAAGTCCTGCAGGGAGCTACTGAAGTGTCCAGGCATAAGGGAACCTATGAAGAGTGGAACCACAGCTAGTAAATGTAAAATAAAATTAAGAATGGAACCATAATCTTGTTATACAATAGAAAAGTTTGTGAAACACTAATATCCATTTATTGTTAGAAAAATGTTGCTACACTGGCAGAATAGGTCCAATGAGTTTGTTCTTTTGACTATAATATATTGAAATTATTTCAGAAAGTAAGTCCTTCACATACAGAAACTTGTGACATGTCTCTCGACTTTTATAGATCTCTCCAATACAAACTTAAACAATTTTAAAAAGTTGACATCAATGTTTCTTATCACCTTCACTGGATTTTTCAAATGGGTAAAAGCAAATTTTACTGGAGATTCATTGTGGCCTGACAAATTTTTGAACCTGACACAAATCTTTTGCTTGTCTTCATTGGTGAAGGGTGATTAAGATAGAAAAAAATAACAAAAATAAGAATATTTAGTCTCTTTTTTTCTATTTGGTATTGAAGTCCTAAAAGGATTAAACAGATCACGTTCAGAATTTTGTGATTTCAGCTGGCTTTGACTCAACTTTTGTATTGTAATTTCTAGCCCTAGGCTTAGAACGTTTTTGCAAAACAGACTAATTCCTTGTTTTTTTGAATATGTTTATACCACTAAGAGCCCACCGCAAAATTTTAATTCTGGCCCTTCTAACACAAAATCAGTGAGACTTCACTGTTATTTGCATAATCTAGATGTGTGATAATTAAGCATTATATTTAAATTGTTTTATGAACTCCTCAAATTTTCTAACAATTAAATCCAGTATTTCAGCTTCACTTTTAGAAAAACATAGTAATTTATCTTAACTTATATAGTATGCATGTTGTATTTTTAACATGAGGTAGCACAGTTTATCTCACCGTTTCCACTCCAGGTGACTGTGGCTGCGTGAGTGGTCATTTCTAATTGAATAATGAATTAGTTCTGCGAAGTAAGTCTTCCTGAAAGTCTTTTATCCCTGTGTGATGTTCAACTCTGTTGCCTATTGAATTATACATTATAGTTCAATATGTCCTTGTTTGTTTGTTTTGATTTTCACCTTGCGTCACAAGTTGGTCTGTTGTTTTTCTGGTTTTGGTTTTTTTTTTTGTCCCCCCTACATTTTTCTCTTCCATGAATTTGTACCAGATTATAATTTTTAGTTAAAAAGATACATGTGCTTTAAAATTTAAGGAATATATTTCCTTAATATTTGCTTCAGGAGTGCCCAAAGAATCTTTGATTTTTCTAAGATATGTAAATTCTAAATGTGCCTGTACACATTTAGCATAGACTCTACATATCTGCTGTTTAAATAATAAAACTGGATGCAATATCTTCTAAATGCTCAACAATATTTTTGAACACTGATAAATAACTTAAGAACTCCTGAACAAAAGTCGAATTTGCTCTCCAGCAGTTTTTTCACATTTTTCTGACTTTAAAACACAAACTGCATTATGAAATTAAACGTAAGTTTCAAGTACCTGAAATGTTGTTCATTTGTTTGTTTATGTTTATACTGTCTACTTCAGATTTGTGAAATCTAACTAGCCTACTTTTATCCACCTAATAATGTTAGCAAGTGAGGTCAGGAAACCTTTTTGTAAGAAAAAACAGAAGTCTAGTATGTCTTTAATATCATAAATAATATTGTTGATGAAGCTGCTTGGCAATGCTCTTTTCTCTGGACATGTTGTTTAGAAATTTGCAGTCTTGATCTTGTAATAGAGTGATAATTTAAGGTAGTGATAAAAACTGAGAAGAGACAGTCTTACCTTAGGTGAGATAGCAAATGGTTTTTCTGATTTGATCTAAACTAAGGAATATTATAAGATAGTTCAGATTTGATTCACTGATAGAATAAATTTTAATAGATTATCTGCATATTGTTATTTAACATATTTCAAATATCTATTTCCATTTGTTTTGTTATATTTTATGGCCTTGATACTCATCAACCTTGAATTGATTCCAGTTGAATTTACAAAACTTTGTTGCATTTGGAAAATATTATAATATGTCTTGATTTAATATAGATTACATTGTTCAGGAAGCATATAAATGTAGACAGAAGTATATATTTTGTTAACATGCTCTTTAGTAAGATCTTCAAAATATCCAAGTAATCTAGATTAAACTTCTGCATAAGTGCTTTAAGACTATAAAGTTCAAATTTTGTTCTTGTGAAACCCTGAATCAGAATGTAAGTAATAGCCTCCAATTGAATGAGGAAAACATTTTCTATAATAATCTTTCATTTTTGCTCATCAACAACGATTTTCTGATGATATCTGTAAGTTAAAAAAAAAAAAAAAAGAAAATGAATCTTGCACTAACTCTAAAGATCAAAAACGGATTAAAATACAGGTCAAAATTAAGAATTAGTGTAGCTAAGAACTAAAATTAAATATCACATATGAAAATATTTATTTCATATGACTTTTTTTTTTCCTAAGGATGAAGTTAATAAATAGCTTATTTCCTCATCAACTTTTACTTAAAAATGGATAGTTTTGATCATGTAACTAAAGATTTCCTGAAAACAACTGTCCTTCAAATGACTTTTTACCTTTCCCCTCTAGCAATTCCCTGTGTCAGTTTTTTCTCTCCATGCTTTGAGATATGAAATCAGAAATAGAAATTAGAATATATTCCTGATGACTCTTGGTTTTCTTTCTTTTTTGTTTCTTACATTTCCATCTGATTCTATATAAATTGTAATATATGAATTAAAAATTATTTTTTCAATAGTTTTTCATTTATGTGATCATAATTTTTGAACTGTGTTTGAATTGTTGGATTCTGTGCTGAAGAAGGCAAAAGGAGGACTCTTAGAAACTCATGCAAATGCACACTTTCAGAACAGTTCTTCACGACGACATGCTAGTTGATTCAACAACAAACCACAAACAACCACAACTCCAGTTGAAACACCATTCCTGAATAATTTTGCAAAATTATTCATTTGAGCAGACATACTCTTGGTAGATATTACACAAACACTATTCCTTGATTTCTTCTTTAATTTGCCAGGCCAGTACCAGGTTCAGCACAGTGATATATGAAGTTCTGTAACTTCCATACTATTTTTCCTTGATACTGGAATTAGGTATGTTCAGTGTTACCTGATTTGATTTCCTACTGCAAGTTTCAGTGATATGAAAACAGTAATACAAAAAAAGGAAAACTCTTTATTACTTTAATGTAGTAGAAGTAAGCAACAATAAATTCTGACACAATACAACAGTTAAACAATATATCAATGAGAATGAAACAGAAGATTTTGTATTTGGCAACTTGTTTATTTGTATATCTTCTCTGATTCATACTCATGAATGTATCTGTGAATAAAATATTATTTTCCTTCCATTTATTTATCTTTGAAAATAAATTGTCAGCCTGGATATGATAGTTGGTGATGATTATATCTCTTCATGTCATTTACTGTTACCAGAAGTTTACAAAATTCACACCTATTCTTTTGGCCTAAACCTGCACAGTACACATTTACCTCTGGTTTTGAACACTTCTGAGAGGCAGAGGATCCCCTCAGATAATTATACACATACTTTCTGGATTGATCCAAACATCATGACCTCTTTGACTTTCAGATTTTCATCTGCACAGTAGAACATAGGGACCTCTCTAACTCTTTGCATTTTGTCTATTTCAGCTAGTTCACAGAAAGAAAACATATAAAGACAAACAGCAAAACAAAGAAACTAATCAAACCAACCAACTGAAACAAACTACCAGGACATTAATATCAGCTGTATGACAAAACTGTAGGCCAACTAGCAAGGAGCGTCTGACTGCTTTCTTTGTTTGCACTAGAGATATCAAAACGAGCACATGTACTTAAGGAAATACAGTTCTTTGTTGCTTGCTTTGAGTGATTGTCTTTTGTATATTGAATTTCAGTTTTCTTATAATATGTCTAGAAAGAAACATAGTTTTAAGATTATCATAATCCTTCTCTATGTCCTCTTACCCTTGTGATCCATATCTGTGATCTCTTAAGTTTAATGTATTACCCATCTATTACCAGCTCTATTTTAACTTCCTCTCCAGTTAACTCTGCAAATAAAAGACTTCTAGCTGTTTTAATTTTCTCTTCTGACAGCAAAAGACATATCTACATTATTAAAATGCCAGATATCTTTATAACCATTATCAATTACGGTAATTAATAGAAAATGGCTGTAGAATTTGCAAGGGAAAAAGCATTATTCTAAATCTTTGTTAATTCCTAATTGTCTATAAGCTACTGTTTCTCCCACACCCCACTTATTATTTGCCCTTTCATTTATTCACTGTTAATAAATATGTTTTAGCAAAGTTGATGCATAATTGCAGAGTACATCAGTTCAAAGTATAGAACTACTGGCCCTGTATTTCTCAAGTAGAGAAGAAAAGGAAATTTTCTTTCATAAAGAAAATTGCACTAATTAAGAATCTAAAGGGATGCAATCTACACAATGATTATATACATATATATTTTATTAACCAAGACTACAGACCATGGATCTACAATGCAATATGACTGCTCTGAAAGTAATGCCTCTTATTTTATTATGTCAGCCCATGATTTCAGAGGTGGGTGTTGGTGGTATGAAAGTAGTGATATATTCCATTAAATTCTTTTGCCATGAGGTTGTCTCGCTCCAATTTATAGGAGGGAGAGGAGGATCTTTTATTATCTATATACCCGGCGTGAGATTAAGAAGCAACGGTTCAAATGTTGGTCCGACCAGTTTATTACAAATCTTAATCAGGGAAATGGGGAAGGGGAGAACGGACACTATTATGAATTAGGGTAATGGGGGAAGGGAAGGAGGGCGATAGAAAAGATAGAAAAGGAGAAGCAAGGGGTCTTTATAGGCAGCAAGAGGGAGATAGTCACCACCATGGATCCAGCGAGGTTCGTAGTTCAGTCTTTGATCTTCAGTAGCAGTGGGTCGTCAGGCAGAGTTGTCCTGTTGCCAATGACGACGACGACCATGGTGATGATGGCCCTTTTTCAATGCTTCAAAGTGGTTGAGTCAGCTGTTTTTGGAGTGACAGCTCAAATCCAAAGTGGTTGAGTCAGTTCTCCTTGCGGTGGCAGCTTCTGGCTCTGGGATCTCAGCAGGAACCTCCTTTGTTCTTATCTTTCTGGCCTTGCCAGCAGATAAGAGGAAGCAGGGAGGCACCAACTTGCATCTTGCCTTCGCAAGATACAATGGTATCATCCCCCAGCCTTCCATACTTAGCTGGAGCGGTTTGGCCACAGGCCAGATCTTCCGCCAGTGAACACTCCTGAACACTCTCTTCCGCTCTTCTACAGAGCAAGCAGCTCTGGGGGAAGGGCCTTGCAAGTGTTCCCAAAGCGATATCGATTGTCACACAGTTAGCACCCATCAGTTGCCTCCTTGACAAGTCACTCAGAGTCTTATCACAAGAAAAACCTCAGGAAGCAAGCTTTGAGCCAAAAAAAAAACTAAGAAGGATTCTCACAGAGGTGCAGGTAACAGAAGAGGACCAGTCTGACAGAACGGCGTCTGATGTGAAAGAGAGTATGAAGTAAAAATGTGTCAATGAATTCCTCCATGAGGAAAAAATGCCCCCACTGACATCCACCAATGCTTGCTAAACATTTATGGAGACCAGTCAGTAGAACAAGCCCAGTGAGGTGATGGGTGGTGTATTTCATCAGTGGTGTCTGTGGACCACTGCTGCAGGTGCAGATTTTTACAAGCAGGACATTCAGGCTCTTGTTCATTGCTGTTGACAATGTATACTGGTGATTATTTTGAAAGGTAGAGTTTTGTTGCTGAGAATTTGCTCTATCAAATAGATAGAGCTCTTTGCTGTGTTCTTTAGCGTGTTCTTTCTATCTTTTGTACTTTCTATGCAAATAAATAGGAGTCATTACTTTCAGAGCAGCCTACATGTTTTAAAAGTCAGAATATTCATGTTTCTCCTCCTTCTGAATGGAAGTTCAGTGTCTTGTGTCAAGAAGGTATTTACCATGTGTGGAGCTTTGTTAGTATTAATTGCAGGATTTTCATGACTTCATATCCTTGCTATCTAATGTGAATCACAGAATGGCCAGGGTTGGAAGGGACCTCAAGGATCATGAATCTCCAACCCCCCTGCCACATGCAGGGCCACCAACCTCCACGTTTAATGCTAAACCAGGCTGCCCAGGGCCCCATTCAACCTGGCCTTGAACACCTCCAAGGATGGGCATCCACAACCTCTCTGGGCAGCCTGTTCCAGTAGCTCACCACTCTCTGGGTAAAGAATTTCCCCCTGATGTCCGACCTAAATCTCCCCTCCCTCAACTTAAAACCATTTCCCCTCGTCCTACACATATCAACCCTTTCAAAGAGTTGATTCCCCTCCCCTCTGTAGGCTCCCTTTAGGTATCGAAAGGCTGCAATGAGGTCACCCTGCAGCCTTCTTTTCTCCAGGCTGAACAAGCCCAGCTCCCTCAGCCTGTCCTCATAGGGGAGGTGCTCCAGTCCCCTGATAATCCTAGTGGCCCTCCTCTGGACCCTCTCCAACAGCTCATTTTCATATGGGTATATCAATATTGTTTTAGCAATAATTAATTATGAAACAAACTGTGAATTACTGCTTTTGGGACTGAATTCATAAATATAAATATGAAAATACTGAAGACCTTCAAAAAGTATACCTATTCAAATGTCAAAGGATTTCAAAGGGAAGATATTTAGTTTAAGATTAATATTCTCTTCAGAATACTGTAAAATAAACCAATTATTTGCATTTAATTACCTGGATATTTTTTCTCATTAGAATTTTTCTTCAAATTTTCAAATCTGAGAGCTTTTATAAGTTCAAGTTTCTTTTCTCTCTCTCTCTCTCTGTTTTGGTGTAGGAGAGAGAACACTTGATACATGATTGAACATATGTGTAAAAACAAGGGCACTTGAAAATCAGGGAAAGTCTCTCCCAATTTGTATGAAGAATAGCACAGCTCTTCATCCGGGGTTGATGCTTAGGACTATTTCTGACCTAAAGATTTCATGCAATAGCCAGAAGTGAATAAACACGCTTTTTTATCCATATATTTTTTTTCAAATTTTCATACACAGAAGCTTATAGGATATGTTTTCAGATGTCTTTAATTGCTCACAAGATGTCCAAAAGACACAGTAGGCAATATTATTAAAAACAAAAGAAAATTACCTTTGCAGTGGTGAAACCTTGAATAGCTTTATTTTCTTTCAAAATTTTTCAATAAAATTCAGCGATTTCTAATTATCGTTATATTGATGTATGTACAACTTCATTACAACTCAACTGTCTGTCTGGTCTGGTGTATACTTTATCAAACCATGCAACTGGAAAATTTACATAATTACAAATAGTGAACTATTCCTATGCATAGAAGTATTTCTAAACCGTATTTCTATTTTGATTTTGAACTTCATCTCAGTTTGGACAATCTTCCTTACATCACCCCTAAAAAATTACTAGTTTTCCTTTTTAGAAAATTTAACTAAAAGCTTTTTGATGACACTCCTGAGGGATATTTCAAATACCAAGCAATCAAAAAAATAGAAATCATAAACACTTAGATGGTCTCATGAGATCATCCAGTGATGCTGGTTTAATTGATATGACACAGAATAGAATGGGAAAGATCGTATGTTGCTGATTTAGAGGACTTCAAAAGTGATAAGAACAAAGCTAGTCTATTATGTTTGCAAAACTGGCTCTTGATGCTTAGTGAGCTAAAAGAAAACATCGTTAAAAAATCTAGTATACTATCCAGTTTGGATCAATGTAATCTTTTTAGTCAAGGCATTTGGCATCTCAAGATGGGCTCCAAGTAAAATACCATTTTTGTTTACAGATCCTCTATCCTCCATTGTTTTCACATTCTCTATAGTTGTTTTCACTTATCAATGAGTTTGTTTCCAGAGAGAGAACATAAGTTAGTCATTACAGAGAACTCATTACATACATTTCAGGGGAGAGGGGGGAAGGGAAGAACAAATTTAAAAAAAAAAAAAAGAAGAAGCTATCCATTTTCAAGTTACAATCACCTCCATTTAGGGAGATTTGGTAAACTAAATGAAATTTCTATCAAATTATCATTATCATTTTATCTACACTTAAAAAGGACTGATGTATGATCATGAAAGTGGACTATCTCTCATATTAGAAGACTGACTTCTATGTAGAACATTCACGAAGAGAATAAGTACAAACAATTCATATTTTGAAAAATGTTGGTTATTGATTAAAATTTGAGAAAAAAAATTCGATTTCTATTCACTGAAAAGATCATTCAGAAGGATGTAGGCTACTGATGGATTCTTTTTATTTAAGATTTTTGACATCACCATTAATTCATTCTTTGAGGCAGGTAACTCATTAATGAAATATTTCCATCTTCTTAACTATTTGATCCACTCCTCTGTCCTTTTGTGATAAGAATACCTCTACAGCTGTATGTGGTAATTGCTTTTAAATTCAGTGATTTCTGTTATTTTGCATTCTTTTATAATAATAATAAAAATAACAGAAAGAAAAAATAATGACATTTTAAAAATAGCTTTACAAAGAGAAGATATACTACCAAACGTAGCAGTGTGCTACTTAATTTTTCTGTTCCTAGTTAAATTTTGTATAAATTATCCTAGCTGAATAAATATATACAATGGCATAACTTCAATATGATTATTTTTGTGTGTTTGTGACTGTAAATGTATGTTTAAGTTACTTGCAGTTTGCTTTTAATTTATGAAAGTGAAAAAGCAGTCCTCCTTCATAAGAACTTCTTTTATAAGATTCTTCTGGGGTTATTACAGACTATTTCTACACAGTGTGTAAGAAGAATATTTTGATTGGGAGTTTGATTTTTTCCTATATTTACTTTACTGTAGCAATACTTCTTACAACTTTCAGTACCTTTATATTATACATATAGTAGGTATAATATATATATAAATATAATATTATGCAGTACAAGGTAAAACAAGTATGTCAGAAATTATTTTAAACTAGAAGAAAATATTAGATTATTGAAAATATATATTTTCGTGGACAATAATTTAATCACGGAAGACTTTTTGTGTCCATGACTGAATATTTTGTCATATTTATACAGCCTCTGAGAACAGAACAATGAAAAGAGATGATTTCTGAACTGTAAGTGCTCTAGGAACAAGTTTCTCTCACTCTGATTTGATATGGTGAGTTAGCATGGGTTTCGTTTAGGTCAGGGAATTTTCCTTCAAGACAGTCACTATTCTTCAGGTCTTCTTTCTTCTATGGAACATTTGATCAAAAATAACATTGACACGCGGAAATAATTACCTTCACAGTCTCAACATTGTTTCTTCACTGGAAGGGTCAGATACATCATATCTCATGTACATATCATAGAACAGCACATACTTATAGCCAAACTGCACTTTCCTTTTTCATTCTTTCTCCTGTAGCAGTAGAACTGAAGGGACTCAGAATTCTGATCTTATTTAGCAGTGTAGAAAAAACTAACATGAAAATAAAAACAGCTTTTACAGAAAGAAATTTAAGCAGCTGGCTGTGCATATTGTCAGCTGTAATTCGAACTGACAAAAAGAATCTCAGCTGAAGGAAAAGCTTTAATTTTCAATTGAAATGTAAAGAATGGAGAATAACCAGTGCTCCACCTATTTAGTGTGGCACAATGAATCTGGTTATATCAAAGATATTCTCTAGAACATTAACAAATGATGTACAGCTATTATATTATTAACAGAACAGGAAAAGATGTACAACCACAATTCATAAAAAAAAGTGAAAAATGATTCAATTAGTTGAATGTTTGCAGTGGAGTATCCTATTGAAATTCTATCTCTTTGAATTCTTTCTATCCTGATGGTTGCATATCAGGCAGTAATACATTTTTTACATTTCTAATTAACTAAGTAATAGCCACCTGAAATTGTACGTTTTTATATTTCTGGGTTTTTTTTATTATTTTATTTAGAATTTTTTATATCTTCTTAAGAGCTTATGTACTGTTTTCTCAGAAGTATAAGGTAATAGTTCTATTATTTTTTATAATTCTGTAAAACTAGATTTGAAATAGGTTTATTTTTGAAATATATGACATACAAAGAATTATATCCTTGCATAGTACAGATTTCTCGTTTACACTTCTCAAAGATGAGTCATACTATACAAATAATAAAATCTGCAAATTACTCATAACCTCTTCCCTTCTTCAGGTCTATAGAGGTTATTTTAAATATCTACATAGTCAAGCAGCTTTTATTTATTTATGTTAAACTATGGATTTCAAAATTTGCCACTTTCATATTATTCACTTTTATCATTATGTCTAAAGAATTCACCCTTAACTTTACATTTTCTTCCCCATATTTTTAAACATGTAAGTTATCAAATATCTGTTTCTTACTCTTCAGTATCAATGCAAAGTGTGGGCATCCAGATTGAAAATTTGCCATTCCTTTTTGAATCTCCTTTTCTCTTATGCCTGTCCCACTTTACATCTGAGTTTTTATACTTCCAATTATATCTCCAAGCTGAATATTTTCCCCAAATTAGTAGTTATTATCTGTTCATCAGCTAAATATATATTCAGTAGGTTCATCACTTAAATATATATTCAGAAGGTAATAAAATAACTGCTGCACCATATGGTCATGATAATTGTAACTGGTACTGCAGATGAATTAGTCACAAAATTAAGTGTAATTACACCATCTCAGTTAAAAACTAAAAGTTTCATTGTCTGATTCAAAGAGGAAAGAAGCTCAGTAAATTGCTCTTTGAAATACATGGTAGTAGCAGGAGTAGTTTGTACTTCTGCATTCAAAGTACAGTCTCTCTCATAGAAATATACTCTTTCACCTCAATGTAATCTCTGAATGTTTCAAATGCAACACATAACTAATAACTATGAAAAAGGATGCTCAAATTATAGTTAACAATTTATTATTACAATTGAGATTGAAATAAACACATAAATTGTGATTATGCTTCCAGAAAGCTACGCCAATCAACCAGAGTTCAAATAAAAACTAAAAAATGTATGCTCATTTTTATCAAAATATTTTTAGCAGCATAATACACTGTCTGTATCTGAATATTTGTTTATTGCTTTTGGAAATGGACAGATTAATTTGTGATCTTAAGAATTTAAATAGATATGTTAGCAGTATTATACACATAGCTGAACTGCAGGTGAAAATGAAGTCAAACAAACAGAATTTATGTGTTAGGAAAGTCCACTAGAAACAAGGCAGTTCCCACTGGCAGATAATAGTCCACTAGGCAAGTTGATTTATTAAGTGGGTTTTCTGATCACTAATGACACCTATGTGTTTTTGCTCATTTGTAAAATAGCTTCATAGTTTTATTTTTGGTGCTATACCTACAGAAATCTTGAAATTGCATATGAAAAAGAAATGCTATACACAGTGTCATGACTTTACATAGCACTGTTTCTGTAGTCATTAAGATTTGGATTACCAATCAATTTTAATTTAAATTTATAACCCATCATGTTCATTTGGAATTCTTTGTGCAGGCAGCAACATCTGTGCTAATGAATTTTATGTGGTATGTTATGAATAAATAATTTTTCCTTCTAGGTTTGCTGAAAAAAAAAAATAGCCTTCTATTATTGCTGTTTGTTTAAGAGGGAGTCAAATTGAAACTGAATTTTCTGCAGTCTTCAACAAAAGCTGCTGAACTATATAATCCTGATGTAAATAACATATGAGGCCCACTGTTCTATTTGCTTTGAAGCAGATAAAAGAAATACCAAGAAAATCTTCTTAATCAAAAATTATATTTTCACAGTATCATTGAATCATAGAATGGCTTTGGTTGGAAAGGAAATTAACAGCCATCCATTTCCAACCCCACGGACCCCTACAGGGTTGCCAACCACTAGATGATACAGCATGGGGTTCTGTCCAACCTGGCCATGAACACCTCCAGGAATGGAGCATCTACAGCTTCTCAGGGCAACCTGTTTTACTTCCTCACTACTCTCTGAGTAAATAAATAAATTCCACCTAATATCTAATCTGAGTCACCCCTCCTTGATTTTAAAGCTGCTGTTCCCCTTGGTCTTATCATTATCAGGCCATTTAAATGTTGGTCCTTCTCTCTATCTCCCTTTAAGTACTGGAATGCCAGTGAGGTCCCGCCAGAGCCTTCTCTGATTGTAGGCTGAACAAGCCCATCTCCCTTAGCTTTTCTTCAAAGGAGTGGTGTCCAGCTTTCTGATAATCTCTGTAGCTTTCCTCTGGACTTGCTTCTCTAGCTCTACATTCTTCTTGTGCTGAGGGCCCCAGGCCTGAAAGCAGGCCCCTAAATGGGGCCTCATGAAGGACAGAGTTATGAAGGACAATCACCTCCCTCTCCCTACTGGCCAGCCCTCTTTCTTTGCAGCCCAAGTTACAGAAAGCCCTCTTGTCTGCAAATACACATTGTTGGCTTGTGTCAAGCTTTTCATCCACTAGAACCCACAGTTCCTTTTCTGCAGGGCTGCTCTCAATGAGTTCTCCTCCAGTCTGTAGACATTTCTGGGATCACCCTGACCCAAGTACAATACATTGCACTTGACCTTGTTGAATCATATTAGGATCTCATGGGCTCAATCCTATCCATGTTCCCCTAGATGATATCCTTTCCTTCTATTGTATCAATTGCACCATTCAGTTTGGTGTTATCCTCAAATTTGCTGAGGATGCATTTGAGCCCACTATGCAGGTCACTGATAAAGATGTTGACCACTGGTCTCTAGACATCACCTGTGACAATCCTCCACCTGGACATAGAGCCATAGAGCACAAACTTTTGGCTGTGACCATCCAACCAATCCATTATCCACTTGATACTCCACCCTTCAAATCCATACCACTCCAATTTAGAGATAAGGATGTGATGTGGTACCATATCAAAGCCCTGGTAGAAGTCCAGATAGATGATATCTGTCACTCTTTCTTTATCTACTGACATCTTCTCTCCACCATAGAAGGCCACCAGATTGATCAAGATTTTTCTTCCCTTGGTGAAGTTGTTTTGGCTTTCATGGATGTGCATGTGCCTCAAAATAGCTTCCAAGAGATCTGTTCCATGAGAAACTACCAGTCTGTACTTTCCTGGGTCTTCCTTTTTCCCTTTCATAAAAAAATGGGAGTGATTTTTCCCTTTTTTCAGTCACTGGGGTCTTTGCCTGACAAATGACAAAGTTATCCACAACATGACTAGAAAGGTAAATTTTGCTTTGATATGCATTTTATACTTGAATAAGAAATAAGAAATAATCACAATCACAAAATCTTTCATTTTTTGTTTTGATAGAACAATTTTCTGTGCTCAAAATTAATGTATAAATATTCTGAGAATGCATTTGTAAGATTTCTGTACTTGTGACAAATTGGAGTCATTTGGCCCAATTCCCTTTTCAGCTGAAGTCACTCAGCTTCTGCATTTGAGTTCCTTCTGTTTTGAATTTTTTTTTGAAATTAAGTAGCTTGAAAATTGGATCCTGTTGCTGTTATTTTGGTTGACTGTTTTCTTAAAGATATCTTAACTACTTTAGAGTTTTTATTTTGCTATGCATTTGTGAAAGGGAAGAGTCATTTAGCAATGGATATACTTGCTCTTGATGGGGATAATGATGCATCAAATACTGAAAATGCAGACAATTCTTAAAACAAGAGAATTCTATCAGCAATCTAGTCAATTCAGTGTGTGGTTGAAATAATGTAATCCAAAGGGTTGTTGGAGCTGCTTACTTTTTTTATTTTATTTTATTTTTATTTTTTGAACTGTTGCGACTAATAGATGCCTAAAGAACTGAATATTACCTGAATTGACTATGTCAACTATTCTGCTAATCAAACTGTAAATATTTTAAGGGTGAATGTATACAAACATATGAAGTTAATGTAACAAAACCAGGCTTTCAACAAAGTTAAAGTTAAATAAATATTTTAATAAATTCTTAAAAGACTGTAGGTAATAGATAACAACTTAAATCACTTTGATTTTTAGGAACATAAATTTAGAGAATGTTTACTTAGACTCATACTTCAGTCTAAGCAGATCTAAGGACATTTCATATTAAGTTAATTGTTTTAAAATGGCAAAGAAGGTAGAAGGAATGTAGGAAAAAGAATCAGGTATCATGGTTCAGCTTGATTTCTGTGAAGGGACTCATGGATCCATGTCCCAGTAAGAGCGGGGAGGGAAGGGAAAATGTAGGCAGATGGGCCTATGTGAGGAAAAGCTCTTTAACTCCCAGCACACTGCATGATGTTATAATGTAGAATATGGATGAAAAACCATGAAATCATGACATCAGATTTTCTTAATCCTAAAGTGATCCCTTCCTATTAGATTTTAGGATCATACTTCTATAAACCTTGTGTATTTTGATTCATAAATGTGCAGTCTAGAGATGAGGGAGAATCCTTATCTAAATTAATTTTGCTCTCAAAAAAACTTTTGAGAAACAGAGGCCATGTGTCAAGTTATCCTTCTTACACAAGCAGTGGAGAAACAAGACTTGGAAATTCCTGCAGTTTATGTGAGTATGATGGTTAATGGTCTTAAACAAGTCTAGGTCAGAAGCTCTAATTACTACAGGGCGGTTGTAATAATATATTTTTAATATTCTAATAATTTCATCACAGTAAGTAGCTTATATGCTTATGTATGTGTAGAAATTGATTCTTATTTTTTATATTCTAATTATAGAGTTAGATGTAGATGTTAGAGATATAGATACAGAAATACAGAGATGAGTAGAGATACAGAGATTTTTTAGACAGAGATAGATATAGGTAGGTTCTCTAAATCAGGTTCCTCTTTCTCAATGCTGCCAAGATTTCTGTTCTGCAGATATTTTTTTCCCTAAAAGGGCAATTTTCCTCTTCTTTGAGAAGAGCCTCATCTGTTACTAACTGAAGCTTTCTAAGCCAGGTGGAACTCTAGTCCATAAATTTACTTCTTCTTATCCCTAATGTGTGTAAATTGGCTTATGTGTTTAAAGTCTGAGAGCTCAAGAATACTGACGTATCTCCCGTTCAGTAGGAACAAAGGTTTCTGGGAATCCAGTATAGCGGTAGTTTTCATCTTCAAATATAGACAACAAAAAATTCAAGTAATTAATTAAAAAAATTATTGTGGCTATAGTATACACATCACCTACAGTCCTGTGTCCAAAATAACAGCTACATCAAAATATTGACTTTTTGAATAAAGTCAGGCCTTTGCAAATTTTCTTCTGTCATTCATATTAAAGATAGCGTGTAAATGAGTCTCATGTACAGTATATTAAGAAAATTGTATTCCTTCACACGTTTAAATAGTCATACTCTTTGCGATCTTAGAAACCATCATACAGTTCTTGTAATCATGGATTTAATTTTCAGCTATATATATATATTATTTCTTTTTCAGAAGAGAACACATAAACTTCTCATTACCGCTGAGCTGTCAGAACTATACAATTTAATGAGAATAAGAATATATGGAAGTGCATTAGTATTCTGTGTATATTTGCTCACTAGCAATTTGTTTTGAATTAAAAGTATATCTATCCTTCTCTCTCTCTCTCAAAAAAAAAAAAAAAAAAGGATAAACTCTAAATATTAATACTTACTTTAAATATTAAACAATTATTCTAGTTACAAACAGAAAATATGACTTAATCATCCAATGGGCAATAATGCTACATCAATTAAGTGAAAGTCTAGTTTCTCTCATCTCCTCCTTCCTCCCTCCAGCTTGTTTTTCTAATCAAGGACATGCTTTCTCCCCTGAGGCATGTGGGAGTTTAACAATTACTTGCAGCTCTAACACCAAGCAATTTCTTCTGGGACTGCAGTCTGTTAGAGTTCAATTTTCTCAGCCATAGATGAAATGATCAGAATGAATTTGTTCCTTCAGAATGAAACAGAATGAATAAACTAAATGTGTTTGAAATGAAATTATGTAGCACTCATTCCTAAATCAGCAGACTTCTTTTGCAAATAAAGACACTACCATGTGCAAATGTAAGATCTGGATTTTCTGGCTGCTTATACTGATTCTTTCCTCTTGTTGCTTTTTATCTTTTAGATATGGCTTTTAAAAAATTTATCTCTTACCTACAGAGATCATTATTAGGAATATTAGAAGAAAGATCTTTAATAAATTGCTTGTTTGGAACATTTTTGTGAAAAAGTATATCAAAGCATATAGCAAGAAATTAGCCTATAGCAAAACAATAGACACTGGGAAGAAAATCAAAAGGGCAAAAGGGAGAGGATTTATGAGTTGACATGAAGGCATGTTAATAGGTAAAGCAAAAGCCATGCAGACAAGCAAAGCAACACAAGGATTTAATTCATTATTTCCCATTGGCAAGCAAGTGTTCAGCCTCTTTCATGAAAGCAGGGCTCATCACGTATAATAGTTTATTGAAAGACAAATGCCATCACTCCAAATGCCATCTCTTCCTTCTATCCCCCAGTTATAATGCTAAACATGATGTCTTATGGTACAGAATATCCTTATGGCCAGTTTGGGTCAGCTGTCCCCCCTAGCTTCTTGTTCACTTCCAGCCTCATTGCCAGCAGGGCAACAGAAGAAGCTGAAAATCACTTGGGTATGTGCAAGCACTGCTCAGCAACAATTAAAACATGGTTGTGTTATCACCATCGTTTCCATCAAAAATGCAAAACACAGAATCAGACCACACACAAATCCATGACAAACTGTGGGCCAGACAGCTTCACCTCTGTCCTAGGAAAGGTGATGGAACAATTTATTCTGGATTCCATCTCTAAGCAAGTGGAAGAGAAAAAGGGTATCAGAAGTAGTCAACATGGGCCCTTCAAGGGAAAATCACACTTGACCAATCTGGTAACCTGCCATAATGTTGTGACCAGCTGAGTAGAGTGGGAGAGAGCAGTGGATGTTGTGTACCTTGATTTCAGCAAGGCTTTTAATAACAGTATCTTCTATAGCATCCTCATGGGTAAGCTTAGAAGGTGTGGGACAGATAAGTGGAAAATGAGGTGGGTTAAGAACAGGCTGGTAGACAGAGCTCGCTATGATCTGTGGCTCAGAGACTAGTTGGAGTAAAAATTAGGACTAACCATAACTTTTGTGTTTTAAATTGTGAAACGTTTGGATGAACTGCAGATCTCTAAAGGAATTTTGAATTACCTCACTAGATGTTCTACTTTACTTTCTAGAAAAATAAATGAATCACAGATATATGTGTTAAATCTTTAGATACATATGAACCATCTGTTCTACTTTTTACAATGAACTAACATCCTGAATGCTGTAACATTTCAGTAGATATAGACACAAAATTTAAGGGTGAATAAAGAAAAAATTAACATATAACTGAATTCAAGATGAAGATGAGAAATGAGGAGAATGATTAGATGGGAAAATTTTAGTGAAGAGACAGAAAAATGCTTGAGGAAAGGCTGTTCAAGACATACTAATCAAGCAGTGCACACGTAAGAAGCATGAGGTTGGAGTATAGCAAATTTTATAGGGAGATGCTATGATAGTGACGTGTTTACAAATATCTGAAAAAAGTTTTTTTTTTTTTTTTTAAAAAAGATCTTAACTGACTATAAATCAGGGCAAAATTAGACTTTTCTGAAAATTTAACTTACATTTACCACTCTGTGTCTTTTATATGTTTTATCTTTTCTTTATACAGTGCAAACATGTTATGGAGATCAACTTGTCCCTTCTTTTGAGCTCCATTACTCAGGACAGCAAGTTGGCATGCTACTGAGCAATTTCATCAGTGTTTTTGCTTGTATTTGCATTCTCAATTTAGTTACTCATTTTAAAAACACGGCACAAATAATTGTAGTGCAATTTATGTTATTTACACTATATAACACTTTGTTTAGGAATATTTGTTTTAAGCAAGCTTTTTTCTCACTTGTTTGTTATAACTTTTGGTTTTTAATCTGTTGTTTTCATGAATTTATATTCTTGCTTCTGATCTTCATTTCTCAGAGAGTCCTCACTCTGTATAAAAATTACATTTTCCTAATGAATGCACAAGTGAAATGCAATTGTTATATCTACACATGCAGATTACAGAGATTTTCTTAAGAATCCTTAGATTCTTTGCAAAATTTAATACAGATTTATTTATAATGAAGTAAATTACCTTTATGAAGCTAACATTTCAAAATTGGCTTGCTAACTGAACTGTCTGTTCTCAATTTCACTCCATGCTATTTAAATTTATCACATATGAAATAATGATTTTAATTTATTTTTCCTTTAAGCAAAAAGTTTCAATTTTCAAAGTAAACCTTGCTTTATAAACTTTCAGTCCTAACCTTCACCTTTGGAACAATGAAGGAAAGTGAGTGGAGAAGAATAACTTCTGGGGAGTATCCTGGTGCGTCATGAATCCTTTTAATTTGAACCTTGTAACTTTTATTTCTGTAATGAGAAAAGGCAAATAATATAGTTTAGAATTACTGCCAAGCATTTAGCTAATCAATAAACATAAAGTAATGCTGCCAACCCAGAGAAATGACAAACAGAAGTGATTAATATCAGATGTACAAATTTAGAACTTAAACAGAAAACAAATATAAATCACTCAGACAAATATTTGCTTATCAGAATCTCAGTCTTACTGCAGAGAGCATTGGAAAGTTGAGTAGTGCAATGAAATCTATGATTTTTGAAACAAAAATATTTTTCCGGTATTAAGATTCTTAGGAAACTTTCTGTTGTTTTGGTTCCACAGGGTAAACTGGCAGATGGAAAGTAACTGTGCTTGAAGTAGCCAACTATGTCTGTGAGATAGACCTCATCCTTCAGAGCATTCTCACAGCCAGAGTGGTAGGGAGCACATGAAAAGTGGCAACAACAGTTGACTCACTTCTGAGTGTCTGAGCTTTAACACTTATCAAATGTGCAAGGACAGACAACATAATTGTGAGTTTTGCTCATTTTGAGTCAGATATATTTAGGATCTTAAATAATAAGTAAATGTGTATTTCTTAGTGCATAGATCAGTAAACAGTTTAGATGAAGGATGGACAAATGTTTCCAGTTTTTAATGAAGTTCGCTAACATTTTCATATTATGAAGTACTGTTAACTCAAGAGAATTTATTCCTTTCTTTGAATGTGCAAAAAGCAAAGTAAGTATTCAAGTAGTGGTTTTATTGCCAGAAATCACTTTATTATGCCGCACCATATTTAGCTGGAATACCAGATTATTTATTTAACCAGCTGTTACCTACAGTAATGCTGCAAGTGATGCAATACATGGAATATATGCAGTAGAATCACAGAATCACAGAATGGTCCGGGTTGGAAGGGATCTCATGGATCATGAATCTCCAACCCCTCCTGCCACTGACAGACTACCAACCTCCACATTTAATATTACCCCAGGCTGCCTGGGGCCCCATCCAATCTGGCCTTGAACACCTCCAGGGACAGGGCATCCACAACCTCACTGGGCAGCCTGTTCCAGCACCTCACCACTCTCACAGTAAAGAACTTCCCTCTGGCATCCAATCGAAATCTTCCCTCCTTCAACTTAAAACCATTTCCCCTTGTCCTGTTGTTATCTACTCTTTCAAAGAGTTGACTCCCCTCCTGTTTATAGGCTGCCTTTAGGTACTCAAATGCTACAATTAGTGGAGTCTTCATTAAAGGAGAGACATAGACCTGCTCGAGCGTGTCCAGAGAAGGGCCACAAAAATGGTCCAAAGGATGGAAAGCCTTTCCTATGAGGACAGGCTGAGAGAGTTGGAGCCCTTCAGCCTGGAGAAGAGAAGGCTGCAAGATGAACTGATAGCAGCCTTTCAGTTTCTAAAGGGAAGCTTCAGGAAAGAAGAGGACAGACTCCTTAGCAGGGTCTGCAATGACAGAACAAAGGGAAATGGCTTGAAGCTTAAAGAAGGTAGATTTAGGTTGAATACACACACAAAAAAAGAATTTATGGTGAGTGTGGTGAGGCATTGGAACAGGTTACCTAGTGTTCTGATTGATGCCTTGTCCATGGAGACTTTCAAGGAGAGTCTGAATAAAGTCCTGGGCAACCTGATCTAGTGGGGTGTCCCTGTTCATTGCAAGGTAGTTGGACTAGATGGCCTTCAGAGGTCCTTTCCAGCTTTAAGGATTCAATGATTCCATGTTAGTAGTTTAACCTAAACAAAATTAGAATGAGATGCACAAACACTGTATGTCTCATGTTAGTTTTTAAACAATTTGTCCTGCTGAAATTCATATTTCAGCCCAATATGAAGAAAAAAGGATTGCAGAGAAGTCACTAAAGTATAACAAGTATAACTCTAAAATGCAGTCTAGCAGTAAATGTGAGTGTTCCTTTAAAGAAAACAAAGCAAATGAAATAAACAAACAAACAAAACAAACAACCGTCCCCCCCCCCCCCCAAAAAAAAAAAAAAAAAAAAACACACACACACAAAAAAAAAAGCTCTTCTAGCATAAAAATTGTGAATTGACTGCCTGGGGTTGTTTGTTTGTCTGTTTGCTTGTTTGTTTTTCCCCAAAACATCACAGATAGCAAATAAACATTGCTTTTGATTATTCATTATGCACTACAAATCTGTGAAGGTCTCATTTTAACTCATATTATTAATGAGTGTATGCTTGAAAAAAATTAGATGAGTACCTTAAAGATAAATTTTAATTTGATGTTTTTAACAGATGCCTTGTGGTTAGAATTATACTTAATAATAAAGACAGGGATAATTATACTATTATATTAACACTAATGATTATTAGAGTGTATCTACTTTTAATATATAGTGGGAAAAGGCTGAAGGAAAATACAGTATTTCTAACATGAAAGGAGAATAAATATGATCTTAATTTTACAGTTGGTGTACTCTGAATATAACTATATTGTTACTTATGCATTAAATAAGTAATTTCAAATGTTGGTGACATTTATTACAATTTCCATTAAGGTTCTTTGGTATTAAACTCCCAATAATGAGACAACAGGTTTGATACTTTTGAAAGGGTATTTTTATTTTTTTTTAAGGGAACACATGAGAAATGAGTGACAAATATTACCAGAACAGACAATGAAATATTTTTGTGTTTTATTATTCTTACTTTACTCAAAATGAGAGTGCAATTTATATAATCTTAAATTTTTTGAAAAATCAAAACCAAAACTTTTGGAGATCTTATTTTTCTTTTCTTTGCCACCGGACAGGCTTAAGTTGAAATGTAAAGATGTGGGCAGAGAATAAACTCTCATTTAATGAAGAGGTGGGAGAGCAGTAATCATTGGAAACTACACAACTAGGCTTATAATTTTAGTGGCGAGCTTACTAGTATATGTCAAATTGAATTAAAGTCTTTGGTTGTATCGTAATACTTTTTGTCTTCGCTAAAAATAGCTGTAGACTCTATTTACTTATTTATTTAGTTAGTTAGTTAAAAAAATTGGTTGGTGTTATGAAATCTTTAACTTTAAAGTAATACATACCTCATTTAAATAAATCCCAATTGATTACTAATATGTTTTAAACTAAATCTACTTTATCATTAACATAGTTTTGGTTATATCTACTGTAATTCCAGCAGGCAGTTCTCCAGACAGAGAAGATGGTCTGATCTTATCTCTAATGTTGACAATGAGCCTTCTGGCTCTCATACATGAGAGATGAGTAATAACCAGAAGCACAGTAATCAGATGATTTGAGGTGTGGAAAATAGAGCCCGATTTGAAAGACTGAAATAACTGCAAAAGGAGGAACAGGAGGTTTTTTGTTTTTAATTGACTGTTGTGGTTTAACTTATTAGGGTGCTGAGCACCAGGCAGTTGTTCAGTCATTCCTCCCATTCCCAATGAGATGGCAGATACAACTGGGGGAAAAAAAAAAAAAAAAAAAAGAGTAGAACTCATGAGTTGAGCTAAAACTATTCACTGAGAGAGGAGAGGAAAAGGATGTTAGTTATGACTATATACATGTATGTGAACGTATGTAACAAGTGATGCAGGAGTAATTGCTCACCATCCCCCAGTTGATGCCCATCTAGCCCCCTGAGCAGTGGAAGAGAGTAAAATGAACTCCCAGTGCCTTCAAAACTGTCATATAGTGTGGAATATCTCTGCCATTTCAGATCAGCTGTCCTAATTCTGTTTCCTCCCAGATCCTTGGGACCTTTATTGAGAACTGCTTTGGCTCTGTGCCAACACTGCTTAACAGCAGCTATAAACATCAGTGTGTTATCAACATTGTTCTCTCCTTGAAAAAAACAAACAAACAAACAAAAACAACAACAAAAACAAATATGAAAGCAAACACCAGCATCATACCAGACACTCTGAAGAAAACAGTTCCATTCCAGCTGAAACTGAGATAATATTTTTAAAAAATGAGTTATTGTTTATCAGAGAGTTTGGTGTCATCTTTCCAGAAATTGCTGACACATGTAACTACACTTTCTAACTCATTCTCTTTAAGACATAGAGTCTAATAAAACTATATAGTCCTTAGGATGTGCCTAGGACTACGTTAAAGATTTTTAACTGAACCTTCTAACAGTACCGCTTCTAATGAATCATTGCCTCCTGTAGTTAAATAGAAAAAAAAAAAAAATCCATCTACTTTTAGTTTCAGTATATGTAGTTTTACTCCAACTTGATGCTTTGTTATAACTTTAAATTAAAGGGAAACTCACGTTAGGAATTTTCTGTTCCCCAGAGATAAGTTTAAAGACTTGGCATAAAATAGTTCCATGCTAAACTGGGTAGTCTTTGAAAAATTGAATAAGAAATATGCTATATAACATGTAAGAAACATGAATAGATTATTTTATGTAATTTTCCAGCTTTTAAGAAAAATATTCTTTGATCTGTAACTTGTATTCAATACACTAGAAAATGCTTAAGTATATATAAGATCACATGATCAAATCATAATTAGCGACTGATCGTAATACCACAGCATCACAAGCACATCTTTTATGATTAAAAGCCCAAGGACAATATGAGACACTTTCTGTTTAGAATGACACCAGCAGTAGGGATCATGTAATTTTAGCTCAATTCTCAAATGAGAACACATGGAAAGCAGTACCAGTTTTCACATCGGTTCCAACTATGCTGGTGTGATCTTTATTTTCCTGCATGAAAGTGTTGTATGTGAAAAATTATAAACAGATTTTCTTCTGAAATAAGGAAATAAACCAAAGGTTGTTTAGAATTGGAGGGTGGGGGGCAGAAAGTCTGACAAACAGAGTTCCTAATGGAATAATTTACTCTCAGAAGGAATACCACAGATAGCATCACTCTTCTTCAGAACACTTCTTCTCCACTACATTCTCTTCCTTCTTTCCCCCATATCTCCTTCTCTGCCTCTCTATACCCACCAATTCTTTGCCTGATTGGATGTTATCTACCTCAGCACCTGTCTATCCTTGTTAATAGAGGAACACATCCACTGTAAGTTGAAAAGAAAAATAGGTGTCTCTTCTAATGAAGATCAATTTGCCTCAAGATTTAGACTATAAAAACCAAAATGCTAAATTCACCACTCAAGGTGTTTGGAAATATGATAGACATCTAATCTGACAGGTGGATGACTGAAGAAAACAGAAGATTCTCTGCAGAGAGGAAGTTCTCTCTCAGCATAGTTGAAGCAGACACGGCCTCACATTTAAGGCTTGATCATCATGTTAGCTTTATTCTAAGTGGAAAGGCTTATCTGAAATTTTTCTTCTAAATCTATCTTTTTGAAAGAGTTGCAATTGTTACTTGTTCTGTAAAAATCAAAAGATAAAAATATATTAAAGTTACCCACATTTTTTCCTATTGAGTATTTCATAAGCTTTCTTAGGTCAAGAGTAAAAGGAGCTTCATATAATTCAGATTCAAATGTTTATAATATATTTAAACCACTTCCAATTTAATTTTTGATGACTTTTATACAACATATAGAACTCTATAAAGTCAAGTTAAAGTTTCCTTCACAAAAAGATCAGATTTTGTAAAATATAAATAGACCAGTAACTGTAATATCTTGCTTAATACTGATTAACTTTCTGGACTTTGTATTATCTGACCATTTAACATTTAATTTTAAGGTATTTTAGAAAATTATTTGCCTAAAATGTAACTCTTTTTGCCACTTTTTACTCAGCATGTCCTCTAACACTGAGATTTAGTTTTCTTTTCATGAAAGTGTGAAATATATGCCAACTTGAAATAGTGATCTGGAAAATGTACCTAAATCTACTCCAAGAAAGATATCAGAAGTTAATTAATATAACTTCTGTAATACTTATGTAATACTGTGCAATGACTGAACGTTTCAAAATTCCCAAAAAGGCCAGTGCTTCTTGAATTCTCCTTAGCAATACACTAGCAATTTGCATGAAATAAGTTTGAGAGTTTCCTTGCATGTACCTGAAGATCACAGTAGTTTTAAAATAATCTTAAAAGTATCATTAAAATCTGTAAGTTTTGCTGGCATTTGAGCATTTCTGGGAATAAAGGCAACAGGGATTTTGCTTGAGCTAAAAGGAAAGTCTTAGAACAATGTTTGAGATTATGTTATGTAATTAATGTTAATTGTCATTAACAATTCATCCTCTTGCAAGATTGCCAGTCACTAAAGTCATAATTCCATGGAAGCATTGATTTGCATGTGTTTTGGTTCTGCACTGTCTGGTAGTTTTCAGGGTTTTTATAGCAGTACTCACAAAATTGTTTGTTGAAAAGCTGACAAAATCAGATTGTTAACAATTAAAAAATGACTTAAAATATTGTCAAAGATGATTCATGAAAGTCTTTCAAATATATTTCTTTTTCATTTCCAGTCACAGAATGATTAGGCTTGGAAGGGACCTCTGGAGGTCATTTGGTGGAAATAATATATCCTTCTTGCCACTGGAATACATAATGCATAGGATTACTGAAAAGTTGGTTACTGTATCTTATTTTCTAAACAGAAAGTGTCGATATTTAGTATTTGCTACTGTATTGGTGCTTGGTCTTTTCCCAAACAGATTTGGGAAATTCTTGCCTTTGCCATTGATGTGGAGGTATCTTAAAAATCTGTTATTCAGAACACACAACTATGTACTGAATTCTAAAATGCAGAAAACTGGGAGCGTGTTTAAAGCTCAGAAGAATAGTTTAATTAAAATTGTGTTCTCAGTTATAGTTCTTATCAGAGCTTGCTTTTTTTAATTTTCTGGTCTGATGATTAAGGAGCAGATGGGCAAAAATTTGTGGCACTGGCTTCAAAATATTTTGGTTTTTTAATATATTTTAGATGCTTGTGTGTTTTGTTTTCTTTTAATGTCTTGAAAATCTGTCTCTATAATTCCTGTTGACTCTGTGAACAAGGGCAGTGTTTGCTTTTTGCAAGTTGTTCAGTACTTCTATGAGCATCGAGAGCCAAAAAACGTATTCAGCTTCTTTCATAAGCTTATTACTATCATGGAAGAGTGATAAAGCAAATTTTACAAGAAAGGTTGATCTTTTTAATAGTTACTTATTTCTTTCAGAGTAACATAGTGATAGTGACAATTTGAAAACAAATGTGATTTTGATATTCTTCAAGTTTTATATTCTATACTCAGTGAAGGTTTACAGAGGTTGTAGGAATAGAAATCAAAGCATTTCCAGTAGCCTCTTCATTAAATACTTCTTGATCTGATTGTTTCCTGCTATTATACTACAAATTAGTTTAGGAGATATGAAGAAGACAGATTAAAATTAACTGTTTGATTTTGTTTGCTTGTTTTTCCCCTGCTTTTCAGGAAATAGTCCAATTTTCCTCACTCTCATATGTCACTATATTGGCTGTAGTATTGAATGTAGATGCGTTCAAGAATCTGTCAATCTATGGGGTGATTGAGCACCGGTCCATTTCCAAATCACTCATAAACACATCTACAATGCAGATATTGCATCTCAATTTTTTTTAATTTTTTTTATTTTATTATTTTTTTTAACTTCACCACAGACCATAGAGTGTAAGAAAATAGATGTACAAATTCATCCTCACAGGAACACAAATATGTTTTTTCTAGACCATTCCTGTAGCTGTAGATTGCAGTTTAAGTAGCTTCACACAATGAGAACAATATTAAAGAGATTTAAGTCAAGTTAAGAGGTTTAAGACCATTTTTATGTCATTCCTGAAATGAATTTTATATTTTATTTTAAGGGGATAGGAGATCTGTGGTACAACTTTTGACTGTACACAGGTTTTTTATGCATCCTCCATTTTGTAAATGCATAGTCTGTGTTTAAGTCTTTGAAGAACTGCTAGATCCTCCTGGTACTGGTTGCTTATGCCACTCTGGAGAGTGGGTTGCAAAAACAGAGTAGGAAAGAGTATCACAGAATCACAGAATGACCCAGGTTAGAAGGGACCTCAAGGATCATGAATCTCCAACTCCTCTGCCACATGTAGGGCCACCAACCTCCACATTTAATACTAGACCAGGCTGCCCAGGACCCCATCCAATCTGGCCTTGAACACCTCCAGGGACAGAGCATCCAGAACCTCACTGGGCAGCCTGTTCCAGCACCTCACCACTATCATAGTAAAGAGAGTAGTTTTAAACACAGCAACATCAGAAGCAGTCTAAATCAGATTTTCAGTGTCTGGTCCCTGATGACAGATCATTCTTATAGTTGGCATAGAGTGTACTCATAAATACTCTGCAAGTATATCTCTCCAGCCTCCTCTCCAAACAGTTCACTAGAGAAATGATCTACAAGATAGTGAGCTGAAACTATACCTCTTTCTTATGTTGTTGTGAACTGCAGCTTTGGATTTCTAGCCTCTTATAAAGAGATGGAAAAGAAGCTCATTATGTTTTGAAAGACTTTCAGAGTGCCATTTCTGAATGCTGGTTGAATAGATGAAGAAATGAATTTATGCCACTGAAAAAAGCTTTTTCTTTCTCTTCCTTCCTTCCTTCCTTCCTTCCTTCCTTCCTTCCTTCCTTCCTTCCTTCCTTCCTTCCTTCCTTCCTTCCTTCCTTCCTTCCTTCCTTCCTTCCTTCCTTCCTTCCTTCCTTCCTTCCTTCCTTCCTTCCTTCCTTCCTTCCTTCCTTCCTTCCTTCCTTCCTTCCTTCCTTCCTTCCTTCCTTCCTTCCTTCCTTCCTTCCTTCCTTCCTTCCTTCCTTCCTTCCTTTCCTTCCTTTCCTTCCTTTCCTTCCTTTCCTTCCTTTCCTTCCTTTCCTTCCTTTCCTTCCTTTCCTTCCTTTCCTTCCTTTCCTTTCCTTCCTTTCCTTCCCTTCCTCCCTTCCTCCCTCCCTTCTCTTCCTTCCTTTCTTCTCTTCCTTTCTTTTCCTTTAACATTGTCTGTGTTTTCTGTGATTTTTATGAAAAATAAAAAATAAAATAATTTCAGAAAATAATATTTCACATTACGAAATATGATTTTTCTATTTCTTAAGTAATACACATGATCTAATAACTGAAATTAGCTCTGAGAACTGTAATAAATACAATGATTCAGGAATATCATTACAGCTTTAAAATTGTGCTGTTTATCTCTTCTCTGTCCTAAGACAGATTTCTAGAATTAATGATATATGTGTTTCTCTGTGTGAAGTTTTTTTTGTTTGTTTGTTTGTTTTGTTTTGTTTTGTTTTGTTTTTAATGGTTAATTTCAATAGACTTGAAAAACTTCAAGTAATTGTTTGTTGGTATCTCTGAAGTTCAAGTTACTCAAAAGATTTTCCTTTTTCATTGTAACACAGACCGATGATGACAATAGTCGCTGGTGAAAACAGCAGAAAGTAATGTTTAACTGAATATTTTTACCTGTAAATTAGGTAATCCTTGAGTTATTTTAAAATAATTGTATTATTAACATTCCTTACATTCTTACACGGTGTTTCAAACAGCACATGTAATCTGTCACATTGGGAGAGATGTGGAAATATGATGTTGAATTCAACAGGATCTCATTCACAAGCTTCTTAGTCACTCAGTGCATTGGAATATAAGATTTACTGTCTCTCACAGGGACAAATGGCAGTTTACTAGGACATACAGACACACAGAAAATTATGAACTTTGTTGCTTTGGAAATAATATGTGTAAGGAATGAAGGATGTCATTAAATACTTACTGTCACTTTTAAGTAGATTAAAGGAAGAATGAAAAATTGTTTCCAAACTTAAAGGTTTTATTTCTATACCATGAAAACATGTTGCTGAGGATGTGCTCATAAAATATTATTGAAGAGATGTCAGAACACTAATGAGCAGGAGGAACATTTTGTACCATCAAGCTCAGTCTTTTGCTGTTTCAGGTAACCACTCACAATTTTCCAAGCTATATTGAATTTTTTCCTTTTTTGTTTTTGTTTTTGTTATTGTTTCCTTAGAAAAACATTACATTGATAATATTCTGCTTAAATGGCAACCTATATTTCTCATTTTTTTTTTTTTAATTTCAAAACTTTAAATACAATTGAATAAACCTTATTTTCTAGATGACCATGTTTTATTCTCTGTTTTGATTTTAATCTTATGTGAGATCTCAATACAATTAAATTATGTAATATAACTAATCAAGAGTGAAGAATCTAGAGAAATGTTTCCCTTTTGCTGCCAGGCAATTAGCTTTATGTGAGATATGATAGTATTTCTGATGCAACATAATCTATTAACAATGGATGACCTTTTCCCTTTTCCTCTCTTTATACACCTGCCATTCAGCAGTGCATCTCTAATGAGCATCTTAAGCTCCTGAGAGCCTCTATTAAAAAAAACATTGTAATTTCACATGAACATACTAATGGCTGAAGTAGAACTTTTGATATATGAACATCTTTCATCAATCTTTCTCTCTGGGACCCATTAGGAAAGCTTTTACATTGTATATCATTTAGAGAGCATAATATGTAAAAATGCAGAAATAAAGAGAACACTGAGCCTTAAGCTGAATTATAGAACCTTTCCTTTGCACATAAAGGTATTACAATATAAAGACACCACAAGCAAATAAATAGTGTAGCTCTACGTAGTGCTCAGAATGGATTAAGTGTTCATAAAATGTGAACTGACAAAAGCAGCTGACTACATCAGCCTTCAAAGAGTTCAATAGAGAACTGGCATTCTCTAAACACTTTCATCTCTACCACAAAAGGAAGAAAGTCCATTTATTCTTGGGGTGCAAAGATCTTGCAGGTTTGCAAAAGTACCACAGCTACAGCATCTTCCTTCTGAGGAATTCAGAGACTTTGAAGTAAACTTAGTCTTGTGGACCACAGTTCCATACATTTCAAATAACCTATACAAAAACCTGACAGGATGGCATTTCGAATCACAAGTATTTATTTTCAAGATTAATTGGGCTACAGTGTGATATAAATAGTTGTAATCAATTTGAAAAGAAGGATTTTTGCCACTTCTTCATCTTTGTATCCAGTCTGAAATTATCCTCTCAAGAAAAGAAAGGAGAATTATATTCAGGAGTTCAAAATGTAATGGAAACTGAATAGCCAAATGTAAAGAGTTATCATAGTGCAAAGATATGGATCAATTATAAACACAGTGTTAAATACTTTCTCTGAGAAATTTTCATGAAATAAAGAAGAAAAACTCAACCTGTTACTGAGTTGGGAAGGCAGGTGTTAAAAATTAAATTGGAAGGGACCATTTTACAGGGGACGAATGAATAAAGTGCTTGTGATGTAGGTCTTTCCTTAGATGATTTACATTAATGATTGTATAATGTACTTATTATCTCAAGCTTTATATTGTGGAAATTAAATTAAGCATTTATACTAACAAGAAATCGAATAACAGGACAGACTAAAAAGTGAAGTGCCAAAAGTAAAATATGGGACTCTGCATTGCTAGTCAGGTACTTTGTTTACAAAACAAATATAATTTGAAATTGTGGGATCCTGATATTTTCAGTCTCCTGTTTCAAAAACTAATGTCCATAAATTATCCTCAAAGATTATTATTTTTTCCATATATGCAAGGTTATTTATGTGTAAGTACACAAAAAGTTTATGTTGTTAATTTTTGTGATAAATATAAAAAATTATGACAACTTTTTTGTTCCTTTTTTGTTTATTTTTGTTGTTGTTGTTGTTTTGTATTTTATAAAGAGGGTTGTCTATTTTTGTAGTTGAGAAATATTTTTATTGGACATTTGTTTTCACTCCTAAATGCAAGTATGGCAGCATAAAACAATTACATGGCTTACTTGATATAAATTGTAACATACATCACCAAAGTACTCCGTACTGGATAGCACAGCAGATTGGAGGAAGGCTTTGTATTTTTTTATTTGTTTTAATAAACAAATAAAATATTTTTTAATAGTTTGATTAGTTTTACAGTGTAGTCATTCTTTATTCCTTCTGTGTTGTTATTTCTCAAACAACAAAAAAACCTCCGATAGCTGAAGTTTAAAATAAATTGATTAAGTTGCAGCAGTGTGATACAGCTTATCTTGAAGATTATTTGACTAGGCTCAGTTTTCAGTAACATTCTGTGTAGTTTAATTTACAAGAGTATTTTGACACACATCTTCATGAGCCATCTGATGCCTTGGTGTCTGTTCTAGCACTTCTAAGGTCTTGCTTGGAAGAAGACTTGTGGGGAAACTTTAGTTCTGGAAACATTTGGTACTAAGGTTGTAGGCAAGTTACTCCTGAATCTCCCATTTTGTGACTGTTCCCTTGGGGACATTACACCATGGAACTCGATGTTCATAATTTGACCAAATTGGCCATGTTAAAGAGCTTTGAAGTCTATCTTGTGGAATCGTAGATTGGCCAAGGATGGCAGGAATCTCTGGATATTATCTAGTCCAAAACCCTGCTAGAAGTGCTGTCAGCTGAAGTAAGTTTATCAGGGCCACATCCAATCTGGTTTTAAATATCTCTAAGGATGGAGGCATTGCAACCTCTTTGAGCAACCCTGACTACATTCAAATTGAAGTTTCTTCTTAAAAGTAATTTCTCGTATTTCAATTTCTATGAATTCCTGTTCTACCACTTCGAGAAGCATCTCTCTCTTTGCACTCATGAAGTTTTTATACTTTAAAACTTGGTATGTCTACTTCTGCATCTTGGTCTGACATCAAGCTTTGCAGCCAGATGAATGGAAAACCTTTCAGCAGTTCCTGCTGCGAAGTTATAATTGAAACCTAGAAGACCTGTCATTTCTGGGTAATCTAAATGAATAACTGAAAAAAATCCTAGGATACTTCTAATACAAGAATTTTGTGAAGAAAAATGTGCTTAACTGAAGTTTGACCAAACTGAAGTCATTTAAAGGAAATTCCCAGAATTACTGATACGTAACAGACCTGACCAGATCAATTACATTACAGTGCCTTCCTCCTTCCCCCTGCCCCAGCCACCTACACCTTAAGCATATTTTTTACTGTAATTTTATTAGTTTAGTTTGATTACATTATTAAAACACAGATGAAAACTCTATTATAAAATCCGAGTTGCCCTTTCCAGTAGCAGAAACTGCTAGTAGCTACTCAATTGTTATATGTAAAACATTTACCTATGATAATGTTTCAATATGTTCTGTGCTTGTCTGTCCACAGCTCTCAACTTAAAGTGTTCAGTGTAGGATATCCCAGATTAATTTAACAACTAGAGAGTTAGAAACATATCTTTTTCATCCTTTTGACCTTAGTGTCAGCTCATTACTACTTTCATTCTTTTTCAGATTTGTTCTCCCAAAGAACTTCTTTTACAGTGACCTTTTAAAACGATTTTTTACCTTCTGTGTTTCATTAGAAAATGAAGGAGAGTCCACCTCCCATATTGATGGTTTCTGCGTCTTCTTACGACTTAGGTTCTTGGTAGCTAACAAGAATCTGCTAGCTTAAACTTCTCTGTCAGATTTGTTTCAAACCAGAAGTATAATTGTTTTCCCCTAACCCTTAGAAGATGAGTATGTACGTATTATATTCAATCAGGAACAGTGTAGGGGTTTTTTTGTTTGTTTGTTGTGTTTTGGGGTTGTTTTTTTTTTTCTTTTTTTTTCAGATCTGATGTGAAAAATTTTTAAGGAAGGGTTTTGTTTATTTCCTTGTTTTTGATAATTCTCATCTGTGGCACTAAAGGAATCAAAGCAAATGTAGGCACTTATATTTTTCCTAAGTTTTGACTGATACGCTACTACTTCCAGTACAGAAATTAAAACAAAATAGAAGAGTAATAAAAGTATAGTTTAAGAACAAAATGCCAGATATGCTGGGTATAAATTTGGCTTGTGTATTTAGATAAGTATATGTACATCACTAAGGCATATTTCATTCACTTCAAAACCTCTTAAAGGTTAGTTTTTAAGGTATAATTGCATTCTGAGGTATAAGAAAATTATGAGATTTGGAAAATTTGGAGAGTTTTAATTATAACAGTTTTTCTAAACATTAAATAGGTTTGACTTTTGTATGATATTTCTAGTGATTAAAAAATTAGTTATAAATCTTTTCAAAAGAAAACAAGATATGAAGCCTTTTTTCATATTTGGATTTAGAAAATGATCATTTCTTTTTATACCTGCATTTGACACAATAATTTAATTTAAAGTATAATTTATTATCCTGAAAATACATGTACCATAAATATTGTCCTTTCTTTGGATACTGCAGGAATTGTTTTACAGTGAGAGCTCATCTTGTGTGGTTTTGATTAACTTATTTGGATATATGTGGAAACATGAAGACATGATAATTTTTATTCTTAAAAGATTAAATCTAACTTATTAGAGGTTATAAGGATTTTGAATAAGAGACAGTTTAGTTTTAAATACTAGTTACACACTAAGTTGCAAGAATTAGTTTGGGTATGAGGGATGCCACATATTGGGATTATATGACAGTATATATAATGGTATACTCATATGATGTATTTAGCTTCAGACATCCTTTTTTTTTTTTTGGTGGAAAGTCAACTACTATAGATAAGAAGCAATTAAGGTAAGCTTACTTTCTGTGATTCCTTAAATTTCTGAGTCCTTCTTTGTTACAGAGCAGTATGTTTCAAAGGAGGTGATTCTCACACAGTACTTGCTTCATAAAACCTCACTTGACATACTGCATCCAGTTTTGGGGCCTGCAGCATAAGACATGGATCTTTCAGAGCAGGTCTAGAGGAGGGCCACTGAAATGATCAGAACATGGGAGCACCTCTCCTATGAAGAAAGATTGAGGGAAATGGGATTGTCTAGCCTGGAGAAGAGAAGGCTTCACAGATAGCAGCCTACCAGTACTTAAAGATGGCTGAAGGAAAGACAGAGAGTGACAGAACAAGATTTAAACTAAAGGAAGAAAAATCAGTTAGATGTTATGAGGAAATTTCTCCACTGGTGGTGAGGCACTGCAACAGTTTGTCCACAGAAGTTATGCATACCCTGTCCTTGGAGGTGTTCAAGGCCAAATTGGAAGTGGGCTCTAGGTAGTCTGTTCTAGTGGGAAACTTCCTTGCACATCACAAAGGTGTTGAAACAGGATGATATTTAAGGTCTCTTTCAACCCTGACTGTTCCATGTTTCTGTGGTTTGTGATTCCATACACTGAATAGTATTGGCGCCACTACCAATGTGTGTGGTACATTGTTTGCAAATGTTTGTGGTCTAGACAACAAAAACTCTTCATCATATAAACAAGAGTAAAAAGTAACAGGCAGCCATGGTTCTGCTATATTTTACTTCATAAAAAGGATATTTCAAATTTTCTCTTGCAGTTTTACAGATTTAATCATTATGCAGTTGGAAATGCGAATGCTCCACAGAAACAGAGAGGGATATGTATACAAATTCTTCAAGGACAGTCACTACATTTTAGAAATGCAAATTCTGCAGTGCTGCTTCCAGAATATCTGTTTAGTCTCAAAATTTTACTCCACAAATATTCATTCACAATGAGTATATCAGCCTGAGTTAGTATTAAGAAACACTATGTTAACCTGATGTAGCTTACCTATCTTGTACGTGATAAAATTATATTTTGAACCACTGCATAAAAAGAGATAGAAAATAAAGTATTTTGAAAGATTTACATGGATATCAATTTTCTCTGCAGACAACTTCTATAGAAGCAGCTGTAGCTTGAACTTCATTGTATGACCCTGATACAGTACTCCAGCTCTTCAGCGAGCGTTAGATTTGAAAAGGTTAAAAGGTAGGTGAAAGTTTAAACACTAAAGTAAATCAGCTTTTGAAAGTGGAAACCACTTTATTTAGCAAGTTTTTTTTTAATTATTATTTTTGCATTTAAGCATCTGAAACCTGCAATGGAAGGGGATGGCTTTGTAATCGTTTTAAAGCTGATTACTTTGTTAGTAGTAATTTCTAAGCTGTGAGTTTAAAAAATTTAAAACGATATAAAATAAATCAGTATTTCAGATTATTTTTCTCTGTATGTTTTAATTATTCAAAGACTAGAATTCAAGTTTTCTGAGTATGAGTGTCCTGTATAACTCACAGAAAACTACTTCAAAAGGTGAGTGCAGTTCTACTGAGATATATCCATCTCTCTAAGCAGAAACAAAAAACTGCATAGGCTTAAACAAACAAGCCTATGCAAAAATAAGCCAAATAAACAAGTGAAATGTAAAGAGACATAAGTTATGTTTATAAGGCTAGAAAGCTATTAAATCAGGGCTTGGTAATTTAGATGATGCTACATATCTTTTCAAAATTGAGCCTCAGTAGAACCAGTAGTGATTCCATGATTTCTCAAACAGTAATTTTACATTAGATTAATTGGAGAATTAATGTCAACATAATATATCCTTTACACTATGCATATTAAGTAAAATGCTCACTTAAAACAAGTTAAAAATCAAGAGGAGTTAAAAGAATGCCACATAAATCAGCATTTCCTTAATCACTGGGGAATTCATTTTTCATCCTTTACATATTTGCAGGTCAGTTATTTCCTGAAGGAGAAAGAAAATTCATGAATAATTTAAAAATCAATTCTGTTTCTGGTGAGAGCAATAAGCAGCGTTCAGGGATAGTTATATAAGACATATTCTGAGAAGTATTATTTATTTTAAGAAGACTTTTCTGTATTGTGTGCCTGTTCTTGTATGTTTAGAAATGCTTAGAAAATATTCCTTGTGGTTACATAGAATTCCCCAGTCCTCCTGATAGAAACTATTACCTTCATTAAGTTAAAAATGTTGAGTGACTCATAAAATATGGAATGTTTTAAGAACACAGTTTCTAAACTGTGTCAGCTGTTATCTGTGAAGGATTTTATCACGTTGTTTTCATGCAAATGCATTTTCCTGAAATGCTGTAACAACTCTATGCACACTTTCCATCTGCTATTTTTCCTTAGATTGACTTTGCTATGGTATTAATAATGAAAGCTTGCTTGAATATCTTTTTTTTTCACTGGCACAGGGTGATTTCAGAGATCTGGTTTACTCTCATTACCTTCCAGTTAACTTCTAGTATTTCTCTCATTACTTATTTGACTAAATCTCTCTTGACAATCATTTTACTTACTGACACAAAAATCCAATTTCAAATCATAACACTGGTAAAATAAATTGTTGAAAACTATTTTTCTTTTGTCTTTCTCTTGCATGACATAAAGCTACAAAAATTATATTCATGCGTTGCCTTTTCTGAAATATAACTGAAATTCCATTACACTTATATAATAAGGTAATGTAAGAAACTTAGTCAATTTCATAAAAAAGTATAAACCAGTGTAATAAATATCTATAGAGATAAGATGTACCTACTATGAGCAGTAATGGTGAAAAAGTAGATCTTCTAAGAACTGTTATTTTAAAAAGAATTTTAAAATTTCTATAGGTAGCTTGATGCCTACTAATGTCAAAAGGAAAACGGGAACAGGCAGAGTTTTGAATAATGAAAGATAAAACCTAGATGATTTAATGTAGCATGAATTATTATACAAGTGCTGTATTACTCAGTCCACTGTAGTTATCAATATTGTATGTATATGCATATATACAAATACATACAGTTTTATATATATATATATATATATATATATGTCAGAGTGTAGTACACTTTATGGAAACTGATCTTGGAACATACTGATCTTGGAACATTAGGGGATGTGACCTGAAGATCTTTTTTCTAAATATCATAAGGTCAGTAAAAATTGTCATAACAAAGCTTAGAATACTAAAAAAACCCACAGTGATTGTGCATCAATGTTAATGTCAATAAATAGATAGTGGAGAAAGGTGGAGAAAGAAAGGTGTGGCAACTTTTAACAACTATTAAGAAATTAGAACAATAGGCTTAATTTATAATGCTGTGGGGTTTTCAGTGTAGTTATTGTTGGAGAGTATTTTGGTCATTTTTTAGGGTTTGACAACTAGATTGTTGTCAATTAATAACTGAATTATATCATTACAACTTTTTTAAGTACATCAGTTTAGACATACCTTGCCAAAACTAAGCCTTCATTGCACTGCTGCATTGCGGATAAACACAAAAAGTCAACAATTGAAAAACGATGCTTAAAGGATTAAAAAGTAAGGACTGATTAGGAAACAAGCATTTATTTAGTGTTAATAGTAATAGACACTATCATGAGTTTTATCACTTCTATGATTTAGGGCAGGGGGAGATGAAAACAGATATGATGTTAATTATTTGTTTTTTTGATTATTGTTTTACTGGCATTATAGAGATGTTTCTATTATTTACTCCTTTTCCAAAAACCTTGTTGACAAATAATAGCAGCTCATTCTTTAGACATAATTTGCAAATACGTTATTACTATTTTTACTTGAACTTTTTTTTTATCAATAGCTGACTTAAATAAGTCATTGTTGGCAATCTGATGATGTGTAGTTCTTTCTAGGCTGTTCATTTTCTGTTACACTTCACTTAGCATTAGTCTGAATAAACAAACAAACAAGTAAATATAAAGTTAATTATAACTCAACAGATAAAACAATAAAAACAATAAAACAAAAAAGAATGACTGTGGGAATATTAGAACAGTAACAGCTTTCTGATTGTCTGAAATGTGAGAAGTACTTTTACAGGTGATGTAATAGGGAACGTGAGCTGGGTTTAGACCGTCGTGAGACAGGTTAGTTTTACCCTACTGATGATGTGTTGTTGCTCTGAGATTAAAAATTCCCTTGTAGTGCATGAGAAAAGGAATTCCAATTCATGGCCTCCTAGAAGAAATATAACAATACAATTCTTTCTGCATGTACCTTCAAATCATGCATATTTCCTAGTCTCTAACTATACATTATCTATTTTACCTACTTTTAAGGTACCACATTGCTTTTCAAATAAAATAACATTATATTATTTATCTGATGTAACTATACGCTCAACTCTTTTTGTTGAGGTCAGAATTATCATAATCATCATCATCATTAACAACAACAAAGTGGATTTGACATATGAAATGACATTCTGCTATTTTGATAAATTTATATATACCTTTTAATAAAATCACCAACACCTATATCCATATAATATTACATACTCCAGAGAAGAAGAAAAACAAAGTGAAAATGTGTAACGTTACAATTGATTGGCTATAAATTCTCTGATGTATTTCAGGAAGTGAAAATACCGTTTCTCAATGTGTTTTGGGAATAAATCCTTCATACCTGGTTAAAATGCAGATAAGCATTGTAAATTATTGTAATTTAAAAAGTTGATCTGATGCAATATCTTCCCTTCTGCTTCAATTATAGAGCTTGGAGGAAATTTACTACAACTATCAAGTACAACTTGGATATAGATGCAATCCCCCAAGCTGAAAGTCCCTATGTAAACAAAATTCCATTTTCTTCTAAGACAAAAAAAAAAAAAAAAGAAATCCTACAATATTATAATGAAATTATTGCTCATTATGATAAATTATGGAATTGGTAGTACAAAGCTGTCTCAGAATAAATGGAAAATCTGAATGACTCTTAGGATATGATAAAACCTCATATCTCAAATCTTAAAATTCTGATAATTCTTATATTTCTTATATTTCTTATAATGATTATTTGGTGATTTTTATATCTTGAGTGGTTTGCTTAATGCATAATGAGAGTTGTAACAAACCAGAAGTTAGTGTAAGTGGCTGAAAGGCATTTATTTCTGTGCTCTGGAGTTCATCTCCAGATTTGATAGTTTAGGAAAGAGAACGTTTTCTCTTTGCACATTATTATTTGCTTGTAAGGACCTAAGATTAGCTTTGTAGGGACTTCATCACATCAGAATAGTTGCTAAATGTGAACAGTGGCATACCTGTACATAAAAACTAGTAGGGATGCGCAAATTCCATAGAGTAGTGATCAATAGCCAAACGACAGATTACCTTTCTTAAAAGTATGTGAGAAACAGAAATATTGTGCAAAGGATAATTCCCCATTTCAGAAAAGATTAATAAACAGAGCAACAGCTACCTTTACTACAATTAAATTTTTATTTGAGAAGAAGAACAAATAAATCATAATTTTAGTAAAATACTGCAAACAATTTCTATGTAACAGTCGTCTTTGAAAGCTGGCATGGAATGCAAGGATCAGCAAAGCAGTTTGACATTGAAAAATTAAGCTCAGTTATTTAGTGGCAGGAAATTGAAAGCAACGAAGAGAGAAAATTATATGTAACACTCAGCTTACAAAGAACTGTATTAGTTTGTGAAATGATTGCCTGCCAATGGTAGCCTTCTTTACAATGTTTTTTAGTGAAAATATCACTGAATATTCCATTCACCCTCCTCTCAGTAGATGTTTTGATAACCCAAATGTCACTGTATTTTAAAATGATTTCCCAAAAGATATATATATATTTAAGTACATCTAGAGGAGTCCAAATCTTCATGATTCAGCTTTTTTCTTTGATCCCTGGAGTTACTTGTCATGCTTGTGTCCTGAAGAACTCTTCATGATAGAGCAGTACAATACTGAGCACTAGAATGTCACATCTTGTGCTGATGCATTGAAAAGATAACTAACACAAAGGACCTGAAAGTAAATGTAGACAGTAACAGAAACATTCTTAATCACAAAAGGAATGAATGAATATGTATTTTTTAAATTTTATCATTTGAAGTGCTTAACCTAGTGTATATGTGTACAGTTTATAGAAACTTTCACTGTAGATCATAACTAAATACTAATGACTGCAGCAGGGGAAAACATCAGTTTATAAATCCATATAGAAGAGAAAACCAACATCTCCACTTAAATATATAGCAATAGTGATAGTCATAAGTGTCAACTTTACATGAAGATATATTTTTTAAAAATCTGCATAAGACTAGAAAGAGTGAAATGATACCAGTGCTTTTGCTAGTGTAGCTGCTATTCCTCCTCTACTATGAATAGATCAGTACTTAATCAGTACTTAAGTGCTTATCTTAGTGTTTAAACTCCATCTCTTGGGGAATTTTCTTTTTTTTTTCAAACTTTAAAGTATAGTTCATTGCATAGTGACAGTTTATTTCATTTGGTTATTTTTTTTTTTATTATTCTTTTTTTTTTCCCTGTAATGGAAAAGCTGGAGGGGTGGCCTTTGTGAATCCAGCAGCTGCCCTAAGTCAGAAGAGACAGCTCCAGCTGCTCCAAAAGGGACCCACTGCTGCCAAAACTGAACTAATAAGCAATGCTGCTCTGAGACAGCAGATTTAAGAAAGGAAATAAATGCTGCTCAACAACATCTGGGAGAGAAAAATGAGAAAATGTGAGGGACACAAACTGGCAGATTCCAAGGTCAATGCAGTAGGAGGGCAGGAGGTGTTCCAGGTGCTGAGCAGAATTTCCTTGCAGCTCAGGGGAGGCCCATGGAGGAGAAGGCTGTCTCCTGCAGCCCATGGGGTAACACATGGAGCAGATATAGAAAAGAATAATGCTGGTATCAGGCATGCTGAAGCACTCTTGTTTTCAAATGGCATTATCATATATTCAAGACCTGCATAAGTGAAGTCTGATTCTTAAGCTTTTAGAATGCACAGCAAATAGTTTGTACATCTTCAGTTGTGCAAAACGAGAGACTTCTGATTATTCTATCAACTCAAACAGATTTAGAAAATACATTTTTTACACTCCACTAGCTTACAATTTAGAGCACTCTTGTTTTCTTATTTTGTTTCCACATGAAAGGAGGACATTCTTTAAGGTTTTGAATGCAACCAGTTTTAATATAGAACACAATTTAATATTTTAACATAATAACATTTTAAATGAAATAATCATTTAAAAAAGAGAAAAATCTTTAAAGTTGTCCAAGTTTAGAAGCCAGCAAAAGTAAGATGTTAGTACTATACAATGGAAAAGGGCAAAAGAAGGTTTACTTGAGATTCTTATATCTTCATAAATAAGGTCGAATTTAATTCAGTGTATGAGTGTTCAAATAAGTTCTACAATTAAAATCAATTTAGAGTAAAGAAAAGTTAAGAGTTAAAAGCTTCTGTAGTCAAGGTACTACATTATGGATGTCTATAAATTACTACTACTGCTTAGTAGAAACTTGCACACATGCTGGGAATAGATATTTTCAACAAATGTCCTACTTTTTTTTTATGAATGTAATGAAAGGAAGATGTAAGAATGTTTACAGTTCAGGTTGTTAATTAGTATTTGTTCTTCTACATGAACTAACATCATACAAGAATTTAGAGCTCAGAATAATCTTCCAAGGTATGTAAGAAAACCTTTAATAACTGTTTCTCTGTGTTTAATGTTCCATGTTTAAAGTAAATTCAGCATAGTGTTTGTGAAATGAGCTCAAAGCTTAGTAATGCATTTTTTTTATAATATCTATCAATTCATTAAAAATGGAAAAGTGTGGGTTACTCCTTAGCAATATTACAGAATAGATAACTCCACTATGTATCCATGCTTAGTGATTATTTATTCCCTAGTTTTCACGTGATCTGACTAATCTGAAAGTCATGCTTAAATCTAAATTTTGAGTTTTTACAAAGTAATTCTTGAAGTGAACTAACATCCACAAGTGTGAAGTACTGTTTAATTAGCAAACAGCTTGTTTGCAATGTGTGCATTTTCTTTAGAATAAAAATGATTTGTAATTATTCAAATTATTTGAAAGAAAAATAAAAGGGGTTCAGTCTAAGAACCATTACATTCCCAAATTCTCATTCCTTTGCACAGTTCAATTAAGCATTTTACTCACTTCATAAATTCATCATATTTTCTTCTCCAACATACACACAGAACTTTTTATATTTTAAAAAAATACACTGCTTTTAATAAAATATACTATACTGAGAGCTCTGTAATTGCTGCTTCATGATAATTCCTAACCTTATGAGGAACAGTATAGGCTACAGTTCATAGTAGAACATACATTTAAACATGAATATTTAATAACTTTTGATATTATTAATATTAAATATTATACTTTAATTATAATAGTATAATATTTTAATATTATTTCAAACAAATCTTCTTGGGACAAATCTACTTGGGACAGAACATGTTAAATTTAATATTAACTAAGTTATCTGGTCTAGGGTTAATAGGCTCCGCAAAGACAATCAAAATGCATATATTTCTAAAAAAGTAGTCATCTCACACAACGTGTCTGTTTTCAGTTAATGTCACTTTCTCCTTTCTCCTTCTTTTCAGGGAAGAAAATATGTTTTACTTTCTTTGGAATGTATTTATATGTTATTTATGTCCATTGTCTCCCTAATTCCAGAATGGCTGAAAGCTGACCATGTTCTTTAGCCATAATTTTGTTCTCCACTCTCTCTAGCAGTCCATCAGATCAGATCACTTTTCCATTTTGTTGTTTAGTTCACCAGAACAACGCAGTCGTTTGCTCAATCCACCCCTCACTGAGGGAGAGACTCAGAAACAAAACAGAACTTGTGGGTTGATATAAAAAACTATTTACTAAGACAGAAAAGGAAAATAGAAACATACAAACAAGCAATTATAACAATATGTGCGTGTACGTGTATCTATATATATGTATATATTTCTCCACAATGCAACTCCTCACTACCTGTCAAAGAATGCACAGCTAATCAATGCAAAACCTCGCCATCCCTTAACCAAAGCCCAGCCAAGTCCTGAGCAGATGCCTGCCCTGCTCCCCACAGCCTTATAGCCTTCTTCATGACGTCAGGTATTACGGAATGATATCTTTCATCATCCTGGCCAGTTGTCCTTGTTCTGCCTTCCCAGTGTGCTTCCACAGTGCTGCTGCACTGTGATGTCAGTGGACCTTCCCTACCAAAAGTCATGGCCACCCCAGGCATGCACCCATGACTCAGCAATAACAAAACATCAGCGTTCTATTCACTCTCTTGACTGAAACCATGATACATTTATATTCCACATACTGTTCACCAGTAAAATTTATACAACTGCTGTGCTCTGGGGTCCCTGTTACCTACACAGTTGTAGTACTGAGAACGTCGTTGCCAGTGAAGCAAAAGGAATAATTATAAATTATGGACAATGTGAAAGTGCACCAGAAAATTAATCTTTTCTGGCTTCCTCTGTCAAATACAGCTCTCAAAAATGTACTTGAGCAAGATACCAATCAACTTCTGAATTCTTTTGATGGTGAAATATGTGTTTTTGCCTTCATACTGGTTTAGCAGAAAAATATGTTACTGAGCTGTGTCCTATGAGTCCTGGCTGTTGCCTGGACATAATTATTTCAAAGTAGAGGTTCTTTATTAGTACAACAACATAATGCATATTTTGTTTTAACACCTGCTCAGAATATAGGTGTCCCAGGAACAACATTAATATTCTTAAAAGAAAAAATAAATTATTTTCATGTCTATTATGTTATTTAGTTTCCTTTTCACATCAGTACCTACAAAATTAAAACATATTCTTTAATCATACATATACAACACATTCTAATGTGTATACACAGACCAACGAACAGGTGGTTTAAAAACAAAAAGTCTCTGAAAAATAAGTTACTGTTGAGCAATGTGTAGGGTATCTGTAACATCAACTCTGCTATAGTTTAAAAACTGCCAGGCCAGAATGTCATGTAATGAGAAACAAAGTGAAGGAAAATTCAGCCAAAGTCATGACCTTCAACCCTGCATTCCAAGAAGAGAATATTGAGCATAAAGTATTTGGAATATATTGAAAAGTGTATTGGAATGGAAAATGGAAAGTAATGTAGAGGAAGCAAAGCATCATTTTCAGATTTTTAATACTGGCTGAGGATGTGTAACACACACATTATAATTTTTCCTTTGTTTTATTCTAAGTAATAGATGTTGTGACATGTGGCCTAGAATATACATCACGTTCCTTATTTCTCCCTAGTAGATTGGATTTCTGTTGCAATCCCCAGCAGATCATCCTTGTCAAAATGAATCAGTCCCTTTAGGTTACTTTTGATATACGAAAACAATTGTCTGTGTGTTTCTTTTCTGAGACTCAAACACAGAATTCATCACAACAGTCCAAGATGACCAATTATCTCTGAGATACAGCAAAAACTTGAAAAATAGACTCTCTAAATCAATTCCCATTGAAAGTAAAGATTTTCAGACTGCACTTTTTTGCTCAGCTGTGAAACCTATCTAGGAAGAATACATTTGTCACTTAACCTATGTACTATCAGCCACTATTCTGCAATAGAAAATATCCCAAATAATTCTGCTAGTGTAATACGAAGATTACTTCCAGATATTAAAATTATGTTTAAAATATAATGTCTTATATATATGTATGATGAGTACTAGATATTTTTATGTGCTTACTTTTTAATACTTGATTTTCTATAACCTCAATTTCCCATGGCAGCCACAGCTTTCTGGATTTCTCTTTTGAATAGGACATGGAAAGATTGTCTGGTAAGCATATACAACATCCTTCAGTGTCCTCATATGAATAATCCTGACTTATTGAGAATAGAGTCAGAGTAAACATATTCTTTACCTCACTCTCTCACTGACTCAGCACAGTGTATTTATTTCACAGCACACGCCACAGATGTTCAGATTTTGTACTTGTAGCTATATAGTGTGAAACCTGATCAGTTATCTGTTTTGCTTTGGCTCTTTTTAATCTGTTACTCTTATATGCAAATACAGCTTCAGATATATAAATTTGTCCCCACAGCGTGGTTTCACTGCCTCCATTTAACACACACACACACACACACACACACACAAAAAAAAAAAAAAAAAAAAAAAGGAACAGAGAAATTAAGAATTTGTCCATTGCTAAAGAAAGATGTATAGCAAAGTAACATAACTTTTAAATCAACTTAAATATATAAATACCTGAGGGAAGTGAGCACTTAGGACAGACCAGGCTCCTTCCAGAGGTGTACAGTGAAAATAGAAGAGATATTGGGTATCAAAGGGAAAGGAAGTTCAACCTGAAAATCAGTAAGCTATTTTATTTGTTTGAGTTTTTTTTAGTACATTTTTACTATGAGTGTGACTGAGCTCTGGAATAGGTCACCTAAGAGGTTACTGAGTCTCCATCATCATCAAAGCTATCTACATAAGGCCTTGGACAGTAGTCTTTAGGTGACTTTGAAAAGGAGTTAGACTAGATTGCAGCACCTGAAGGCACAGACTCAGATGTGTGAATGATTCAAATCCCTTACTGTGGGTTCTGATATCACTTATATTCATTTCCAAGTTCCCTCTTGTAACTTTCCATCCTCTCCAACATATCAACAGAACACTTAACGAGTCTCCTTCACCTCTGGACACTAACTGCCCATAAAAATGCTCATCCAATGTGAACCACAAGTTGCTTCTATTCACAGTCTTCTTCTCCAGCCAGGGCTATCATCACAGAGAGATTATGTGCCCCACTTGACTTCTGCTCTTGTCTCCTGAAGACAGTTTTTGTTCTCAGTGTTCTCTTCCACACTCTGTTAAACTTGTTTTTCAGCCTCTATTCTGAATGTTGTCTTGAAGGCCCACACTAGATGACCTATGACCTATGACTTTCCAGTCTCAAAGATTTTGTTACTCTGTGTTCTAAGTAAATTTTCAAGTTCTGCTATTGAATTATTTCTGAATGATATGGAATTAATGCTCTGATTCTACTCTTCCAATCTCTAGTGAGGTTCCAGGACCAGTGAACTCTTCTAAGTATTTACATTGTAGTTTCTGTTACAACTCTACTGTGATATGGCATTATTTTTAGTTAGATATGAAATGTGATACTGCCAAAAAATGAAGATTGTTTTACTTTAATATCACTAAATCACTGATCAATTTTTGTCCTATGGCAAAAAATGAACAACTGCTTTGCAATCAAAAATCTAAACTGCTTCACTTTTACCAAGTTAAAAGGTGTTGCGCTTAGGTAGGGGCAATCCCAGGTGTTTATATAGACCGGGTGAATAACCCCTTGGGAGCAGCCCTGGGGAGAAGGACTGGTCCTGGTAGATGAGAAGCTGAACATGAGCCAGCAGTATGCGCTTGCAGCCCAGAAGGTCAACTGTATCCTGGTCTGCATTGAAAGAGGAGTGGCAGCAGGAAGAGGGAGGTGGCTGTCCCCCTCTACTCTGCTCTTGTGAGGCTCCATCTGGAGTACTGCTTCCAAGCCTGGGGCCCCCAGTACAAGAAAGATGCAGAGCTCTTGCAAAGAGTCCGGAGGAGGGCTACTAAAATGATCAGAAGGTTGGAGCACCTCTCCTGTGAAGAAAGGTTGAGGGAAGTAGGCTTATTTAGCTCAGAAAAGAGAAGGCTCCGGTGAGACCTCATTGCAGCCTTCCAGTATTTGAAGGGAGCATATAAACAGCAGGGGCAACAGCTGTTTACAAGGCTGCACAGGGATAAGGGGAAATGGTTTTAGACTGAGACAGGGAAGATTTAGATTAGATATTAGGAGGAAGTTTTTCACACAGAGGGTGGTGAAGCACTGGAACAGGTTTCCCAAGGAGGTTGTGGATGCCCCATCCCTGGATGCATTCAAGGGCAGGCTGGATGTGACTCTGGGAAGTCTGATCTAGTGATTGGCAGCCCTGCCTGTGGCGGGGGCGTTGAAGCTAGATGATCATTGTGGTCCTTTTCTACTCAGGCCATTCTGTGTTTCTATGAAAAAAAAGCCAAACTATCTTTCACTCTTTTTAATGCTTCTAGATACAGCCCATAATACAAACAGGGAATAATTTAGACCTATGAATACAAACACAAAAACAAAAACATTCTCTGTTGTACTGAGACATTGATCTACCTAGCTGCCTGCATACTGAGAAACTGCTTTTCAAGATTGTAACTTGAAATAGTGTTTACTGGGAGGATTTCTTCCATAACCTTTTGACATTTTGTATTTCTTACAACATGCAGCAGACATTTTTGCTTACAATTCCTCTTTATTTCCAATGCATTATTAATGACACAATATTGCAATCCCTTCTGTCTTTTGTAGCAGAAACAAACAAACAAACAAACAAAAAAAATAACAAACAAAAAAAAATTGCTGTGGCTTCATAAATAAATAAATCAATATCTATTATATCAAAAGAAAACAGAATATCTCAGAGTATTTTAAAAATATTTTAATTATTGTCACCACTATGAATGATTGTTGTTTTTCCCCTCATTAAAATAAAATCAGCATCTTATTCATTGTATATAACAAAGAAGTTAACTACAGGTGAATTTTCAAGAAAATGCACTAACCAAAAGTGAAATATTCACAAAGGATTTGTTTATGTATTTCCAATTCTTTATACCTTAATGGCAACTTCAGTGGAAATCTTCCAAAGGATTAATTGCTTGGTTTCGTACAAGTTCTTTATTTATCATCATTAACAGTCTTGTTGGAAAGAGTTTTTTCATGGTGTAATGTATCATTTACTGAAATTCTCTTTCTGGCAAGCTGACAAAAGGAGTATATTAGATGTTATGCTGTCTAATTACAAGTCTTGATTTTAGTAATCATTTCTAATTTGCTGGTCTCAAGGCACAGGAATAAAGAGGAACAGAATATTGTAGATCAAATCTTACAGATCTTCCCAACAGAGCTGTATCTAAGATAGAATAAAATGTTGGAAGAGTGTATTTAGTACAAAACTTGTGCTGATAATTAAGTCATTGGAGAGGTTTTCTAGATTGTTTTGAATAGGGAGAAAATCATTACAGAAATCAACATACTAGGAAAGTTTTGTTTGAAAAATAACAGCGCAGTAAAATGGCTTAAATTCTTACCTATTCAAAAGTGGTACTAAGTGCAATTGAACTAGTCAACAGTATGTATGTCACACTGAAAGTAATGCCTCCTATTTATTTCCCTGGATACTACAATAGATACAAAGAGCACAATAGCACTGTCTGACAGAGAAAATTCTGAACTGCAAAACAATATTTTTCAACATAGTCACCACCATTAGTTATGCATTTTTATCAGCAATGAACAAGAACCTGAATGCTGCACTTGTACAAATCTGCACAAGTGTAGTAGATCCACTGTTCCACAACTGCTATGATTGTGTCATTACTAAGAAAATATTGTCCCCGCAGTTTATCTTTCATCAGTCCAAATGAATGGAAGTCAGAAGGTGACAAATCTGAACTATATGTTCTGTGTGCTCGACAGTTCAGCCAAGTTCAGCCTGACAGTCTTCAAACTGGTATGGAACCTAGCATTCCTGTGCTGCAATAGAAAGGTTGTCTTCTTCTCTGGTCTGACTTTGGAAGTTCAAGCTTGTTCTGGGTTCCAGGAAATCCATAAGGATCACCAAGGGCACATCACTTTACCCACTGAGGGCTGTGTCTTGAACTTTTTATTCAATGGGGAATTCACATACCATCACTTTACGGACTGCTATTTTGACTTCAGCTTGTAGTGGTACCACAACATCTTATCACTAGTAATGATTCAAGAAACTGTTGCCTTCAGCTGCATCATTTATCATTTATTTGTCAATCAGTACTGAAAAACTTGCATATAGTGATCTTTCTTTGACGGTGCAAGAATTTGTGGGACCCACCAGGAACAAACTTTGTGATATTCCAATATTAACAACATTGTTTCCAATGCACTGAAGCTGATATTCAGTTCCATACACACTTCCCTTGTCATAGTTCACTAATTTGTGCAAAGGAGCTAATTAAGACGCTCTTCATTTCATGGTATGACATGTGCGTGGCAGTCTGGAACATGGCTGTATTTCACATCACTGTCACCATAGGTGAAACACACCACCCATTGTCTCACTATGCTCAGTTTCACAGGTTGGACACCATAAATATTAAGCAAGCATTGATGAATGCCAATGGATGTAATTTTTTCCTCATGGAGGAATTCAGCTACACCTTCATATACTCTTCCTTGTCAGACGTCAAATTGTCAGACTGTCCCTCTGCTGTCATTCATCACACAGCAATAAAATGTAATGGGATATTAGCAGGAAGGGTTCAACCTCTACTTCCATGCCACCATCTGCCTCTGATGCCATGGGCCAACATAATAAAGTAGGAGGAATTATTTTTGGAGCAGCCCTTGCAGATTATAATGTTTCCATTATTTCACAAAGTACATTTCTTATTAACTTCTATAAGCATATTTTTGTGGAAATAGTAATAACAATGTCTTCTATAAGATAATAAGAACCAGAAAATGATATGCATAATGCAATGAGTACAGTTAATTTCTTACAAAATTTAAATGCTTATACTATCTTTTACAAACAGTGAGAATTATAATTTCACACTTTAAATCAATGACAAACATTTTAATAAGCATATCATATTGGAATTTATTAAAAATGCTATCACTTGTGATATATTGGGGAATGTTGTAACAAAACAAAAAGACAAATTTTCAGTATAATGCATTTTTCTGTAAAGATACTAATAATAACAATGAAGATTCTCACCACCTATTTTTCTAGTATGGAAACATTAACAAACTAAGAAAAAAATAATTTGCAAAACCTGTTGAAACAGCACTCAACACTTTTATTGCTAGTAAGTAGAATGTAGTAAAGAATTTAAGAGAGTTAATTTTCTGGTCAAAACAAGAGCATCTGGCTAGGGTCATGACACACCAACATACTCCCCAGAAGTTATTCATTCTCCACTTCTTTCCTTCATTGTGTTTGAGGTGAAGGTTAGGAGTGAGCATTTATAAAGCAAAGTTTACTTTGAAAGCTGAATACTTTTTGCTTAGAAGAATAATAGAATGTGATAGAATTTAAGTAGTACAGAGTGAAATTGAGAACAGACAGATCAGTTATGAATTGTTAACTTCATGAAGGTTAATTTACTTCATTAAAAATAAATAAATCAGTATTAATGTTGCAAGGAATCTTAAGAAGATCTCTGTAATCTATATGTATACATGTAACAATTGCAATTCACTTCTGCATCCTTGAGGAAAATGTAATTTTTAGACAGAGTGATGTCTGTCTGAGAAAAGAAGATCAGAAGCAAGCCTCACCAGTGCTGAGTACAGAGGGCTAGTTACCTCCTTGCTCCTGCTGGCTGCACTATTGCTGATACAAGCCAGGATGCCATTGACCTTCTTGGCTACCTGGGCACACTGCTAGCTCATGGTCAGCTGAGTGTCGACCAACACTCCCACACAGTCTCCTAGCAACTCTGCCCAAATTCTGTAGTGTTTCTTGGGATTATGGCCAAAGTGCAGGATCCAACACTTGAATGGTGTTGACAGCATTCATTATGAATAATTTCAAATAGATGTGTGTGTATGAGTCAGAAAAATTCAGGTGTTTATAGAGAATACTGATACCATGAAAAAGAAAAAATATCATATATGACACTGTCAAATGACTAGATATCTTAGTTACAACAATTTTATTTATTTATTTTTAATTATATTTGAGTAGAAAACTACTTCATCTTCTTAAGTACAAACACACCAGGCTCAGGAAAGACAAAAGCCCAAGTGTTGATTTTATTGTATGTTCTGCATCAGTAATCTACATATATCGATCCCATTTAAAATCTCATTAGAAATGCATGTAACACACAGAGGGATACAAATATGGTGAAAGTGTATACTTCATATTAAAATGTACAGCTTGAGTTGCTTGTGAAAGAACTTCTGGTGAGTCAATTCTTAAGTCAAAATCAGGAGCTAACATCTGTTCTAGCACTTTTTATGTGCAGAACTAGGAAATGATTTTATTGGGTTTTGGCACTACTTCCTCTCCCAAAAGATGTAGACAAATACATTTGTAGGAGAAAAGAAATACACTAAGTTGGCAACAAAGCCTGAATTATATCTATGTTTATCTTAGTAGGCTCCAAAAAGAAGGTAAACCATGAAGGAACCTGTAGCAGAGGAGGGTGCCTGGTATAATCTCAAACATGGATTGTTTCATGGTCCAGTTTTGAAGAGAAACTTGTTTCCAAAAATATGCCTTGGAGTCAAATTCACCACTTTAATTATTTTTTTTAAATACTAGATTTCTGATTGCAATTGATTATGAGTTTATGGATATCATAGAGTGAAGAACATAATATTTCACTTTCCTTCATTTGATATCTAAATTTCCATTGAATATTTACACTTGATGTTGATTTTATAAAGCTATTTTTGAGTTTCATTTCTCGTAATATTACCATCACTATTATGATTGATCTTTCAGTGTCTATGTCCATTTCCATGGTATAATATCTAGATACAATGAAAGAAAGTTTCAAAAAAAAAAAAATATTTTTTTAATACTAACATATAGAATTGTTAGTATAGTATATAATTACTATTATTCACCATTGTCAACATTTAAAGTATGTTATTTGGAGTTGCTGACACAGCTTTATATCTGCTTTAGTTTATCTGCTTGCAACACATATGTATTTCTTGCGTCACCAAGAGGAAAAACTATTATGCAAAGTGTTTTTAAAGTGCTTCCTTTCAAACCAACATCCTTTTTTTTTTTTTTTTTTTTTTTTTCCCTAAATGTTGTGCAGAGATAGTGATTACTTCAAATCAGCGTGTGGAAAAGTACAATCAGTAGTGGTATGTGATTTGGAGATAAGAACAATCAGCATTTTTAAGCTTAGTACTTTTTAAAGGTTGCTTATGCCTTATCTAGCCCTTTTGTTCTGACTCCTTAAATCTAAAATGAGAATCAGCCTTCATCAGTTTCCCAAAGTGTATAGGTCAGATTAATTTTAGCTCATCTTAATTATTCATATATTAGAATGTAAACTCGCAAATGTTTTATAAATTTGCCATCTGGTAACCTAATTCTCCATGACTTCAGAAGTTTGGATTATTTATTCCTGTATAAAAAATTTTTGATTTTACTTCTTATTTTACTTCTTTTTTTTTTGGGGGGGGGAGGTTATCTGCATTTACATTTATATAAAAGTTCCTCTGATAAGGAACTTTTATGACAGTTATTGTATTTGATGTTAGTACAACATAAGTAGTTGAGATATGTGTTTTTGTAGTGGATCTATTTTCAGCTCCATTTAGTGGGCTTTTCAGGAAGGCTGTCACTATGCAAGTGAATAGATTCCTTTTAAATAATACTGGAATGTAAGATCTAAACAGGAGTGTCTCTAACAGGAACAAAAGAGTCTGGATCAGTGACTGGGTAAAATCTTCTTGAATATACTGACAAACACATGCTAACAGAAGGTTTTGTAAACATCAGGCCAGCAGTCCATATCTAGCGTGCCTGTCATGTTATACAAAAGATGACATATATAATTCCATTTTTGCTATTGACCCCAACCTCCTTAGTGACTCATGTGGCTCCTTCCTCATCTATCCAGTCTTCTTTTGTCTCTATATTCTGTCTTTTCTTTAGAAGTCATATATTAATTTGTCCCCTTTTCGGGAGACTAGCTGTCTCTGTTCTTCTCTTTTGATATTTCTGAAGATCCAATGAAGTGCCAATTAGGATTCCAAGAAAATGTCATGGTTCATTTATCTTTGCTATAAAAAGGACAAAAACTAATGACACTAATGTGAAGCCACATTTCTGTTGCAACTTAATCTCCTCAGCTTTTGAGTATTTCTTACAACAAAAGCACAAATGAGTGCTACTCTAAGTGTTCTGATTATTTGCAGATTATGCAGATATCTGAGCATACAGCTTCTGAGGAAACTGATCATTGCTGTTCTAGTCTCAATTTTCATTGAGGCTGTGCAGGACATACCTAGCACAAATAATTAAGAAAATGTTAAGGAAGTTTGTATCTGTTCTGTTGTGTGAAGCCATTTTGCATTCAGACAAACAAAATTGCAAATGATGTTTGGGCTATCATTACCTAAGTACAGCCAGTGATGTTGAGCTTTGTTACATACCAAAAACTGATTTGTAAGTCCTATGAATATCCTGTCAAGCATCTCCTACAAGTCTACAGATGATGAACTCAGCTGTTAAACATCCTTTCTGGGAAGATTCCCAAAGCAAAGTTTATATAATTGTGAATATCCTTGAGTAGGTACAACAGAGAAATTTAGAGGGTGTCAACACCACCTACACACCATTAAAGCACAGAAAAGAGATTTATATCTTTCCCATACTCAGTCTCATCAGTATTTCTCAGGTGCTCTATCAGGGAGAAAATTTGTAAGGTGCCTTCTCCAACTGATGAACCATGAATTGATAGCTGTTGAGAGATTACAAGCTCACCTTAGCTCACCTTAGTCTTTTATACATTGAGAAGCCCCTGAATTGTATTCTTTTTATAGAAAAGTTAAATGAAAGTCTATAAAATTACCTACTGCAGAAGGCCTTAGCTACGCCCTTCTGCATTTGAATGTTCTGCAGCTGCCACTGGTTTATACCTCTGCCAAAGAAGATGTTACATCAGTCTGCTAAAAAAGTTGTCTCCGTGGCTCATTCAAGAACCAAATTATCTGCAGGGACAAAAGCTTTCAATACAAAAACTCCTGTGTATGTATTTCTCTTCAGTCAAATTAACATTCATGAAGGTCAGGTCAAATAATCCAAGGGGACATTTGTAGCAGTTGCCATAACTGCAGTAGGAAAGTAATTTCATGCCTCTTCCCCTCACACAGAATCTCATGCATGCACACTGAAGGATTGTTTTGTCACTGACAGGCCTCAGAGATGGAGTAGTAGTCTCAGATTAGCAAAATCAGTGACATAATTTTTAAATGAGATGAAATGTAAAGAAACTGGAAATAGCTATGGAAACAGAAGTAAGATTTGCTTCCATGCATGAAATTTAACATGAATGCAAATATTGGTAAAAGTATTAAAAGAAATAATAGTGTGAGTTAGCTGTTCTTAGTCTACCTCTAATTTGAATCAACAGTATTTATATTACTCAGTATTCTACATATAGCCTTTAACTTTTCTTAGCTATTAGAGCTCTAGTTATACCTTTTTTCTTTGAGTTTTTTTGCCATGTCTGTTTCCCATATCCACTGTCCTCAAGTGCAGACTATCTCATATGTAGTTATTTCTTTTTGTATCATGCAGTTCTATAACTGAGTTCAGACTGGACACTGCTCTGAGCAGCATGATCTAGCTATAGGTGTCAGTGTTCATTACAGGGGAGTTAGACCAGATGACTTTTAAGAGTTCCTTCCAACTCACATGATTCTGTAATAATAATAATAATAATAATAATAATAATAATAATAATGCCACAATATGTGTGGATGTTTCAGTGCTTTTCTCTCTAATCGTTCTTTTATGTGAAGATGCATAGCTAATGATGGTGACTATGCTGAAAAAAAAAGTTTTGTAGCCAAGAACTTCCTCTGTCAAACAGTGTTATTGTGCTCTTCGTATCTATTGTAGTTTCCAGGGAAATAAAGAGAAGGCTTTACTTTGTGACATATATACTGTTAACCAGTTCAATTGCATTCACTCATAATTTTGAGTAGAAAAATTTTTTAGAAATTTGTTATGGAACAAAGGGCTAACACTTACCATCAGTGTTGCTCTGCTAGTTTATAAGATCTAAGCAGTACAGTGAGAAAATGAGTGAAAAATATGTGTATTGATAGGACATATATGGTGATATTGTTTTTCTAATTTTTTTGGCACCAATTACTAAAATGACTCTTTCTGGTTTTCCTTTCTTTATACTGTGCCTTGCTCCATTTTTCTACCACAATGTATTACAACCTTTACAACACAAAAGGCTGCCCTGGCAACTTTTCAGGAACTAGAGGGCTACAACTAATTTACATACCAATTTACATTCAATTAGTTGAATATAACATCTGCTTGGCTTCTTCCTTACTTTGCACTGGAAGAATTAAAATTTGTTTAAGTCAACAATTACTTCACCCTTAAAGTCTCATCTTATAGTTTCTGGATTTATATTACTTATTTTATTTCCTTATGCTGTTTTTCAGTAGTTTAATATTTAAGTTAGTGGAGAAGAAAGAGAAATGTTACCAGCATGGGAAACAGAAATATCTATGTAATATGATAAAACTTTTCCCATACTACAGAATATGTTCATTATTGCTGTTAGCATATAGTTGATAAAATTAACTATTGAGTTATTCAGGGATTTTTTTTTGTTACTCTTAGAATGTAAGTAAAGGGGTTAAACTCTGTTTCTTAGGGGCATTTCTATACAGTGTGTGCAACAGTGTGTTGTATTCACTGTCAGTCTGTCTGCTTCAGTAGGATATCTGAGATCAGAGCAGAATTCTCTGTTTTCCTGCAATGAAATCCACCCAGAGAAGAACATTTTTGTGTTTTTTTCCCAAAATAAGCTTGACCATATGTGCATGTTGCCTATGTGCATGTGTATATGTGCAAGTTTAGAAATTCTCCAAATTAATACTTTTTATCAATTGTCTTACAAAGCATCAGGGCTGTTTAACAAGGCACTTCATAAATATATTTCAAAAGTAAAAAAGAATAAGAAATGCACATACATATATGTATAATGCTTGTTTGTATCCCTCTGTCTGAGTTTGAATCCAATGAATAATCATAGATTTTCATATCATAGTTTTTCTCATAGAGCAAAATATATTTTCTGTAGAAGTAGTAGTGTTGGAGAAATATTTTTTTTAGTATAACTAAGCAACTTTGACGCATTCACAAAGAAGTAGCAATCAGTGACAAGTCTTAATGGGTGCTTATGGTTAATGATACCGTGTCCAGTAGTTTTTCTTGTTGTTTCAGGCATTTGCACTAGTAACCCTTGATACTGGAAGAAAAGCTTTTAATTATGCGTGAAGCTGCAAAAATCTTTTCACTACTTTCCTGTTTGTGATAATTGATAATATTGGAAATGAAGTTATTCAGAGCTAGTGTAAAATAACTAGATTGACTACATAAGTTAGTAAAACATGGAATTTTCTCAAAAGTCAGATAAATCTTGCAGAAAACTATTTTTGTGTACCATATTTTTCAGTATAAATTGTGAAGATCTTTGCAATCCTGAAGCTATCTGTTTTCATTTCTATGTTAAAATCACAAAATAAAATAAAATAAAATAAAATAATAAAATAAAATAAAAATCACTGATATATATCTCATTCCTTAATGGAATTATTCTCTCTGCTTTATGTGAAAACTGTAGAGGAATATTCAGAAAAGACATAAAGTAGGTGGTAATTCTATACGTAGGTGTAAATGTAGAAGTACCTGTAGGTGTAGATGATGTATATGCATTTCTTCTCACCATAACTCCAGTGATAGCTGATGTGCATCCCTGACGTTTTTATTTCATCATTTTGAACACAAGATAAAAGGTTTACTGTTAATAGGGAAAAAAATTACACTGAGTACTACGTTTTGCTACAATGTATTTAGCCAATTTTTCAAGAATTCAAGACTAAATACATGTAATTTTGAGCTTCCTACTTCTGTTCACTTGGTCTTTGCTATAAAATTTCAAAGTTCTGAGTGTCTGTATCTTGCTTTGATTAACCCAAAAGGAATTTATCTCACACCAGAAAATGTACCCTCTATTAGATATAGTTATTAGAAGCTTGTGGTTTTAATGCTGCACTTTCAACATGTTCTTCATTTTATTTCACTATCCAGTTGCAAGGACAGGATCCAGTCTATTCAATGCCAACCATGTGAAGAAAACACACAATGAATCTTACTGCCACTTATGTCGTGTAGAAAAAATACTTTAAATAATTTGCTGTTTTTATGACACTTTTTTATGACTGATTGATTTTGTATTTAAACATGAAAAGTTTGCAAATAACAAACTCTCAGTAATTTCAAGTAATGGCACTATTATTGGAATGTTGATAAAAAGATATCGTAAAAATGTTATTCTTTTATTTAATGAGGAAATCCACTGGATGGCCAAGTCCATAAGTTTGATTTATAGTGATAATATGTACATTTTTTATGATAGGATTGCTTACTAGTCTTACTAAGAGACAAAAATCATTACTTTTTTGTTTTCTCCAACATGTGGTATTTTCCATATTTTCAAAGAATCACAGAATGGTTCATGTTGGAAGGGGCCTTTGGAGATCATCTTGTCCAACCCCTGTTCACAGGTTTCTCAGGACCATGTCTAGGTAGTTTTTGAACACCAACAAAGAGGGAGGCTGCACAGCCTCTGGGAAACCTGTGCCAGTGCTAACATCCTCACAGTAATAAAAGATTTTCTAATATTCAGACAAAGCCTCTTCTGTTCTTTTGTGCCTGTTGTCTCTTGATCTGAAACAAGATACCACTGGATCTTACCACTGAGCCTATCTCCATCCTCAGGAAGTTTGCAGATGGTGTCAAACTGTGAGGAAGTGTTGATTTGCCTGAGGGTAGGAAGGCCCTACAGAGAGATCTGTAGATTGATGGGCTGAGGCCCTGCAAGTTCAACAAGACCAACTGCTGGATACCACACTTTGGTCACAACAACCTAGGCATTGCTACAGTCTTGGAGGAGAGTGGCTGGAAAGCTGCAGAGGAAAAGAACCTAAAGTTGTTGAGTGGCACTTGTTTGAACATGAGTCAGCAATGTGTCCAGGTGGCCAAGAAGGCCAGTGGCATCCTGGCTTATATCAGAAATAGTTTTGCCAGCTGGACCAAGGAGGTGATCATCCCCCTGTATTCAGCTCTGGTGAGATTACTTTGAGTACTGAGTTTTGGGCTCCTCACTGCAAGACTTTGAGACCCCGGAGTGTGTCCAGAGAAGGTTAATGAAGCTTGTGAAGGGTCTGGAACACAAGTCTTATGATAAGCAGCTGAGGGAACTGGGATTGTTTAATCTGGAGAAGAGGTGGCACAGGGGAGACTGCATTGCTCTCTACAGCTCCCAGAAGGGAGGCTGTGGAGAGGTGGAGTTCAGTCTATTCTCCCAGGCAACGAGAGATAGGACCAGAGGGAATGAACTCAAGTTGTGCCATGGGAGATTCAGGTTGGATATTAGGATTCTATGATTGTTTTTCTGTGATTGTTTTTCTATGATTGTTTATGTTGCTTTCATAAAGACTCATATCTATCTCTATTTTACTTGTTTGCTTTTTTTTTATTATTATTGGGAAAGAGCTATTATATTTTTCTCATCATCATCCAGTTTTCTCTCTCCTGAATTGCTCTTTTCAGATGACAGTTTCTCAGATTGAGCATACTGAAGCCTTGGCATTTTTGTGTCTTCCTCCTGTTTTATCTGCAGTTATGGCCTCCCATCCATCTGTTACTCCACAAGGTCATTCCTGTTATGTTAATGACCTGACTCCTGAAAAGATTGCTCTCATTTCACTTATTATGTATTTGTTTCCTACATGCCTGACTTTTCTTTATCTCCTACAGATCTTATGTGTGGTGTCAGCAAATGTATAAATTTGTCCCATTCACTGAGTCAACCTTCATAGGCTGTTGCCTTCAAGTGGCATACATTTTAGATTGCTATTTCTGTTATTATTAAAGATTTTCATATATTATTTTACCCACTTAACATGCTTCCAAATTTGACAATAATTTGTTATTTGACAACAACAACAACAAAAAGAAAATTCACAAGTATTGCTAGCCTTTTACAAGAAAAGACTCAACATTTGCTCAGGAGATTGAGTTTGTATCTCAGTTTTCTAATGGTGGATCGTTTGAGTGCTTTATCTTTCCAGGAGAAATAGCACCATATGAATGATTCTGTCTTGGCTGCAATGTGTTTGTATAGACATATCTGCTTATGTTTTTCTACTATTGTTTGAAACGTTGATTTGGAATTAGAGCTGCTCATGTTTTAGTTCTCCAGTGAATGACAAACACACTTACCTAAGCATTTAATTTAAAGCACTTTATGGTATTCCAGGTAAAGAAGGAATCATTCTAGATTAACTCTTTATTTACAATAATGATAATAATTAAGAAAGTGGTAGAAGCTTTGGGATTATTTTTGAAATTTTGTAATGCAGTGGTAAGATTTGATTGCTAATGCTAATCATCAAAAGTAAAACATCACAAAGCTAACAAAGCAAATTAGTGTATCTCAAATGCCAAAAGGAACCTTATAAGAAAAAACATCTTGAGTGTTCCAGATTTCTTACACAGAATAAGAAATAAATCAAAGCAGGAAGAAACCTCTGGGTTCTGGCTGAAATATCTTATTCATCTTCATATAATACAATTCTTAAATGATGGGACTGTAGAATTCTGTGGAGTCTAGCACTAGACATAGATCAATATATATATTTAAAAAAAAAAAATGTATCCTATGGTGTGTGCCTGATAAAAGAAGAAGGTGAAACTTAATGTTCAATGCAGTCACTATTGACCTGTGTCAAATTAATTTTTCATAATATAGGTATATTATTGCATGTTTTCCTCTGGACACAAAATATTAACTGGTTCATTTTTGGGTTAAGCTAGTGCCTGTCAAGATTTCTATCACTGGAAGGTTTTCCCCCTCAAATTTTAGATAAGATGAATTGGTCTTCCTCTTATCATTTGTGTCTGTGTATGTCTACAGTATCAATTTTATCACCAGTGCTCTGGGAACAATTCTTGTTAATTAACTTCCATTTCCTCTGTTGACTATCTGCCGGTGTTAAGTATGAAGACGACTGAAGAAACTAAATGGCAGTAGTTCTTCTATTTGTAAATGTATTCATATCTTTTGTTTAGATAGTTTTGAATATTTTGGATTTAAGAGAAAGTACAACTTATGGTTTTATCTGCGCTGTTTAAAATAGTTTGACGCTTCCTTCCATATCTTAAGATTTTAAAACAACTGCACTGAGAACTTTATTCTCTGCAATTAAAACAGTAAGGAGCAATATACCTTGCTGTATATTCTTATAAATCATATAAAACAGAACTCAAAAAGCTATTTTTAAATGAAAGGCAATACTGCTTTCAGCAATAGCTGTTCGATGGGGAGAATTTTTGAATTATAGTTTATTCTAAGAGAATTTCTTTCCATGCAAGAAAATTATTTAGTCCACAAAAAAAGACTTTTCAGACTGAAAGAAATAGATTTGTAGGAAAACAAACAAAGAAAGCAAACGAACAAAATGCAGTATAGAGAAACCAATGTCATCTCTACTTCAGGTAATTTCATGTAAGACTATATTCTCTGCTCCACTGAACTGCCGAAGAGGTTGGAGGTAACTAGGTATGGTCTGAGAACATGCTGTTTGAATCAACATCATCAAATTAAAAAGTCAATGTTTTATGATGTCATCTAAAGAAAAGTGCAGTAAGTTGACATGATAATTTAAAAAAAAATAATAATCTCCTATCCTGAAGTAATGCACTAATGAAGACTCACTCAGCACGGCAGAGAAATAAATTGTTATTGGAAATCTCTTGTCCAGCTTTCTTTCACAATAATAGGGAAGGAGACAAAGCACTGAAATTTCAAATTCAAAGCTTTTCAAAAGATTTTAATTTTTTTTTAATTTAATTTTAATATTTTTTAATATAATATTAAAGGTCTTACTTTAATGAGTATGTTGCAAACATATCACAAAAATAAAATCCGCTCTTCAAAATGTACACAGTCCTCAACAGGATACCAAAAAGTAGAGGGAGAGGAAGAGGTACAATGAAGGATGATATGAAAGAAAAATCTGGGTCAGATAATGTTGTGATGCAAGGAGTGCTGCACTTCTGCTCTAGGTTTGAGAGCCATTTAATCTTTTTCTGTGATTCTTGTCAAAAATAATTCAACTGGCTTTATATCATCTTTATTTTCTAATCAGTTTTAGATTAGGGAGAAAATTTTCCCTGCAGCTTATGAAAGCTCTCAATTGAGCATCAGGAGGGTAATACCACAGTACTGCCAAGAAGGCAGGAGATGCATGTCTGGGGGAAATATCATGACAAACATGCTCTGATGTAGATCTCCAAATAATTCTGAATAATAAAAACTAGGTTTAAAAATGCATTAAGCATTAAAAATGCTTAATATATTGGAAATAGAAGATGCAGATCATTTATGCTCTTTTCAACTGCAACACTTAATTTAACTGAATGCAAATTAAAAATTTAGTTAAAGAAAAAAGGTGTCATAAAAGGAATAAATCCCTGCCACAGCGAGGTTGGAACTAAATGAACCTTAAGGTACCTACCAATTCAAGCCTTTTTATGATCATGTCAGGATGAAAGAGGAACTGATGAATTTACAGTAAAATTAAGATGAGTATTCCTTTCCTTTCATGAAAATAATCTGATGTATCCTGGTGAATTTTTTTCATGTCAGAACAAATTTTGCAATGATAATTTCATATAATATTCAAATCTGTCATATTTCTTATTTTATCTATATAATTTACATAATATTTATGAGTAATATTTAAACTATATTTTTATGATTAGAGTTATTATTTGTTCTCCATAACAAATATTTTCTTTACTATTTTCTACTTCCATTTCAAACATATTGACTCTTTTTGCAAGTTTCCAATACCTATTACTATTTCAAATTTTTGTTGATTACATCTTAATTCAATATTTTTGTTCCTTTCTCTTTATTTTCTGAGGGCTGAAAAAGCAAAAAATTATTTGATTTTCTGTATTTATATATTTCTGTAATCTGTATTTGCCTTTCCATATTTATGCAGCCTATGTTCTTTTGCTAATGATGCAGTAGTGAAAATTATTTTTTTATGGAACATGAATGGACTGATGTTATGGGTACAGTTATAGTAAAGCGAATTGGAGTGTGATCTACATCATCTGAAATTCATAGCCCTTTATTTTTTATGATAGTATTAACTGTTAGAATTTGTCTGTTTTTCCTGTTGTTTTAGAAAGGTAAGCCTATAAAAGTAAAGTAATTGCAAAGAAAATACTAAATGATATTTGCTTTGATATTTGTTACATCTAAATTACTAGTTTGCCACGTTCTTCCATCAGTTTGGGTTTTTTTTTTGTTTTGTTTTGTTTTTTCCCCCTAAAGCTTTTTCAGCTTACCTGGTTCAATGAAATATATTTTATATGCAAAGCAAAAGATTTAGGGTAAGTCTAATTGAAATTTAAACCAAGATTTTTTATTGCTCTTATAGATTAAAGAAGCAACAAATAAAGAAATTCCTGAAAAAAAAAAAAAATAAAAATCTATGCCCATCTGATTCTTTAGGTCAGTGTGGAGCTTTGCAAAATGTATAAGCCCTATTCATTTAAAATGAGATATAAAGATCTTGATGTTGCTACCTTTTTATCACAGTTCTCTACTCTGGGAGATAGGAATTAAGAAGTTATACCCTACATCACAGCATCTTTACATTACCTGTGATCAATCATAGTATTCAGTAATGCCTTTTTATTTCTTATCATTCTCTTATATTTGAACTCATTAGAATATTCATTCAAAGAATTAAGAGGATTTATTTATTTTCATTTTTCTACATTTTCCTTTGTCTTTCTCAGCTGTTTACTTTTATTGTTAGATTTGATATTAAAGAAGAGCAAAGTAAAATCAGAAAGCCAGTTTATTAATAGTCCATCTTCTCTATTAGATAGTAGTTATAGTGGCAGAGTAATGACAAAATCTATTTGTTTTAAGACATTTATTTGGAAAAAAAACATGAAACCTATTAGTATGTGTGGCAGAAACAAGATCCATAGCTGTGTACCCACAATTTATTTGATCTTTGATAATGCATCCAGATATTTTCTTTTATAATTAGATTGTAAATTTCAGCAGGAAAGGTCCTTTGTCATATGTTTATCTTATTCTTTGCTCTATGCAGACCAATTCTTTCAAGAATGTCTTTGAGTATCTACAATAAAAGTAGTATGTAATGAAGATTCATTTAAAAATATTGTACTCCATTTGCTATGCAACATTTCCCTTACAGAAGCCAACAGGAGACATTACAATATACACAGATTTTCTTTCATTTTTCTCATCCCTGAATTCTCAAGTTGTGCATGCCTATGTAGTTTCAAGCTAAGGATTAAGAAAGATAGGATTTTTCACACTAGTCTGAAGGTTCCCAACTGAACAGAGGAACACTGTCCTCTGAAGTACCTTTAGTGTCCACATAAAATTCATTCAGTTGCATTTTTTTTTTCCTAACTATTTTCATCTATTAAATGATTGGCTTTCAGACATGAGCTGATAGGAGTAGTTCTGTGTACCAGGATAGGGAACTTCTGTCTTTCATGTGACTTGGAAATTAATTTAAATCTCCCCAGATAAATGTCTGCATATCTATAATTTGGATACTTAATTACTTCTGTCCAAGAGGGAAATGCCTTTATCTCTCTGTCCTGTTCTGTTTACCAAAGAAACATATCTAATTATTTCAGTCTGCCCTAAAGCAAACTAGTACGTGTTACTGGCTGGCAGGGTATTTATGAATTCTTTGGCCAAATGTATAATACCAAAAGAGGGATAATAATTTTCTTATTTACATGAAGAAAAAAAAAATGTGTTCTCCTTCCTACCATAATTGTACCAATTTTCCACAAGAAATTAAATTTTGTGCTTTCCCTAGTTTCCTATATCAGAATTACCAACTAACTGCCATTGAAAACATTGGCACATTGCTTCCTTGTGTATTTCAGATCTCTCTTTCATTAAGAAGACATATGCTCATTTGCTGTCTTTCTGAAAAAGTGTAGCTCATTCTGCAGCACAGTAAAAGTAAGATGAGAGAGAATATTTTTTCTGCAATTTCTGCAACAAAACATGAAGTACCTAGTAATCTACATCAATTTCATGCGTTAACATATACTAAATTTAAATCAAGTTAATGTTTTAGAATGATTCTATATATTCATGGCAAATGATTATAGTTATGACAAGAAGTAAACTCAGGTCTCAAAGTATGGTTTCTATTCTTCCAGCTTTATGCTTCACTAGCATTTTGATTCTTAGTAGACTAGCTATCTTGATATAAAATCCTGCTGAGGTCAGGTATTTTAACATTTTACTGCCTTTTATCACTTACCTGATAAGCATCCACTTTGTATTTTGATTCAGTAGTTTTCTGTTGTGTTTCTACTGGCTTTCTAAAAGATTCTGAAGCTGTAATTTCTGATTATTGCTTCAGTGGTAAAAACATACTTATTCAGGAGAAAACATAGTCATATTTAGTTTCTTAGTCTCTACTTTCTGTTGCATTGATTCTAACTTTTCTTCCTGTGTTCTCTAGATTTTTTCCTGATCTGCCCCTAATTTTTGATTTCCTAGATAAATGGCTAGCATGCACTGCTTTTATGCTATTTTTACTATCATTTATTGTCAATTACAGGCAAAAAATAAGCAACAAAAAAAAAGATGAACATATTTGAGAAAAAAATTATCACAAGGGAGGATTTTTTTTTTTTCCCCAATTCCAATTTTTATTACTATCATTATTATTATTACTCCAAATAAAGAATGAGAGAAGGGAACAGGACTGCTGGAAGGTTTCAAAAAAGAATAGTGCTAGAATCATGAAAGTATCAAATGAAGGGTGCAAAGGGAACCTGGGAGTATGAGAAGAGTACAGCTGTACAATTTTTTGCATTGAAATAATTTTGCTATTTCAAATTTGTATGTAATTCCACTGGAAAAAAGGTACTCTTTTCAGTCTTTTGTGTATGAATTGTGTTGGATGAGAAAAGGAGAAATTCAATATTGACTCTGAAAGTAAAATGGAAGCATCTTAAATCAGTTACTCATTTGATTGATTCTTACAGAAAGGGGTAAGCATTTTATTAACAATTGTTATTTTCTATTAGGAAAGATTTTTTTAATTTTTTTTTTTTAAGATTCAGACAGCACTGTCAGATCTTTTTAAAGGCCAAGATAAACTTTTTTAAAAAGTTTTCAGTGTGTCCAAATTTGAAAACAAATAACATTAAAAAAAAGAGAAGTAAAAAAATAATAATTTAGTCCCTTTATAACCTGTTATAATTATGTTGTGGGGCTCATTTTTATGTATTCGTTACCTTTTGTTAATGTATAATTTTTTAATCATTTAATCACTTACAAATTCAGTAATAGCCAGGGTTTTTTTGTTTGTTTGCTTTATTAAGAAATGAAAGAAACCCATGTATTGAATAAGATTAAATCTCAATCAGATTTAGCCTTCTCATTTGAACATTCATTTATTTGTGCGTAGTTTTAACTACCAAAGCTGGAATTCTTACAATCCTGCTATACTCTGCTTGAGTGATATTGTACTCTCATGAGGTTTGATGGACTTCCACAGAATTATAGAATATCCTGAGTTGGCAGGGACCCACAAAGGTCATATAGACCAACTCCTGGCTTCACACAGAATTATCCAAAGTCAAAAACATTTTTGGCAGTGGCGTGTAAATGCTTCTTGAACTCCAGCAGCTTGGGAACATGACCACTGTTCTGGGGAGCCCATTCCAGTGCCCACTACCCTTTGGTAAAGAACCTTTCCCTAACACTCAACCTAATAATCCGCTGATGCAGCTCCATGCCATTCCCTCAGGCTCTGTCACTGTCACAGAGAGTAATGCTCAGAGCTGCCCCTCCACTCCCTATGAGGAGCTGCAGCTGCCATGAGGCCTCCCCTCACCTCCTCTGCTCTGGGCTGAGCACACTCAGGGACCTCAGATTCTCCTGCTCCTCCATACCCTTGACTATCTTAATTTTTATTCATTCATTCATTCGTTCGTTTGTTTGTTTGTTTGTTTGTTTGCTCTGTAGGTTTTAAAAGTAGCTTTTTGTTTTCTTGGGTGTCTTATTTCTTCAAATTCCCTTCTTTAAACAAAACAAAGAAGATTTAAGCTTTCTCACTTGAAGGAAATTGCCAAGGGATACCTTTATATGGGGTACTTAAATCTAGATGATTAAATATTATTTTTATTAATGTCATCAATTTGATGAATTTTAGAAGAGATTCCTCATTTTTAATTCTGAGTGACTTGTGATGTAGACATTCTTCCATCCAACCTTGATATATATATATCATATATATATATATATATATCAAGGTTGGATATATATGTATATATAAAATGTATTTCACTATAAGAAAGTGTTTGTTCTAAATGAACAAATCACATATCTGTCATTGTCATCTTTGCATACTTAAAATAGTAATTTTGGTTTTATGGTTTCTTAGCCACTGTGAAATGTAAGAGTTTTACTACTTCAAAGTAGATAGCTTCTTCCAGGTGCCTTTATCCTAGGGAATTGAATTTGTTTACTATTTCCATATCGAACACCACAACAATCATGCCAGAAGCTATAGATTATTTATTTACTTGTTTATTTATTTTTCTGATTAGTATCTCAGTTGGTAGTGCAACAGCTTTTCTATTTCAGAGAAAGCTTCTTGTTTCAGATTATTATAGTGTCAGGCTTGCTACCAGTATCTGGTGTCTGCACATAGTAGATTTATATGCAAATTTCTAGTAGGGAAAGTCCCTGTTATTCTCAACATAACAGCCAATACTCCCGGGAACTTTGGTTGAGTGTTTCATACACTGAAGACCTCCTTCTGGCAATAGATTATATTAGTGTCTTTTTCTGAATCATTACTTTAGACGCCTAAATTCATAATTTTCACCTAATGCAAAAAAATAAAAAAATCCACAAGTGTTTGAACCATACTCTCAGATGCAGCTTAATGTTTAAGTAGTTGTGTGTGGAGTTGGATTCAGTGATCCTCATGTGTCCTTTCCAGATCAGAATATTTCATTCTGTGATTCTATGTATGACTATTAATTTCCAGTGTATCACAGGGTTATTTTCTAGTAAACTAAACTGCAGATGTACTGAAAATTACAGTATATGTATTATTTTAAAGCCAAAATTAAAGTGTCATCCTACAGTAGACTTACAGAATAAGGTATAAATTATTTAAATATAGTTGTATGTTAGACCATCTCAGAAGTCTCTTGCTTTTCATGTCTTCATCATGGGAAAATGTGGTGGTACTCAAATAAAAGGCTGATTGAAATGCAACGGATGTGATTATAAAGGCTGTCATTCATTTTACTGATCTGATCAGAAATAAAAGTACATCTTAATAATTTACATGTCAACATGAAAGTATTTGAGAATTGATTTTAAAATTATATCTGCAATTTTGCATGCTGCAGCACTGGCTTTTTTGTTAGCATATTTGGTTGAGTGATTTAACTACATTTTTAGCTCTTTTGTGGAGCAAACTATATTTGAAGTTACAAGAAATATTAGCTGGTTTAGGAATAACAAGTGGGAATTAATGGGGAAAAAAAAAGATGAATGGACAAAGTTATTTGTTTTATGATTAAATTTTGTATTTTAATAAGACTAATATTTACAAGCTTTTACAAACTGAAAAAAGTATCAGTAAAATAAGACAGTTATAGCTGAAATATGCTATTTATTTTTGTAAAAACTCAATTATTATACCAAAGGTAGTTGGCTATGAAAAATGAGGATTGCATGCAATTAACTCTCAGTTGTGTACCAAAATGAACCAGAACTTGTTTCTGTGTGAAACTGGACTCACCTTCCTCCTATGAAAAATATGGGACTTCTTTGTTGTCTTTTGTTTGTTATTGTTTAATTTTATGTTTTCTTGCTTTTCTTTTGTTGTTTTGATTTGATTTGATTTACTCCTTTGGATGCTGTTACTACAAATAAGTTTCTTGCCAGATTTTCTGTATCAAAGAAAGCCAAGGAAATAATTCTTGCATTGAGAAAATTCTGTGACTAGGCATTCAGAGTCAGGTGGCTGCTTGAAAAGACAAATCTTAGATGAAAAGGAACCAGTGTCGGCTTACATACAGTATTTTTAAGCAACTTACTTAGAGACAGACAGAGTGATAGACAGACCTACTTAGTTATTTTCAACTTTTCGAAGTTTCAAAGGAATTTTTTCACTATCTAGTTTTAACTTTCTTTCAATTAATTTGGGACTTAATAAATATTCAGATAAATAATTGCATACCTCTTCACAGAGAGAGAATGACAAGGTAGAAATGAAAAGAAAGAAAGAAGAAAAAAAGCCTTTTTTCTTTCTTAGCAAAGACTTTACTCTTCAAATATATTTTGATTTTATCAGAGATACCATCATTCCTCGAGGGGTGGAGAAACTGTAACAGTTTTTTGACAGCTTCATTGCAAGAAAGAGCCTCTGGAGCCTGAAACCTCTGTCCAGAGTGTCTGTGATAGAATAAATTAACATATGATTTTCCTTCTCTTTGAAGCTATGGCAATATTTTAGCTAAATATGATTTATAATAACTTAAGTGTTACAAAATAAGAAGATAACCATGCTCTCTAGAGCATGACCTAAAAATGTAGGAGCAGCAATTAGCCAAAAGGAATTTTCTCCTTCTGTCAAGGGCACATTTAAATTTAATTTATAAAAACAGTAGATAAGTAGATAAGTAACATAAAACTTTTTTTTTTTTTTTTTAATCAGCATTTTAGTCAAAGTAACTATGATATGCTATCATCTCCCATTGCTGAATCTTTTTGCAGGGATACCAGACCTGTTTTCTGGGTGGAGCAACTATCTTCATGGAAAAGTAATACATGTATTTAACACTGTTCTTTGGCACTGGTATCATCTAGTTTCATGTAAAACTATTGAAGGAGGAAGTTCTGTACAGGCTCCCATATATACTCATCTGACATTTATTGATCATGAACAAGAGATCTCTACTAGCTGAAGAAGTTCCTCTTTATTGGGTGGAACGTATATGTGGAATTTCTCTGTTTCAGAGAAATATTTCTGTTCCAAAAGTCAACATCAATTCCCATTTTGAAATGGGAACAAATAATTGCCTCCAACTTTATTCTGTGCCCTCACATTCAGATTTTAAGGCCATCCAGTGTTATGAGTTTACTGAGGCACTTCAAATATTGGTTCACCTTTTAAACAATGGAGAAAGGAAGTGCTTCAAGTTCACGTAGAGTGGAAGTTGCCTAGTTTAACAAAATGTGAACATGACCTATCCCAGGGATGACTTAAATATATGATAACATAAAAATTTTAGTGGGAATATTTAAACTGAAAAAAAAAGCTTATTTTTCATCTGAGCTGGTTTTTGTTTTTGTTTTTGTTTTTAATAGTTTTAATGTAGTTTTAATATGAGGCTTCAATTCTGCTAATTATCTAATTTTATTTTGTATTTTTGCTTATGTACTTTTGAAAAAGCACATTTTCCTTTTAACAAAATTTAATAAATTCTTGTTTAAAGAAAATATTTATTCAAAATAAATTCTATGTAAATTACAAAAAAATAAAGGTAACATCTATTTCTTGCTCCTTTCCTTTTAAAGGGACCTATTCTCAGAGCAATTACAGGCAAGCCATGCTCAATTTTTTCAGACAGCAGAAATTTACAAAGTATAATTCAGTCCCAGGAGAATTTTCTATGGTTTGAAGGGTGGGATTATTTGTTCAAATAGACTTTTGAAAGCCATTTTATAAAGTATCTAAGAAGTTGAATTCAAGAAGCTTGAAGATAATATTTTGAACATCTAGAAAATGTATGAATGTTTATAATTTCTACTCCTTCTTATCCTAGTTTCATTCAGACAGGTTTGTGCAGTCACTTGTTCCATCTATCTTTCCCCTGATAACAATTTACCTTCTGGCCAATTTAATAAAATTTGATGCACAAGAACAGAACCCCAAACAGGAAATGCTCCAGATTTTATGAAATTCAGAGCTTAGTAGAATGAGGGGGGAAAAAAAAGAAAGTATTTATACTCTCCAATTACATACTATACTAGGGAAAAGCTGTATCAAGATCTCTTCCCAGTCTGCCCCTTCATAGGATGATTTGGATTGAGTGATATCTCAGTGATTTCTTTCCCACTTCCTCCTGATGGCCATGTGGAGATCACACAACTCAGATGAAGTCACAGTGTAAGCTCATTTCTGCCCAGATGACAGGTGGAAAAGAGACCATGGAAGGAACCAAAAATAAGGTATCTGTGGAACACAGCGGTAAACAGAGGCAGAAGTGTAATATACAGAGTAGACACCCTTTTGCAGGGAAAACAGCATAAGTCCCTGGGAAAAAGAGTTTAATTAGTTTAATTGTTCATTAAACAATATGTTTTGAATGGAAATTGATTTTAAATTCTCTCTCTTTTATAAATACTTCTGTGATAACACTGAAAAAAAAAAAAAAAACAGAGCCTTAGGAGCTGCTTAGGATTTTGTAAGGAGTAAATACCCTAGGAAATTGAAGAGAGCGTTATGATTATATGAGGCATTTAAGGTAAACAGTGTAATGAGAATGTTATGTACATTCGTAAGTGCATATTTACAACCTGAAATTAATATCTCTATTTCAGCACTGCATATAAAATATAAACACTAGATTTCTGAGTTTTAGGATTTACTACAAACACCCACATGTACATGGATTTCATAGTTGAAAGACACTTTTTAGTTGTGTACCACCCTTTGCACCTCAGAATATACGTCTGCTTCTGAAGGTAGAAATGAATGAATGATGAATTGGAATGATGAATTATTTTTATATATTTAATGGAGCATAACTTTTTCTTCCTATACCCACACATGTTTCTAGCTGTCTCTCTCCACCAATGGATGCACTGTTGAAAGCTTTGAAAAAAATCCAGAATTACAAAGTTGCTAACAGAGCATGTGGGAGAATAGCACATGCAGGTGAGCTAAAGATTAAGGCATTCTTGATGTGCAAGTAAATGTGTTTAGGCAGAACTTAGTATATGATCAAAGTTGAGTACACAGGAGTTTAATTTTTTTTAAAATTCATAAAATCACTTTGGATGTTCATAAAATCTTAATAAGCATTTTCCTTCTTTTGAGAACATCCTTTGTTATTGTTGTTCTTTTTGTTTTGTTTTGTTTTGCTTTTTCCTGAATACACCACTGTGCTTTCATTTTTTACTTCTCCTATAGCTAGCATTCCTAAAACATAGTAACAGACTAATAATCTTGCTAGACTGTATAGCAACATGATATTTATCTTTTTTTTTTTAATTTTGAGTTTATCTATTTTTTATTAAAATTGATTTTTTTCTGAAATAGATGATAGTTTTAAAATTGAAACACAAGTCTTAATATGGTATGATTTTTCTCAGGACTTTAAACATAGAATCATAAAAAATCAGTGGCTGGCGGTTATATCTGGCTGTTGTGTCCAGGAGATTATTTAGTTTAATCTTCTGCTCAAAGCAAGGCTGAATTTGAACCTAGAAACAGATTTCCCAGTGAGTTTTTAAAACAAGCTTTGAATATCAAGGCTGCAATTCCACTGCATCCCTGGACAAGCTGTTCCATGCTTAATCATTCACAAAGTTAAAATAACTTTCTTTTAATCATAGCTTTCTTTATGATAACCTGGGACTATTACATTTGGACTGCATCTAAAAGCTCATTTTCTAGTCTAAACTGATCATGTTACCTTCCTTTTTATGGCTTTATATCTTAATTAGCAATGTTATAGAAGAGGGATGAGTCACATTTCTTTTTTATTAGTTTTAGCCTTGTTTGGGTAGATGATGAAAAAGAAGTGATAAAATGGTGGTGTCTTCAGTTAGAAAACTGCAAGATTATCACAGTTGTATCATAGTAGAAAAGCATTTATTTCAACTAAATTCATCCAGAGATTACTTTTTAACTAATGTAACTGTGTGTATGAAATGTTTAGAACAAGTTACTAGAAGTATTCTGAGAATTCTTCACAGTCACAACTGCCTGCATAAATGCAACATTCTTTAAAGTTTTCTTAAATGACTTAGCTGTAGGATTAGAAGGTGTTTTGAGCAAGTTTGTTGATGATATTAAATTGGGAGGAGCTGTTGACACTACTGAGGGTGGAGAGACCTCCACCCTCTTGCAGCAAGATCTAGACAAATTAGCATGCTGGGCAACCACCAGCTGCATGAAATTTATTAAAAACAAGGGCCAAGTTCTGTACCTGGGAAGGGATAACCCTGGCTGTACATATGGACATGAGGATGAGACTGGAGAGCAGACCTGCTGAAAGGAATTTGGGAGTCTTGGTCAAAGGCAAGTTGAACATGAGTGAACAGTGTGCACAGGCAGCCAGGATGACCAACCATGCCCTGGGATGCATCAGGCTCAGATGGGTGAGATACCTTGCTCTACACTGTGCTGCTGCAGCAAGTACTCAAGTACTGTGCGTAGTTTTGAGTGCCACAGTACAAAAAGGGTGTAAAATTATTATAGTGTCCAAAGGAGATCTACAAAGATAGGCAAGTTAATAGGACAGAAGGTGTAGGAGGAAAAGCTGAAGTCCCTTAGTTTGTTCAGGCTGCAGAAAAGAAGTCTGAGAGGAGACCTCATCACAGCCTATGGATTCTTCATAAGAGAACAGAATGAAGCTGCAAAAGGGGAGAGTTAAGTTGGATATCAGGAAAAGATTCTTCACTGAGTTGGTGGTTAGGCAGGTTCCCTAGGGCAGTGGTCATGTCACTGAACTTGCCAAAGTTAAAGAGAAGCACCTAGAAAATGCTCTCAGGCATATGGTCTGATTACAGGGTCATCCTTTGTGGGAGCTGGACACAGTGATCCTTATGGATCCCTTCCAAATCTCGATATTCTATGAACGTTTCTGGATAAATTGCTAAGGTAACGGTCACTGTTTACATGGCTATCATGGAATCTAATTCAGGTGCAACTCCTGCTTCAATATAAAAGCACTGAAACTGCAATTGGTTTCCTTTACTGATACAAGTGAATTTAAAAAACAGTGAAATTAGTGCAAATGCAGTTAATTCAAATTAAACTGAATTACAATTAAGTGATTCTATCGAAAGCAATTCATAATCCTACACCAAACTGAAACACTGAAATATAAGCAAATCATCTTTTAGTGTTTGTTTATTTTCTTAGATTTTTGCACTGGAGGAGCACAGATTATGTGGAATTCTATTGCTCTGTTGATACTTAGTTTTGTCTTGTATGTTTTGTCAGTGTTGGGAGAGAACGCTCCTTTGATTAACTTCAAAAATACACTGTAATCAATGCTGTAAACTTTTATTTTGAAATTAAATGCATTAGCAGAAATGTGCATGAATGTTGTTTCTTTGCAATTGAGGAAGAGATAGTGAGGATAAGCAATCAAATCTTGAAAATAGGATTAACAATGCATTCTGAAATACTGAGACACTGTGAATCTTTCTTTTCCAATGAAGAAAATAAGAAGGAAAAGTACATTACAAACACCATCTGCAATCTTGTATTGTTGGCCTAAAGATCAATAAGGATATTATTTTAGCACATTCACTAATTTAAATGCTGCTTATGCATAACTTAATGATAATCTTGTAACATCACTTGCTATTTTTTGTCTATTTACAAGGCAAAGAAGGTTATGATATGGAGGGTGTATAAAGAGAGAGTTTCAGTACCGGTTTAGCAAAAGATGTTAATCCATATTGGGTGGAGGAAAACAAACCCATGAGACAGAGCTTAGAGACTGCTACTAATACATAAAATTAAAAATTAAACCAAACAACCAAATAAGCAGACAAACCCAACCTGTTTTAGTAGTATCTAGCTTCCATAAGCAAGGGCTATTGTCATGAGTGTTTACGTCAAAGTTTTTGAAAGCCTGCAATACTACATATCTGTGAGTCATGGAGATCACAGGTAAGTGATGTAAAATGTTTGGATTTCATTTCACAGAGAGCTGTGCAAAATATTGCAGCAAAGCTCAAAACTTTCCTTCCACTTTTTATATGTTTCTTTTCTCATATTAATGAAAGTTGATTGTACAACTGTATTTATCAAGTGTGACATAAATTAATGCATTCAGTTTTTAAAAAAATAGAAAACTGAGATCAGAGGGAAATAATGAAATTAAATTTGTAATTCTGTACATGAGCAGGCACAGAAAACAACAGAAAAATAAAGTTTTCTAAAACAAGATGAATTTTGAAATATTTATGTAACATTTTAACAATATATGCGAGAATGTTTTAAAGACTAATTTATTACTAGTGACACATTTTTTCATTTAACATTAACATTGGAACATAAAGAATAGGACTCTGATCAGTTCATCCTACATTACACCAGCGAGCCACAGAGTGGTTTTTGAATTATTAATGTCTTATTAAGTGTCAGTATGATGAACTGTCTTTTGGAAGAAGTGGCAATGTCATCTTTAGACAGACACAGGGTTGTAATGTACACTGCACAACAGTATTTACATAATGTTCTCATAATGCTATCATATGGTACTTCAAAATCAAACTCTAAAAACACAGAGCAGGGAAAGATTAAAGTTTGATAAAGCTGAAATATATTCAGTATGAGCATCTGAAATTTGTAATTACTGCATGTAACTGTTTAACTATGTACTCCAGATTATTCTTGAATCTGCAACAGTTCTGGCTGACAAGATACAATATTAATTTTTAGCTAGATTGTTAATAGTACATGTAGGATTTTGCAGTAATAGAAAAAGAAATTCTAATTTTTCTTTAATAAGAGTAACAAATGAGAATGCAGTGAAAGTTGTAGTATTACAAGCAGGTAGTGTTCCTAAACAATTGCATCTAGAAGATATCATGTGTTCAATGAGCATGATGGAGTCTAAGAAACTGATGGGTTTCTTTTCTCTGTTTGGGAATCTGTGATTACTGGGGAAGTAGAAATTTTCAAATGTGACAAAGTATGTTTACTAGTAATCTGTCTGACAACACAGGCTTCCATACACTCAACCAGAACAGGAAATCTTAATCCCAGCAGCAATTTCAAGGAAAATATAGACAATGTCTTAGTGGGATTCAAATGCATTGTTTTAAAGTATCAAGGTATGACCTGTTGAATTTAATTTGCACAATGTGTGTCAATATGAGATCTCTGACATATAACACTTAGTGAGATGAAACTAAATTATATCAATACCAGCACTGAAAACAGTGAATAATCTAAAAGAACATTTGGGTTACTGAAAGCCTCACTGTTACAAATAACAGTGTTAAAAGTTCCAGTGGTTAAACGGCTTGTAACACCTTATAGCTGTGACACACTACTCTAATAAAAATGATTTAAAAAACCCTAATTAAATGCATAGCAACCTAAGACTTTCTAATGCCAGCAAGACACTACTGCTTGTTTGAAAACCTCCAATAAAGAGCTGATATTTAAATTCAGGGTTTTCTTTTTGTTTTTGTTTGGTTGGTTTTCTTTAATGCCACAGGCCTGTTTCCAAATGAAGCATGAATTCTTCACATACTGTCTTTCTTTTACAATATGATTTGTTCACAGAAATAGTCATTTTGAAAATTGTCACAAAATCTGAAAGAGCAGTCTGAGAAATCATTAGAAATGTAGGTTGATATTATTTTATAAAGCACTATAAACAGAATTCTGGATAACTAAATTCAAAAGCTTGAATATTAATGACCTAAATATTCTTTAACAATTAAAACAATACATTTGAATCCTCAGGCATTTTGTGCTCACCTGTGGTATAGCATGTTAACATAAGTGAAAACCATCCATAGAAACAGGTCAGTGTACAGGCTGGACAAATACAACTGCCTTTAGACAAAGACAATTTTATTAAGAGTTTGTCTCCAGCTAAATTGCACATAATACGGAAGCAGAAAAAAAAATGATAAATGGGAGAGTGATTCGGAAATAAGAATAAAGCAATGCCATGGACATTCTTTTTATTTTTTAGTTATTTACACATTTCCTGAGATGTAGCATAGTAACTCTGAATCTATAGTTTCTCTCGCTGCATCAGTTCTCCTGGCATTTAAATCAGGAATCTAGAAGTTTTGCAAAGATCCATACACATGGATACTCACAGAGATACTCTCTGGCAGACATACTTTCATATACACTGTGGCAGCTACATACGAAACATTTTCTTGAAATACACACATTTTCTGTGCACTGACAATAGTAAAGACACTAATTCATAGATTTTGTTTACATATTTATATTCTTTACATTTGTGACTAAGTGAGTTGTGTGTTTGTTGGTTGTTTTTGATTTGTTTTTGTATGTTTGCTTGTTTGTTCAAATATATCTCACAAAAGAAATCCAGAGCTAAATTTACTTTATTTTCTAGTACCCTAGAAATTGCTTCAGATATATATATGGGATTAATTAAATTTAATTTATTACTAATTATTTATTACTTATTTATCTATTTATTTATTTATTTATTATTAATAATACAGTTGTTTCCTGAAAATATCTCAAAAGACTTGAAGAAAATATATATCTATAGTGACTATTGTGCAATCACACCTTATCTGCATGTTCACTAAAACACATACATGTAGATAATAAAGTGTCATAAAAAATCTGAAATTAATGTATGTATATGTGTATATATACATTTAAACACATGCATACATATATACACAGGCTGCAAAGTAGTCTGGTTAGCGTTAGCTTTGCTTTCATTTTTCTTTTCACCATAGATTTTATTTTAGCAATTTTAGAATTATTTTAGAAGTGCATGTGGAAGTTAATTTCTTAAGGAATGAAATTACTACTGAGTAAAATATTGACTAAAAAAAAAATGAATAAATATATGCACATAATTAAATTCTGAATTTCTAGAGGTAAAATAAATGTGTACTTTTTCCTTTATCATTTGAGATAACAGACAGAAGAAAAAAAAAAAAGCACAGATGTGGGATGAATTGATATACATTTATTCTGAATAATGTAATGTTACTAGATTCTTTTTCTGTAGAGAATTGGACAGAATTCATTTCCTCAGCAGGAGGTTGCTGTTCTTTTGTTGCTGTTGTTGTTTGTTTGCTTTAAACAATGGTATTCTACAACAAATGAATTAAACATTACAATTGCTATCAAATAGCATATTAACCACACATTTATTTTATTCATATATAGCAATATTTTCGGTAATCAAAGAGACTGCTTGATTTCTTTTACTGTTGATTATTCAGTCTGTTATTAGTGTGAGTTTGTTTGCCATGCTTATGAAGCCACAAATCTTATGCAAAGCAGATTATTATACGTATCAGGTGGCAGAATTTTACAAATCATTTATAGAAGTAATTTACTATATTTTAGTACTTTAATTACATTAATTTCTGATTTAAGTGGAATGTGACTGCAATGTGGGATTCAGTTAAGTCTTGCACTTAAATGTATGTATGTACAACTAGCTACCAGTGTTTATCTTCTCTTACTGCTAATATTGACAATGGAACCCTGAAAGTTGTCCTTGAAACTCATGGCTAAGGCACAGTCAAGCTATACAGATAAACATAATTTTATTCATTCTAAGTATGTCAGGTGGTGCGTGGCTGCCTTTATGGCAAGACACATTCTCTCTGTTTGCTCCGTCCATATCATGTTCAACTGCCTTCTCTGAGTGAGAAAACAGGCAAGAGGTGTTTGACATCTATGTTTAGAAAGTGGCATTCTGCATATGACGCCTAGGCAGACAAATCATTATCTTGTCTCTCTTGAAGGAATCCACAGGCTCTTCTTTGAATATTACAGAATGGTGACACTAATTTGACACCAAGTTCACAAATACATACTTCATATTAAACATTTTATTTATTGCAGTGAATTCCATTCAAATGCCTGTCACACCATGTCTGGATGTAATCATCAGCCCCCACCAGCCTGATCTCAAATTACATCATTTTACTAAAAATCTGCGTTATCTCTCTAAATCGCTTTAGTTTGCTTCACTCACAGAGTTACAAAAAGGGAATTGTTATATTGTTGTTATACATAAAAGCATATAAAGAATAACAAAACAACTATGTAAAATCTGAAAAATGATTAACAAAATGTTTAATTCAAAGTAATATCATATGAACATAATTATTAAATAATTTGAAATATCAACTTTTAAATAACTTGAATACACATTTATTCATTTCTTAGTTCTATCAAAAAGATTAAAGAAGTAAATATACACTGTGATTATCATTAAAGTTACTAGTGATAGATTTTGTATTTTAGAATATTGATAGCTACCATAGCAATAAAATTTGGTGTCAATTATACATTACATAGAAGAAAAAGCAAAAGAAAAGAAAATGAAAAAATAGACACACAAATTAAAATTATGTTCTTCTACCATTGCTACATATACAAGAAAATAAAGCAAGACTCTGAGAAAATAATATTTATGTGAAATTACTTGTAAGTTTTTAGTCTTTCTTGGACTTTTTATGAGTTTAAATGCTCAAAATTTATTGTTGCCTTTAAACTTTTAGCTTCCAGAGGGCTACTAGTGTACCTAGTAACTGAAATAACACAATTATTTCTCAATATTTTTCCACAATATATTTATACTTATGAATAAATATGTGTCACAGTGTTATCTCAGCAATTAAAGTATCTTAATTGTGCATAATTCCTACTGCTGTTTCTCGTAATAGATTTATTTTTCTTGAAAATAAAAAGAAACTCAGCCTAAAATCACACACAAAAAAATTAAATTTAAAATTTTCTGCTGATTTGCTGCGGTCTTTTTTCCATATCACTCTTCAATATCAGTAACATGATGTACTGCAGTTATGAATATTGAAAGCATATGTGGTTGAGAATATTTCTCATAAACACATGCTAAAACCTTCCTGTAGTATCAGAACTGTTTTGAAATATCGAAATAGACATGAAAACTCCATATATATGACATCATTTCTAAGCATCACTTTCTAATTCCTTCTTTTTTGATAATTTAACTGAAAAAAACAGGTTCTGAAGAAAAACTATTTAAAGTTTGATCCCCTATCTTTCACAAAATATGTGTTGTATTTGTTTAGAATGTTGATGAGAATCAGTTCTTTGGGAAGGGGCAACCTGGGCTGTGCAGATAGACAGGAGGATGAGATACTTGAGAACTGTCCTGCTGAAGGGGATTTGGGAGTGTTGGTTAACAGCAAGTTGAACATGAGTGTGCCAGGCCAACCATATACCAAGGAGCATCAAACACAGCATTGCTAACTGGTCAAGGGAAATATTCTTCCTTGCGCTGCACTGGCTCAGCCTCAGGAAAAGGTTCTTCACCTGGAGAGTGGTCAGGCACTAGAATAGGCTCCCCAGGGCAGTGGTTATGGCACTAAGATTGCCAGTTCAAGAAGCTTATGGACAATGCTCAGGGATATTGTCTGATATTTGGGTAATACTGTGTGGAGCCAGGAGTTGAAGTTGACGTTCCTGACGTTCCAACTTGAAATATTCTGTGATTCTATGAATTCTTTTTCGTTTTGCCTGCTTTTACCTTAAATATAACAGTGTAATAAACAATTCACACCTGAAGGCAACTAAAATATTAGTAAAGATGTTCCACAAAGAATTTCATTAAATTAAATTTAAATAATTCCTCAGATCCTCAGTGTTAAATCTCCTGGAATTCTAAAGTAGTAAAGCATACTCAGAAAGAAATTGTGGAGAAATAATAATGCATATAAAATAGATGATAGCAAGATTGTTTACAAATAAAAGTTGGAGTTGCTTTCCTCGTCCCTTTACATTCATCATTTTAAGAAAAATCTGAAGTCATGTTGATTTGACTTATTTCTTCTTTCAGATTTCTAATCTGTATTTGAATATTTCAAAGGTTATTTGATACAAAATGAAGTCTGGAGTCATTTGCAAATGTTGAATAAATCTTTCTAAACTTTAGCAAACTATAACTATTACTGAATATTTTGACAGATTCTGAAATTATTTTTAGTAAAATAGAATTTACAAACCTTGTCCTTTCATGCCAGTTGTGCCCATTTAAGTCCTATTAATAATAACATGAATTTTAACATTTACTATCTCAGTGATTATCAAAGTATATCAGTGATAATATGTTAATTTAATGTAATGAAGCCTGCACCCTATTGTAGAAAAGTTTCTAACAGAAAAATGATCATGATATTTAAGCAGTATAAAATAAAATTAAAAAAAAAGATCATGGAAAGCTGGACTGAACATGAAAATGTCTGAGAAAAATCTCTTAATTCTAGAATTATTTGCTTGTATTCATTTCACTACCTATTTAATACAAAATTCATAATAAATCCAGAGAGCCAGGATTGAAAGTCCCATTCTTTCAGTTTCTGGGTTAAAATGCTCATCACTATGAGTATGCATTCCTTTTTCTCACATCTCTTCATTGCTTTTAAACAAAATTTAGTAAAAGACCTCCAGTTTAAGAGAAAGACTTAAGAGAAAGATTTCATTCATTTTTAGGTTATTGATGCTAGCTGAGATTTGCATTGGAACAGTACCTATCCAACAGTTGCAATAAGTTATGATTGTTATATGAAACCTTAGCCTCTCCACTATGAAGCTGTGTGCATCCCACTGTTTTTATATCTAGAACGGTCATTTATCTCCACTAGATCTGCAGAAGAAATCCAATCAGTTTTGTGACCCCAGGCAGAACACATGGAAAATTATTCCATTAGCAACTAAGAATCCATTATCACATTAGAATAAAAAGTAATAAACAAAATTAAGTTTATACTACTATATACAACTTCAATCCAAATGTAAAAAAGAAAAATTAAGACAGAAGAGCAATTATGGAACACTCTATCTTCCATATTAGGAATGTAAAAATTTACATTCCCAATTTAGAGAGCCATATCATAACACAGAGCCATGAGATTTAAATTACAAGAAGATCTGACTGTTCTATCCAATACTGGATGCAACACTGAAAAAATCTTTGTGTAGTGTTTTATTTTTAAAATAGTGATAATCCTATTAATTCTTCAGTAGCCCAAATGACACATCAAGCAGTGAATGTGATCATGAACCAACAAAGTAATTCTTTGAATATTTGTTTTCTGTTTTAGTTCAGTTTCTTGAAAATGTAACTTTTGAAGGCTACCACATTAAAATTTTCTCAGTTATCTATCTCAGCATTACTAGTGAGGAAAACTGAAAGAATGTGTCCGGGTTGCATAAAATTGAGAAACATGCCCACGTCATCTGAGTTGTGGTCAATATTTATTATTGTTTTCATCTAGAATATGGGCAGACAGGCCTAGCTACAAGGAGGATGCATTTCTAAATTAAGTACACTGCTGAACCAGCTTTAAATTCACTTTAATTGTTATCTTATTGTAGATGTGTTAAGGCTTTACTCTTCTCATCAAACAATTATGTAAGAATGTAAAAGCAAAGTACATTAAAGTAGTTTATAAAACAAGGAATCAAACTGTGGTATCACATCAAAATGACATCTGCTTCTGTGGTAAATACTCTTCATACTTTTTTGGAGAGTGTATTAATCAGGAATGGTGAAGTACCAAGAAGACATGAGTGCAGGTTCTTAGAAAAATGATTGTTACAGGATGAGTTGCTGAGCATTACTAGAATATCATTAAACTCCATATATTTCTCTTAATTATAGTTCACTTTTGTTTTGTTATAAATAAATCTTAATTATAATGCTTATTTGGTAGTTGCATAGCACATGGAAAAACCCAATGTGAAAAGAACAATCACAGACATTTCTATAGTAAAAGAAAGAAAATCAAAATGAAAAAAAAATTAAGTTGACAGCATACAGACTGAATGGTAATGGAGTTGAATCCTTTTTTCCTAGCTCTTGAACTGAACAAGACAAAATGTGATTTCATCCACTTACAGATAGTGATTGACACGGTATCTAGAAAATTACCCAGCTACGCATATTAATCCCTGCAGAAAGCATCTTTGTTCTGTGTAAATCTACAAAAGACCCAACTACTACTAAAAAGTGATGCTTGCTTTCACATTTTACATATATATAAGATCCATATTATAAGGAACAAGGATCTCATACATATACATAAGAATATAATAAAATTACTGTATTGAAAACAATCTTTTTTTGATATCATACTACAAAATGATAATTCAGTGAAAGAGAACTCTAACATCCTTCTTCCTCCCTCCTAATTTTTTTCTTTAATGTATAAAGTAAAATCATAGAAAATGCATGTTTTTCATGGAGAGAACAAGTTGCCTGGCAACAACATCAGTTTCAATTTCTCTTCAGTATGTAGTATGTATCCATATCTAGATTGCTATTTATCTTCATTAGACTCAAGTAATTTAGGTTGTCAAGTCTCTGGTGACCACTGAGTATCTGATAACCACGTATTTTATGCTTGTCAAGATATGCTTGCAAGCAAAATAAAAATACCATAGATTTTCTATCCTGCATTTTCAGCTTATGATATCATCAGCACTGATGTGTTGCAATCTTTTTATTTTCTCCCTGTTCTGGCTGGTGTCCATTATTGTGCCAAAAGATCCTGAAGATCAAACCTTAGTTACCAACTCTCCTGTAAATAGTAACTATGACAGTCTTCGTGTAATCATCTCAGTCTTGATATAACCACCTTACTTAAATTTCTGTTAAACAGTCTTAAGATACCTCCTAAAGAGTGTCAGCATATAAGATTGACAAACTTATTTACTAAGTCTCTAAAAGTTGGTCTTGTATACACAGTTTCACTTTGTTGTGGGGAAAAAAAAAATCCACAACACAAAACCAATCAAACATACATACATATATAGAGAGAGAGTTGAGTTTATGTTTATACACACACATGGAAATATGTATTAATGCATGTAGGCACACATATATAAAGAATTTGGTATTTCTACCTCAAAGCTGTGAAGCAGCTGCAATGTGCAGTTTACCATGGCACAGTCTTTCTCCAATTATTTATTCCTCATCTAAAGAAAAAGATATGTGGGTGATCATCATAAGGTTTCTAAGGTATCATAAAGAGTGGTACCTCCCATATTCATAAGATTTACAAAAATCCCTACAATAAATAATAAATGTTCACATTTGGAGGTACATCTTATAGAGTCATTAATTAGATGTTACATGTTGTGCTTTAGCAAAAGTAATATGTAAAGTTGGATATAAATTACATAATAGAAATACAAGAAAAATAAACTAAGGCAGAGTAATTTAGAAATGAGAAAGAAAAGATTCAGAAATTGTTTAGGACACCACGTTCTAAGATGTATTAATATGAGATGCATGTGATGTAAAATAATGAAATCCAAGATCCTGAAGAGAGAGATGAAATTAAATAGCAGATCTCAGGATTCCACACTTCATCAGAGTTTGAATTTTTCAGAGAACTGGTGAGTGGGATTCCAGGGAAGGGAAAAAGGAGCCAAAGAAATCTGTCAGATCTTTAATAACATCTCTCAATTGCAAGAATAATCCGATCTGACACTCAGTATAACAAATACATGCATTAGGAGTCTGTCCTGGCTAAGAAGGAGCCACCTATCAAAGCTCCAGTACTAAAAGGTGACATACAAGAAGTGGAAGAAGGAACAGACAAAAGGCGCACAGAAACATTTTGCAGGCATGTAGGTGTCAGGAAACTCAAAGACGTATCAGGGTGACTTGAGGAACTTTTGCCATTCCATGTGCAGAAAAAGCCTGGAGAAAGAAAATGTGGCCTTGTTACTGGATGAAATAGGTAACTTAGTAAAAGAACATGCAGGTAGTCACTGCCTTCTTTGGCTTTGTCTTCATCAGCAAGATCTCACTGGTTTCCGTGCTTAGAGACAGGGTTCAAGGGGAAGAATCAACCAGCACTGGAGAATGATCAGGTCAGGATTTATTTAAGAAATATCAACCCACAGAAATCCATGGGAATCAAAAGGCTATGTCCAAAGGTGTTGAGAGAGCTGGATGGTATGCTTGCAAAGTGCTTTCTGTCATTTTTCGAAGGTTTGTGGAACCATGAGAAAGTCATTAGGCAACACAGAAAGGCAAATGTCACACTAATACTCAAAGAAGACAAAATGAGAACCTTGCAAAATACAGGTCAGTTAATATCTTTTTGACAACCGAGAAAACTGTGGAGCGAGTTTTATGCAAACACTTTTCTGGGAACAGGGAGGAGGAAAAAATTACTGGAAACAGCATGGCCAAAGACATGTCTGACCAGTCAGATAGCTTCGAATTGTGAAGTAGCTGAATTTGAAGATGAGAAAACAATAGATGGCTTGATTTATCAGGACTTTTAAAAATTCCTACCATGATATTCTTGTATTTAAGTTGAGATGTCACAGACTGGGTGGATGGACAAATATATGGGTTAGTAACCGACTGGATGACTGAGCTCAGAGAATACTATAGTACCAACCCCTGGGGAACACACTTAGTTACAGGCCTCCAACTAGAACCTGTGTCCATGCACTGATTTGAGCTTGGAAGTAGTAAATCTTAAACATTAAACTAGGACCCCCTTTTCAACACTCTAGCCCATGGGATACATTAGAGAGTCAAGGTTGACTCTCCTGAAGTATGGGGTTGCAATCCTACTTATTGCTTTGCTTCTTCCACACAAGACTCTGAACTCCACTATCTTATGGTTATTGCATCTCAGGCTGCTCTCAAACTTCACGTCTCCAATCAGCCCTTCCTTGTTTGTAAAAACAAGGTCCAGCAGCGCATCTCTTCTCATCAGCTTCTCCATCACCTGCAGCAGAAAGTTATTTTCAATGCATTGCAGGAACCTCTTGTACTGTGTGCATCACAGTATTGCTTTTCCAACAAATAGCATGATTGAAGTCCCCCATGAGAACCAGTGCCTGTAATCGTGAGACTACTTCCAGCTGTCTATAGAAGGCCTTATCAACTTCCTCCTCCTGATGAGGCACACACAGTGGTGTCACCCATATTAACCTGCCTCTTAATTCTCATCCATAAGCTCTACACATGTTCATCATTCATTCCTAGATGGAATTTGATGTATTCCACTTGTTCTCTCACATTAAGAGCAAATAAATAAAAAGTACATAGCCACGATATCATTCCAGTCATGAGATCATGGTCCTGTAACTGCAACACAGATCTTTGTTTCTTTCTGATTATTCCCAATGCTGCATATGTTGGTATACAAGCGTTTTCAAGAAAAGTGGGTGTAGACATCTTTAGAGGGATGCAAAACGATTTCCCCATAACTATACTCTTGAAGTGGCTGGCATGCTGGCCCCTGTCATGGAAGGGAGATAAGAAACATTTGTTTGTGTTCTGCTTGGCCTGGCCTACTCCCCATTGGATTGCAATGAGCATTACTGTTTTGGACCATGACTCTCAAGTCCTTCAGGTTAGCCAACCTACTGTTAAAGATTGCTCTACCTCTTATTGACACATTGACTCACTTTTTCTCTCAAACAGCAGTAAGATTGAGATGACCTGCATAGCTTTGCCTTCACAGTTTTATCTAGTTTAGATATACTGAACGATTGAGTTAAATTATGCTAAGAATTATAATATATTAAATTAATATAAGTTATGACATCCAATCATTTTTCACCTCCAGAATTTTTCTCAAATCATGTTTCACTAAAAGTGGTCCACTTGCTTTTATAATATGCAGCATGAAAGTTACGTTTGATTTTTCTTTTAGTAAAAAGAATGTATGAAGCTATCAATTAACTTATGTGATTAAATATAATCTTGCCAATATATGCTTTAACCAGAAGTGCCTATTTCTATTGCAACTAGTAATCACCTGAAATGCTGATTCAGCTGTATACCTAGAATTACCATAGTAAATCTTTGCAAATAACTGATTATAACACAGAGAAAAGAATGAATAACAAAACTCCCTCTGACTTCACTTGTCTCAAGTACAGAGGAAACCTATTCACAATTATGGTACATTTCAAGGGGAAAAAACTCCAGTGACTTTATAGATGTATTACATTTGTCACGCTCCAAATAAAGGGAAAAAAAAATCAGTGCACTTTTCAAATGCTAGAAGTTCAAAGCTATGCATCTAAATTCTGCTTCAACTTTTGTACAATGGCATAAATTTTTAGCATTTTGCAGCAAATACAAGGGCTTTCCTCCCTATAAGACACATTATAATTTGGCCAAATGGAAGCTGAAAACAGGAGACTGATTCAGACTGTTAAAGATACAAATACAAATAAAGAAAATATGATATACTTGTGTTAGAAGTGACCTTCCTACAACATGATCAGGAATAACACAAATGAAAGTGAGGTTTTGCTAGGCACTAGCGTGTATTTTCTTCTACTTAGAGCACATCAAAAGGCCAGCTGGCTACTTTACTCCTTATATTATTTTTCTCCTTTGTGATACATGTCTACAAGAAATTATAGAATTTATTCCTCATCCTGCAGTTTCTCAGTTTCGTCAGTTTACCTATGTTACCATGTTGATCGACAAACAAGTAGTTTAAAGAAAACAAATAAAATGTTCTTTTTTTTCTTGCCTTGCTCCTATATTTATATTTGCTTTTTCTTCAAGTAATGCGTAGTAGCTTGGGAAGAGCACTTAAAAGAATGAAGTCTTGACTGTCTTTTAAAGGTAACACGATTTAAGTTAAATGTTTCCTCTATATTAAAAATCTGTCTTTTTCTTAATAAATAAATTTTCTATACAACTCCAAAATTTACTCATCACTGCCTCCTATGTGTATAAACATACATTTTCATATTTTATATGAAGAGACTATTTTTTTTTTCAAAACACATTTTTGCTTTAAATTTTAAGTTAGCTTAATTGGTTAGGTTACTAAAATCCAGTACGAGTTGGTAACAATACATTTCTGAATAAATGTTTTTAGTTCTACCTTTTTTTTGTTTGAATACTGTATCAAAAAATCTTTTCAGATTTCTTATTTGAAACTCTTTTCTATCTTAATCTTCTTCCCAAAGAACTTCACTTTCAAATCAGTGCTAAACTATTACGATTTACAGGTACTTAAAAGTGGTTGTTTGCTTTTTTTTTTAAATAAAACAATTATTTAAAAATTTTCCATTACATGAAATAAGTTTTTAAATATGATTCTTTTCATCATTTTAACATTAGATGGAATAAACAGCAGGAAGAATATAGTTTGTCTTGAGCAAATATCACCTTGAGTATATAAGTATTTTATTAAAAGTGAATGTACAAATAAGATACAAATGAAAATGTAATCAAAGTTGTGAATACTACAAATGTATTTAGTTAAAAACACTTTTGCAGATTCAAGAACTGGTGTTGATTTTCTCATTCTTTTGAGGTACGTGATTTTCTACATCCATAGATAGTCTTTTGAGCTCAGTGATTTTCCACTGCCACTTTGTGTACAGTAAAATCAAAAATGGGATGCATGCTTCTAGCACTCCACAAACAAGTATGTTGTCTCTATCCATCACCACATAATAGATGGATCTCTGTTATTCTGATGACTCATCTTTTTTTCATTGCTAGAGAGAATCATTTTGTTGATCTGGTAATGGAATACTGATAACAGATGCTCAATTATCTTTTTACTGTTATTATCATTCATTTGGTTTCTTAGAAGAAATTGATGGCTTTTGTTCGTAATGCCAGAATAGTGGAAGGATTAACTAAATTGATTTTTACTGCATCTCTCATTATTGTATTTTTTAATTACAAAGATTACAAAGTAACTATTTTTCCTAGGAGGATTATGTTTCAAATTCCTGAATGATGAGCAGAAGATGGAATTTTTGTTCCAGTAAGCTTGTGTCATGAATAACAAAATTGCTTGACACCGGAACCGAAAGTCTTTAGAAGGTCCTTGATATCAATAAAATTTTTCACTGAAATTTTGAGTAACAGGCTTTAACACAGATATTTTATAGTGAGAAAATCACAAGCCTCTGCTTGAGGTTCTACTGCTATGATTTCTGGTAGATTAAAAAATATATTCAAGATATAAAATATTAAAATGGAGGAATAACCATAGTTTTCATTTGGAAATGCAATTATAAAGTGTTATAAAATTATAAGTGGAATCTGTGCTATTTCTATTAAGCTGTGCTCAACATTTAAAACAACATAATTTGAATGAGAAAACTGCTGTTCAAATTGCAATTAAAGGGAATAAGTAATATAATTTTAAAAACTCTTAAAAGGTTAATTTTTCTTTATGTATAATTAGTTCATATTTTTGCAAAAGTCTAAAACCATGTTCCTGAATCAGGGAATTTAGCTGATTTTTGACTGTTACACTGCTGCATATAATATATTCAGTGACTTAAGTAAAGTTGAATTTATAATAATATGAAAATGTGTTTTCTTATAGGCATAGAATTGTTTGGCTTGGAAGAGACCTTGAAATCAGCTAGTTCCACCACCCCTTTCATTGTGAGTAACATCTACTAGACTAGGTTACTCAAAGCCCCATCTTACCTTGAATATTTCCAGGGACAGAAGATCCACAGCTTCTCTGTGAAATCTGGTCCAGTGCCTCATCATACTTTCAGTGAAGAATTTCTTCCTTTTACCTAATCTAAAACTACCATCTTTTAGATCAAAGTTCTTAGCCGTTGTTCTGTTACTACACTCTCTAGTACAGTATCCCTCCTGTTTTCTTGTATGCCTCCTTTAGATGGGGAGCCTATAGATTCTCCTACAGCATCAGCCCAGAACCTTCTCTAGGCTAAATGACACAAACTCTGTTAGCCTGTCTTCACAAGAGAGGTGCTGTAGCACTCTGGGCCCCCTCTAGACCCTTCTCACAGATCCATGTCATTCTTATCTTGGGGCCCAAGAACTAAACCCCTTATTCAAAGTGGGCTCTCAATATCCTTCTTCTCCTTCATTTTCCTTATGCAAACAGAAAACGTTTTTTCTTAGTAAGAGACAGGATGGATGTCCATTTCTGTGCAGTAGTTTGATAGCTTTGCCTGAATCATATTTGACTATGAATGAATTATATCCATTCTCATCTGCCTGCCAAACCTCCTACCAGTGTTATATGACAAGTGTCATATAACATATAAGTCATGTAAGTGTATATAATGTGCTTTACACAAGTAATTGTTGTGGCTTTCTCACTTGACAAAATGCCTAATTATCATAAGTTTGTTTCTGGAGGTACTCACATGAAAAAAAATAAATGCTGTGTCTTTATACAGGAATGAATATTTGATTATATTCAAAGGATTTTTATTTTTGTTGCTTCAAAGAGTTGGCTTCACCAAGAAACAAAGCACAGTGTCTAAATAAGTTCTCATGTTTCACTATTCTATAGCACAAGAGCTGTGTGGATTTCTTACTGCATTTTAGTGAGCATTATCCAAGAATATTCCATAGTGATAATGAGATTTTTTTTAACTACTAGACACTTGAAAAAGTGACATATTACTACTTTCATACTATAATAAGTAGGAGGTAGATTCCTTTTCCTTTTTCCTGAAACACTTCAGTTTTCACTGTTTAGTTTAGTTTTAGAGATGCAGCTAGAATACTATCAGGAAAATCACACTGGTTGTTATAATCTGTATGCCTCTCATCTATATGATAGGTTGTTAGTATTTTGTCCAGCAGCTATTTGGAATATTTTCTTTTTAAATAGGATTTTTACACATATGAGGAGTCTTCCAGGCACAATCCACAGAGACTCTTAAAACTCAGGCAGTACCGCACCACCAAATGTTCTGGGATTCATGACCCATGAGTTCTCAAAAGATTGTACGATACCTCTTTTTAAACAAATTCAAAGCATGTGCACAGAAAAAATTAAAAACCAACTCATCTCAAGTTTTAGTGGATTCAAACTCTGAATTTCTGGTTACTACTAAAGAACTACAATTTAATCTGATAATTTCTTAGGACAAAGATCTTAAAATTTACTAAGGCTCTTTCTGGAAAGTAAGTTAATAATGCCTTCTGAGAGGGTCAGAAAGCTGAGCTTCTAGCCCTTGAGTATTTGATCTAAAATGAGCTGTCCTTAAAAAACAAAAAACAACAACAGAAACAAACAAACAACAACAACAAAAAACCCTGAAAATTAAGATAAAACAAAACACTCCCCTCTCTCTTTTTTTTTCAGTTTGTTGTTTCAGCCATTATTTCAAAATGTTTTGTATTGAATTTCATATATTTCAAGTACATTAAACAGCAATGTTGAGACTTGAGTTTAAACACTTCTCACCATTCTCAAAATCATATTAAAATTGAAATTCATTTTCTTCTGGGTATTTGGCTGTTTAGATCACTTCCTGGCTGGAGTAGTAAAACAAACCTCAGTTCCAAGTCCTCAGCTCACTGGTCTTTGCAGAACGCCTGTACTGGAGGTGTTTAGTTCAGACAGGCAGCAGTGGCATATAAACCACCTTATCTGGGTGCACATGATGTAGCTATAGTGTTTTCACCACCTTGATCTGCTAATTCTTTTGTAATGTGTCAAACTGCTTGTAAATGTAGACACAATCAGAAATTTTAGAGAGAAAGTATCTAATCTCTTCTATGAATTGTATTAAATCAGAGGATTACTGCATACTCATGAAAGTTTGGGTCTGTACATTTGCTTGCTCACTTTCAGCGAGATCACTGAAACAAGTGAAATACTAGGGAATTCTCATTAGCAGAGATTGAGAATTACTGTAGATATAAACATTGCAAACAAAGATATATTATGTAAAACAGTCAAGAAAAAAGTATTCTTTCATAGTTATTTATTTAATTATTATGGATTAAAAGGGTTTTTCTTTCTTTTTTTTTTTTTTTTTTTTTTTTTCCAGTTTATTTTTTCAGGTAATCCTAAGGAATGAATACTTATTTTTAGGTTAATAACCTACCTTGGTATTTTGACCTAGAAGTAAATTCTCTCATTGATTTAGGAATATCAACTTTCTTGTTTTGACTGATGAGGCTGATCTACACTTGAACCACGATTTTAGAGAAAAAGAGTGGCACATTATTCTATTCTACATCTTTGAAATTTAAACCATAGAAATGAGAGAGAAAGATTTATATTTTATCCATTTTCTTATGTGATAAATGCTGTTTTTCAGTCATGCTTCCCAATCTGATACTCACGTGTGGAATACTAAACTGATGCCCCAATAAACATCATTCGGGTTGACGAGAATCTTATCTGAAGATGAAATATCTTCCTTGTTAAGATAACAGAAATATACAGTGCCTGAGACAATAAATTTTATTTAAAGTAATTTAACTAATTTGCCACTTTTTCATTTAGTTTCTTTGGAACTGTCTCTTTTATTTTTTCGAACCACGAAATTTAGAAGTTTTAAATTTATATTGGATTTTACTTCATGTGAACAAAAAATCTGGTAATACTTCTACACACTTTCCAGACCTCCTTCTTATTTCTTCTAGCTCATTAAAGAAATTACAAGATATTCAAGGGAATATTGTATTAATGATGGAGGCCACAGTAATTCACAGTTTCGTAACACATATATGCGTGCTAATAAGGCTTTTTTGTGGTGATGGTCCCTGAAACACTGAATAATATGATCTGAAATTTTACCTTTGTTCTTTTACCATAGGCTTCTAGTACTTATTCTAGTATTCATTCTGTTTTTCTTCATAAACTGAGTGTGTGTCATAAGGACACTGAACTGAATTGGAAAATTTCCAGTTCATGTTTCTTAGAATTCATATCACCTTTCCTTATTTAGGTCTATGATAAAGCTGAGAGTCTTACTGCTGCAAATCAGTTGTGCATTCAGTCTTGAACCAGTCAACCGAGAAGCTGATTTTTCAGCAAGCAATTACAGTTGTGTATCTCTTTTTGATGAGCTACAATGTAGGAAAACATTTATTGTGCAATAATAGCTAAAACTGTGCATTTTCTATTCAAAGACTTTCAGTGCTCTAGTTGCTGCTGTAAAGGTGCTAAATAAAAATACTAAAAGAGAAAAGTGAAAAACTGTCTACAAATGAAAAAAAAAAACAAAAAAACTTATACATAAAACGCTTTAACTATTTCTTAAAATCTGCCCAATACTTTAATTTTGTATGATTTTCTGCACTCTGTATGTTAAGTATTTTTACAGTCTATCAATTTACCAGTAAGTGATTTATGTTATTCTGTGTCTGAAATGATATTTGCCACAAAATGGAGCTTCTCAACTTCCTTGATTTTGATTAATATGAACTTTTCTAATTATTCCAGTAATATTAATCATTTTTTAGTAATTTAAGACTTTTTTATTTATCTCTGATTATATCTCTGCTTATAATATTATATTTTAGCCTACATGTAGTTCTTAGAGTAACCTTAGATGATCATATATTAGTATGATCAGGTGGCCAAGAGGGCCAATGGCATCCTGGCCTGCATTAGAAATAGTGTGGCCAGCAGGAGCAAGGAGGTGATCATCCCCCTCCACTCAGGATTGGTGAGGCCACACCTCGAGTATTATGGTCAGTTTTGGGCCCCTCACTACAGGAAAGACATTGAGGCCCTGGAGCATGTCCAGAGAAGGGCAATGAAACTGGTGAGGGTCTGGAGCACAAGTCTTATGAGGAGCAGCTGAGGAAGCTGGGATTGTTCAGTCTGGAAAAGAGGAGGCTCAGGGGAGACCTCGTTGCACTCTACAACTTCCTGAAGGGAGGTTGTAATGAGGAAGGGTTTGGCCTCTTCTCCCAGGCAATGAACAGGACCTGGGGAAATGGCCACAAGTTGTACCAGAGGAGGTTTAGGTTGGACATAAGGAAGAACTTTTTCTCTCAGAGAGTGGTCAGGCTGAGAGACCTGCCCAGGGAGGTGGTGGAATCGCTGTCCCTGGCAGTGTTCAAGAGGCATCTGGATAGGAGCTGGGTGATATGTTTTAGTAGCTTGTGGTAGCAGTGGTAATGAGAAGATGGTTGGACTTGATCATCTTATAGGTCGTTTCCAACCTTGTGATTATATATTCTGATGGTTTCTAGTTTCTTTGCCCTTTGCTATTTACTAAAATATCATTTATCAGGACTTACTTTTTAAAAAAAAATGTTTTTACTGTAGTAAATATCTATATTACTCTATCATATTTCCTTTTTGACTTTTTGGTATGTCATTCTCACTGCATTCTTTGAATATGTCATTTAAGAATCTTTAAACATACATTGCAATATTGTTTTACTCAAGTATAGTTTTTAAGTGGGCTCAGTTTCAAAATAAGAGGTTATTCTAAAACAACACTCAAGGGAGACAAAAGAAAAATTACAAGAAGGACTTTTACAAATAGGCAATTCAGACATTGATTGTAGATTCTCATGACATACTATTGATCTGCTGATACATATTATATCAGCAATTGTTAACACTGATGGATGCTTTGGTTAAATTATTTTCTATCCCCTTCAGTTTTTCCAGGAGTTCCATTTAGAAATACAGAAATTGGAGTATGTACACATAAAATTACACTAATTAATTTTAAATTGTTTGACAGATAATGTAATCAAAATCAATGAATCTCAATTCATTCTGAGATAAATGAAGTCAATTACTCTCGGCAAAGTTAGTTATTTTGGCTGAAATGGTTTAAGACAATATTTCAAATAAAAAAAAATAATGATTCATTATTTCCTATTATTGTAATTATAATCTTAATGTAGAATAACAGTATAAAGACGAAAAATGGTGGCATTCTTTCCTGTCCTTAACTACCAGTCATAACAATAATAGAATACACATTTTTTTTTTATTTCAGCTTCTCACCATAAGTATCTATTTCTATCCTAAATACATATATGCTTCTCACTTTAAACATCAAACATGCCACAGGGAGGACTGCAGGTACTAGATCAGGTTCCTTAGGGCTCCATACAACCTGGCCTTGAATACCTCCAGAGATGAGGAATCCACAACTTATCTGGGCAGCCTGTTCCAGCACCTCACCATCCACTGAGTGAAAAATTTGCTCCTGACATCTTTTTATGATGTACCCCTCAAAATAACAACCCGGTACTGACAACAAACAGTTCAAGTCAGATATGAATGGATGTGTATGTAGAGGCTAACTCATTCATTTTTTATTATTTTGTTATTTGCACATGCTGTATATCTATTTGACCAAAGACTAACATTTTGACAGACTTGGAAGCTACGATCTTGTTTTTGTCTGATTTGTTTTAATAGGGATTTACATGATGAATTTTCTAATTGCAAACCAAACCTGTGCTTTGACTGGACATTGTAAAAAGTAGTTAAGGTTCACCCTATTGGTAACAGAGATCATGAAAAATTAAAGCAATGTGTTTCCAATACTGAATAAATATAAGCAATACTGTAGACTTTCTTGTTGACATTTGTAGCATTGAAAAGCTTGTCTTTTTTAAAGAAACAAGAAGGCACTGCATTTTCTGCTTATTTTTAATTGTCCAAGTGATTGACCCTTTAGGAAACAACATGTTTGTAGTGAGCAGCAAGCCTAACTGACATAGGACATATAGGACTTCTTTTTTTTTTTTTTTAATTGATTGTGATTGAAAAAATTGTTTTAAAAGACATGCCACATATTAGTTAGGCATATTTGCAATGGTTCCCAAAATAAGCCATACTTCCTTATATTTATACTAGATATTTTCATGTCCCTTAGTATTATTGGGTTTCAGATTGTCTGTACCACTAAGATTAATTTTCTGAGATTTGGGCTCTCATATCACTGTCTAGTCCTCAATAAACAACTTTGTGTTTGGCACCTTCTTCTTTATCAACTTCATTTTAAAGACCTGATGTTACATTCTCAAACTTTGCCATATCTACAGCCCCACAGCATTTGAGCTGTCTGAAAAAAAAAAAGAAAAAAAATAGTGGAGACAGAAAGAGGCTAATGATAAATTTGTAGGTGACAAAAATTTTAATAACGTGCTGAAGAATTTCTGTCATCACACTGTTTTCACTTCATTTCCGTTGCTGTAATGTTTCCTTAAATGATAGGGAGATTTTTCTAGTAAAGGACTATGAAGGCTGTCTGTATCTTTTAAACTGAGGTGAAACAAGCTTGCCTGGTTACAGATAAGTGGCAAATAAGACATCCCACTCAAATGTACCTGTTACTAATTTATCTGGGTTTTTAGTATTCATACATACTGGTCTATGCGCAGTAGAGCATCAAATTGCTTTCCAATGGGAGCAGGTCACATTCAGGGGTCATGAGAACCATCCTACTGGATGTATCATGCTTGATTCATACAAGCTGTTACTACCAAGAACTTGGCAGCTGAATTCTCCATCTAATTAGAGATTTCACGCTAGATATTTTTTCTGGAAAATTTGATAACTATTTAATATAGTGTAGATAGTAATTGTTCTGTGGGGAATTTCTGTGTCACTTCTAGAGGATCAAATAAATGACTGCTGATTGCTGTGTCAACATTCTTGCCTCTGTAGTAAATCTTTTTGTTGTTATTTTATAAATTAAAACTATATTAAATTTATTATTTTGGCACTAAATTATCTTTTGAAGGTCAGAAGAGAGAGATGGTGAACAACAGAAGTAAATCTCTGACTGTCCAAAAATCCTGAACTCCCAACGATGAAAACAACTTGTCTTGTAATTTTAAAACAATACTTTTTTCTGAAAGTTTATTAGCATGCTTGCAATGAATAACGGGCATGTGAATGCAAGCTATTGGTATTTTTATAATAATATAATTTCTTCCTCCTAGTTGTGAGCATTAGATAGGGATAGGGATGATAGGGATTTTTTTCAACTTACGATGTGAAATAAACACACTAAAAAAAAAAAAAAAAAAAAAAAAAAAAAGGTAAGCTGGAATAGAAAATAAGCATTTCTTATGCATTAGAATTTTTTACTCATTATCTGAAAGAAATGTCCTTAAATCAATTCATTATTTTTGAGTTAGAATTGAATATCCTGTACTAAAATTAAGAACAAACCAAATGCAATTTATTTCTTCCCACTTCTACAAAGTAAGCTTATTATAAACTAAATGGAAAACTTCACATTACTTGGCTTAAGAATAATTCTTTTCTCTCTGTCCCCAGCTCTTCCATTGCTAAATGATAATTTTGTGCTATTAATACTTACACAGGCTTTATGGAAGATATATTTCTAGATCAATTGTGTGGAATTCATGGTATTTAAATGAAAAATCCTTTACACCTTCTAATCTGTAAATTAGATAATGAACTTCAACCTTGTTTATATATATCTAACAAACAGCAATGACAAATTCAGTATATGTATTTTGAAGTATTATATAGATATAATTCTTATTAAAAATATGTTATTCAAAAAAACAAACCCAAAACTTATGTTTAAGTAGTCACTATTGCAAGCCAACTACGTATTTTCAATTCCGAATAAGAAAAAGCAGCACATGGAAAAATAGCAGTATTTTCCCTTCTTCGTAAAATATTCTGTGTGAGTTGAATCTTGTGCAGGTAATACTAAAGATATTAAAGTTACTGCATACTAAATAATCTGTTCCTAGTAATAGTATTAATTCAACCAATATTTTTCTCTTTAGATGAAAATACCTGTAGCTGACATTTTTATACACATTATTAATGTGTGAGAAATCAGGTCTAAGTACCATGAATGTTCTTCAATGCTTGTGTCATTCATTCAACCATTCAGCAGATTTTTTAATTCATATTTTCCCATCCCAGATTCCCAGCTTTACTAATTTCTAGGTAGTGCATGGAAAGCAAAAGAAAGCTAGGTACGAAACAAAGAAATTAAATCAATTATAACTATATTGCTAGTTTAAAATAAAAAATAGCATGATTTTCCGTTTCTTTAGATTATCAGCAGTACTGTAGGGAACAAGAGTTTTGAGATCTAATTCTGGAAATTCATGTTTCACTTATTAATTTCCCCTCTTTTTTTTTTTTTTCTTTTTTTCTCTGGTGGGTCATAGAATAAATAATCCACCAGAAATAAGATGGCATATTTCTATTCAATATTTCCACTTCATTTACTTAAGCATAATATACCCACTTTTTTGAAGAAGAAGAAAAGGAAAAAATGAAAGTATTATATACATATTATATATGAAATTATATATTCATTTCTGCTGAATGAAAAAGAATTGTTCTTCCATAATTCCACTTATAAAAACCAATTTCATTTTTTTCATTTCTGAAATACACTTGTTTCACCAGCCTCCACTGAGAAATGCATGAATATTCTGCTGTAAAACTATTATTCTCTAATACATATAACTATCTTTTGTAAATATATCAAAATATGAATACTCAAATATGAAAACAAAATACAAGTAAGGCCATGATAACTACTAAAAAGGAATGATAATGTCACTGCTCATACATAGTAGAATAAAATTTAAAAATGTCATGTAAATATTTTGATATTTTGATTGAAGCCATTAGTAAATGTGGAAGATACATTGAAACCATTTCAGGACTGGAGGAAACTTGGATATCCAAATGACAGTTATTTACAGAGTCAAAATGAGCTTATCCTCCACACTGACTAGAAGATGAGGAAACTAGTAGTTAGAAGTTGCAGTAGCGATAAAACACTTTCTTTCACTCACACTTCTATATACTAATGTTACTTACTAGAATGCAATTATATGAAGAGCTTTTAGTCATGTGTTTGACACAGCAGGATGAATATTTGCCATTCAAACTTTTTCCTCATAGCAGTCATCTTTCTGGACGCATCAACTGAAGTTGGTATGCTGCAATGGCAATATTTCTCCCTTATCTTTAATTTCAATATGTTTCATTCATTTTTGGCTTTTCTGGATCTGTGGTCATTGTTTGCAACTCTAAGAAAAATCTCATTTATAGAACAGGGATTACACTATCCTACATCAATTACATGTAGATTAAGTACTATACGAGATTTATTGCTTTGCGCCCCGGAAGACTGAGCCCTTCAAACATAGAGCTTCTGGTCCAATTATTCACAGTACATCATAAACACATGAAAAATAGAGGTGTTTCATGAGTTTCACATTTTCATTTAAATACACAGTGCTACTATTATACTGGCTAATTGGTTCGTGCAAGATTAGTCCAGAATAAAGTACTAGACACAAAGCTTTTGTGAACTGTGACATTTGTATCATCCTATTAGTTTCAAATAAGACTGCTGCCCATAAAATGCTTTTTCTGTAATGAATATAATTGCTCTGTCCTATAAGATTTAATTACAAAGTGACTAGCTCAGCTTTTATATAATGCCTTGGAGATAGGGTTTTTGGCATGGCAGCTTCAAATTTTTTCTCTTCACTTTGATCTGAAAATCAGGATTCATATAGAAAAAAAAAATAATCAGGCATTTTGATGTTTTACAAGCTACATGTCAGTTTAAGAATTCTCTAAAGAATTCTTCTTGTTCTCAGTGGTTTTGTATTGCTTTGTTGGGTATGCATAAATTATGAGCTCAGGGTAACTTTATAGGTCATTGTTGAACATTTTATTCTCTATATCTGCTTACATGAAGATTACTAGATTAAGTATCTATGAACACATTGATCATATTTTTCATGATCTTCTTGAAAGCTGGCAGAAAATCTAATACTCAGGGCCTAAGGTAAAAACTGTGGAAAATGTGTATGCTTGAATTTAATAATTATTAATTACTGTAGATTCTCTTAATGCAAACAACATAGTGAAAAGCAAGCTGTGGATAAGCTGAAGATAGATAATAAAAACTGAGGCACAAAAATTATACTTTCTGACTTCTAACAGAAAAGATTCAGAAAAAAAAAATTATCTAAGCCTAACAGGCTATTGTGAATAATAGAATTATTGTAAATATTGTGTGCATTTACTATAATATTATATTTAATCAGTTACAAAAGTTTCTTGTACTTAATGTGCTGTGTTTGTACTTAATTTTCTTGTTATATCTTTGTAGCTTTAATATTGCACATTGGATAATTGGATTAATACTGCACAGAGGTGTGAAAATTAATATATAGAATGTTAAGTTCTCATGGCGTTTTGCCATCAAAATCAGCATGTGCTGATGACATTTTTGATATCCAGAAACAGTAGAAAATAATTTATTTTCCATTTGAGCATTATTTTGTCATATTATTAGACAAGCTCATAATCTGTATGCTGCTGCAACTCCAGTGTTGAGCAGCCCTGCTCAGCCCATGGCTTGAGAAGTTTCTGTTCACACTGTGTTCTTGTTCATGTAGGATTTCAGATGTCAGTGTCTGCACCGTTTCTGTTTTGCAAGATCTTTTCTTATTGTTCTCTCACTATTTAAGAATATTTTTTCTTCTTTCCAGTTCCCTTACCCACAGGTTTTAAGAATTTTATTGTTAAACTTGGAAAAAATGTCTCTTTTTTTCCCATGGAGAAGATCTTTTTCAATACATCTGTTTTCTTGTATGTCACAGTTAGACAAAATGTGATTTTTGTGTGTGTGTGTGTAAATAAATGCATATTGTCACTCGTTCTGACTACATATTTTAACTTATACATATGGTAAGCTTGTGTCTTTGGCACATGAGCCTTTTGTGTACTATTTTCAATTATTATAACTTATCTGTATGAATTTGTTGTTTTTAGTCTTTGATTTATGCCTAGCATGCTGTGAATAGTTATTTGAAAGATACATAATGAATGGCTTTGTGGTCAAGATACAATAAGAAGATTATTTTTAGTTTTAGATGCCATTTTTGAGGGCATGTTTTGGTTTTATTTTACTCATTAAAATTATATCCATCAGACTAATATTATCTCTTCAGAAGATCTTTTTGTTATCAACTATAGCTGGACTGTATATGTTATTATTTCATTACTTGATTTCAAAGAAGAAAAAATAGATAGAACAGGTCATTTCATGCTCAGCACAATTAATCATATGCTCTCTTACAAGTTTATATTCAACACATGCCCACAGTATTAACAAGCTTCAGACCCCCATTTTCATTTCCTGTGTTCTTCCCATCAGATTACCTTAGTGACTTTTTCAAATGTATGTAATATTTCCTCTTCTCACTGCAGTAATTAATAATTCTTGATATTAACCTACTTGCTTTATTTATATGTGCAAATATATATATACACTATGTATTTTATATACACTATTATATTTTACCCTCTGAATACACAGGTAGTTCAGAGAACTGATTGTCTAGTAGGTGACTAATACATAGAAACTGATAAGTGTTGAGTTACCACTGCATTTCAAAAAAGTAATTTGTTTGTGAACTTTCAAAGTTAAAAAAGCATTCAGGCAGATTTATTTTTTTTTTTAATTTAGGTGTCAAATGGTTCAAAAAATAGTCTCTTTTTAATAAAATTGCTATGAAAGATCTACTCACCGAACATGCTTCAGATGCTTTGTCTTACACAAGAATCTCTTATTTGTTACTGACCAGGAAATAGTATTTTATAGAGCAGACCCACCTCTTTGGGTCATTTGGTCTCTGGAAACCATTTTCTTGTATCTTTATGCGTTTTTTCTGTCTTAGTTTTATCATAGAACAGAACTGTACCAGATGAGCTTCATTGCACAAACCATGAATTAAAAGAACTTTTCAGAAAATGGCTTTTTTTTTTTTTTTTTTAGCATATCAGCACATTAAAAAAGAGCAAGGAGTCTAGAACCATCTAATGTGCCTTTAATGGAATATATACAGGTTATTTAGTACAAGTAGTCACAAGCAACTTTTTTTTTTGCATTTTTAAAGCTTCAGAAAGATAAAATACATATTGTAATCAGTAGGGTTTCTGCTTAACACTGTAGAAACACACCTTCATTTAAATAAAAGGGGAACGTTTAAAAATTTATTTATTCCACTCTAATTTTTGCCACCCTTAATACATGCTCAGTAAGAATACAGACCAATAGTTGAAATTTTCATGACCTTACCATAAAGTCAGTTTAAGAATTCTTCAGTTACAAGAAAATTAAGAAAGATAATATACTTCATCCAAAAAGACTAAGAGTTCAAGAGGATATAAAAAAAATAATATCAAAAATTCTATTGGAATATTTTGTATTTTAAAATATGGTAAAAATAGTACTCTAACTTCACAGAATCACAGAATCACAGAATGGCCAGGGTTGGAAGGGACCTCAAGGGTCATGAATCTCCAACCCCCCTGCCACATGCAGGGCCACCAACCTCCACGTTTAATGCTAAACCAAGCTGCCCAGGGCCCCATCCAACCTGGCCTTGAACACCTCCAAGGACGGGGCATCCACAACCTCTCTGGGCAGCCTGTTCCAGTAGCTCACCACTCTCTGGGTAAAGAATTTCCCCCTGATTAAGGGGGAACTTAACTTAACTTAAGCTATATCTTCTTTTTTCTGTATAATAGTCATTGACATGTTTCTGGGATGGAGAAATCCTTCATGCAAGGGGGAATTTCCAAGAGAAGAATAATTTAAATCAAGAAGATAGTATTGGACATTAGGGTAATGCTTTGAAGATACATTTATGTTAGTTATAACATAGGATTTCTTGTAATATGTAGTTCATAACCTCATTACTTAGTAATTCAAGGTGGACAAGTCCAGTGCTTGAAATAAATATCAGGGATTCATTTTGAACTAATGAAATTAATGTCATAGCAACTATTTAAGTCTCTTTCTCTTTTTTTCTATGAGTTAATATTAGTCTATCTTTCACAGTTATGTGGGCAAAGGCATCTTGGACATATGTTTTGGATGTAATCATAGAAAATATGAAGCCATAGTTTGCAACTTTTGTGCAAGTTTAATGAAATAAAAAAATTCTACTTTAACAAATTTAAATTTCTCTTAATTCTTCTGTGTTCAGTTTTGTGATGCCTGAATTTAAGAGATGGTCTTAAAACAGACACTGGAATTTAATATATATGCCATGGTACTGCGCACATCTATTTAAATGACACTGTGCACATCTATTTAAAATGCAGGAAGCAAAAATGAAGTTTTGCACTTGAGTTTTATCTTTGGTTCAAATTGAAGGTTTTTACTGGTAATTTATGTGAGCTTTGTCTTTCAGTCCCATGTCTATCACTTTCTGCAGTGACCTGCAACATACTGACTATTTAGGATCATCATCCAACTAACAATAACAAGTTATTATACATGCAAATAGAGCAACTTAAATTTAATGGCTTACAGTTATTTTACTCATATGTCAGTCCATATCAAAAATTCAGCAGTCAAATGCTCTCATTAGTTAACTTCAGTAGAGGATCAGACTGTGAAGTGCTCATAAAAGCAATGGTAATGGGCATGATAAAAGGCTTGTCTAGTTTCACATACAGTGTTAGACAGTGGCCGATTTCAAGAACGAATTAATACTTTGTTATTTCTCAGCTTCTGACACCCTGCAGCTTAGGACCTTGTGAAGTGGAGTTATGAACTTCATCCTTATATTTGATATCACTTAACTACCGCTACAACAGTTATACTGGCAGAGTGTGTGCCAGTGAGTTTTGCAATTCATTTACAGACTGAGTAGGAAAAAAAACCCAACAACTTTTGCTAATCCAAAAATTTTCCATTATTATTTCTTTTGATTGTTGTTGGATTGTTTACTCTGTGAAATGCTGAATAATATTTATTTCTTTTCACCTTTTCTACCTTATTCATGTCTCCCTGTATTGAATCATTCGTTCCCCTCAAATCATTTATTTTTCTAGATGAAGAATCCCAGTTGGTTTAATCAGCCTTTATACAGAATTATTTTCATACTTCTTTTTAATGCTTACTTTTCCCTTTAAGTTGGAAAGACCTAAAACATATTCAGCTTTCAATATTAGTACTGTGTAATTGCACTGTACCACAGTCCAGTTTTTGCATTAGAAAAATCTTTTTGTTTAATAGACAACTGTGCAACTTATTAGAACATCTGAATGAATTTGGCTGGAATGTATATTAAAAAAATCATTATTGACACTTTTAGCTACACATTTATTTATAGTATTTAAATATTTACTACCTACACTTAACAAAAATATATAAATATAGCACTACTCATCTAGATATTTATGTAATTAAAAATATATTCTCAGATAAATATTATTAGTCTTGGGTGGCAGAACAGTTAGCTAATTAATGTGCTATGCTGTTGACATCAAATTCTGAGGTATTTCAAAAAGTACTGAGTGAAGTACTGTAATCTTCTAATGTGTTTTCAGAGCTAATATTTGGAAATATTTGGAAAAATATTTTTCGAAATGTTTTTGGAAATCAGTTTTAAACAGAAATGAATACATTTCTTGCAGGTACTAACTCTGTTGTTAATTATCAGAATATATAAAATAACTGATCTTGTGTTGTCACAGACAGTATGTGACAAATCCATGTATGATCAATAAAAATCAGCGATCCATTGTCTTGCTGCCATAGTTATGGATATGTGAATGGATTTCTATGCATCTTCTTCCTGGTCTGCTGCAAAGGTGGGTTTATAAAGTTGTCTGTGCGTGACCACTGTCTGTGCTCAAAGCAATTATACTTCATAACAAGTCACAATGTGCCAGAGGTCTTTCTGACTGTGTTCTGGGTGAACAGAGTAACCAGAAACATAAAGTCATGGCTTGGTATTGAAGCTTTTCTTGTTTAATACTAGATAGATTCTCCCACCCTTTCCTCCCTCCTTCCATGAAGAATTAATAATTTTTGTATCATACCCTCGTGCCTCTCAATTACACAACCAGTTGCTGAAGAATTTAGAAAACTACTGTACGTGATTGATGCCAGTTCCTAAATTTATTCTCTGAGTCATTTGCTTAGCATTAGTGTTGCAGAAATTTATCAGGAGACTAAACTAAAAGAGACAGAAATGAAAAGGAGCATTTCATTCTGACATTGCAGAAGTAATGAATATGTAAGTGAATGTTGTATTCAGTGTATTCAGCATCATACTGAAAACTTCTTTCTGAAGTAATAGTAGACAAATAATGAAGAAATAACCTCACTCACTCAATCCCTTTCTATCTTTCTAAGGGTTTCTCTCAGTATACTTAGATTGCAGTTCTCTGCTCTACTTAAAGCTCTAGAAACCATCTTGCCAAACCAAATACTCTTGGAAATGCATCTCTAAGCAAAGACATCTCAGTCTAAACAACTGCCAAAGCTATTTTTTGACACTACCATTCACTTAATTTTTTTTCTCTCCTTCCTTGCAGCACTACATACGTCTTGAATAGCAATTCAAAGGAAAGTCAGAGAGCAGAAATCCCTTTGCAGATGAGCAATTGCCTAAATCCATGCTTCACAGTCTATTGAAAAGGAAAAAATGGGAACATTTGCACAATTTGAGATATGATTTTCAAACTAATTCAGGGACAATTAATCTCATGAAGAGCACAGTACAAATATATATCTGTTTTGCTGTACAATCTAGGGTTTACAGTAAGTTCTATATTTATACAGATAATCAAATGTAAGGGATAAAATTAAAAATCTTCACATGACTTAATGTTCCCATCTGCCAATTCTAATCTTTCGTCTTTAAACAGTGTAGAGTGTAGTGTCTTTAGACAGTGACTGGAAAATGGTCTTTTAATTATTTCTGTATGTTTTTTTCTTTAACTGTCCTCATAAACCACATTATGCATTTAGCATATCTAAAAATTTCTTCATGCACGCACACAAATAAGGTGTATTATTCTATGTCCTTCAGACAGAAATGGCTAGGCTGACAACTGTATTGTGCAATCATTGTTTTGGATAATCTCTCTAGAAAAAAGATAATTGTAACAAAATTACTAACAATTATATCACATAGATTTTGAATAAATACTATCTAGTTCTGTATAATTTTAATGCTCTTGAAATATTGTGATCTGCATGATGAGCATAACTATCAAAATTAGTATTCTTCAAAAGAAGATCCAGAGTATGATTTGCAAATAAGAATATTATCTTTTCCCAGTGTTTACAGGGAAAAGCATGCATGAAAGTTGTAGCTGGCAGATGTGAATAGTGACTCTGATAGAAGACTAAATTTAATTAAATTCAACATTAATTTTGATTCATAAAGATAGATATGCTTCATTATTTTTGATTTTGTAACTACATTCAGTTAGGAAACTGCATCCTTACATCCCCTGGTGAGGAATTAAGGTTCCTTTACTTATGTTATTGATAGGATAGAAAATGCAAATGCCTTATGTGTTATGATTACATAATTTAGATCATTTCACAAGTAAAATTACACTTATCAGTACTTTCTTTGTCATCTTCCTCAATACTCTTTTTTTTTCTGATACTTTCTGATTTTTTTTAGGTCTCCCAATTACTTTCTGTACAACAAATCATACATACATATAAACACACACACACATACATATGTAGTTGTATACGGATAAGTTTAGTTTATGATTCAGGACTATAACTGACTATAAATTGTGCTAAAATTCTTTGTCTAAAACATCTTGTTTCCCTGAGCCTTTTCCTCTAACTCACAGCATTCTTCAACAATATTATAATTGTAAAAATCTAAGAAAGTAAGGACTATCTTTCTATCTTTATCTGTCAGTTTAAGTTCCTTGGTGGACCAGAAGCCTTTGAGGAGCCAGAGTTTGCCTCCATTTGTTAACTTAAGTATATGATCTGAACATAAATCACCAACTTTTCTCTGGTGGTCACTTCTACATAAAATTAATGTTCTTTGGACCTATCACGCAAGACATGAGTAACTTTTCTTTTTGGTAAGTCTACCTTTTAAGTGAGTTGTTATATGTAAGCTATGGAGACATCTGGTAAGACATCCTAGTTAACAAAATGAGTGAGTACAATAACAAGCTGTACTGAAAATGCACTTTTAAAAATGATATGCACAATATACACAATGGTTGAAGTAATTTCTAATTTGAAATAAATAATTAATAATATGTTAGTGAATAGTCCAATAGACCTACATTAAACTTCGCTTTCCATGTGCTATAAAAATTGCCACATTAGCAGTGTCTTTTTCTACTCTTTGTGTCATAGCCCATCTGAGTCCTGTTCCAGCAGTTCATTTAGATTATTTCATCCTTTTCATCTTGTTATGGAGTATTGGAAATCCAATCAGAAGGTTGTGTTACTAAATTACAAAGGTACTAAACTACAGGACATTCACAAAGTGTTTACAAATTTGACTGAAGGGCTAAATTTCTTATATGCTCTAATAAGGATATAAGTTAATTCTCAAATAATAAGGATTGTGTTGTTACCAGATCTTCTAGTAAAGCTATTGTCCCAGTGCTGAAAGCATAAATTTCATTTCTTTATCAGGAATCACTAACTTTAAGAAATTCTTTTTCCACTTTCATTAAATCATAATCTATTAAATTCTCACGTTTAAGCATAATTTCAAGTAGTAAAATACATTATCTGTGAGAATACCTTACCTGAATGTATGCAGCAGTTACACCAAATACCTGAAAATATAAATAGCAATGAGTTTTACTCGTAGTTCATTTTTTAGCCTCTTGGATTTAACTCTGTAGATCATAAACATAGTAAAATACTGGATTAAGTGACAAAATTTTCTCTATGTACTTTTTTTTTTCTGTGATTGCATCTGCTCCTTCTTGAAACCTTAAAATGATCAGTCATGTAGCATTTGGCAAATTACTAAGCATGGCAGATGTTCCAACCCTTGCTGTATCAATACTTGCAAATATTGAAAACGTGTTTTCTTTCAGTAATTGATCAAAACCTGAGGTGAACTTTAATCTTTTACAGTACTATATGAAAACACTTTTAGAAATCTTAGTCATCAGATTAACCACCCCAATATTAAATAACATATCCTGGCCCTACTTGATCCAAAATCAGGTGAGGTTCAAAAGGGCTAATAACATCTATTTATGTTTACATGGTCAAGCCTGTAATCAAAATCAAATTCTAGTTATATCAAATTCTAGTTATGTCAATGTCAATCCTTAGGTTTAAAAAAAAAAAAAAAAAAAAAAAAAAGCCATTAAAAATCCAGCAAATCTTCTCTCATTCTGGGATGGACTATTTTAGTCTTCAGTACGTGCCTCCTACCTACCAGAATACATTTTGTCATTTGTCATTAGTTGCTGGGATGCTACAAAATGCTTGATCACTTTTCCCCATCCACTTCTGTTGTGTTTATATCATAAAGATTTTGAAAAAGTGATGGTAGACTTGATTTAGCACATTCCTACCTTCAGGCCACTGTTCTCCATCTCAGATGCCCTAGTGAGGTTTTATATGTTATGTGTAGTATAAAATGTGCAGTATTACTAGATTAGCAATCATTTCTCCTTGTGAGAACCATGAGAGCTAAACACGATAACACATATTGCAAAACAGAAATGTATTTTGCATTTTTTACTTTTTTTTTCCCGTAACATGCACTGATAGTTTCTAGATGGACTTATTATGGGACTCCTACAACAGGCAAGAAATTAAGTACTCTGTAGTTAATCACATTTTTTTATTCTGAATTATTTTATTATTTAAAAATATACATAATGTAAATTATAAGTAAAGTAAAATATAGATTATATAAAATTATGAATACAAAAGAATGAAAATATTAATATTTATTAGGTAGAGCACAGCCATATGTACATGCAAAGTGAAACAAATAATTAATTATCTACATCCTATTGGCATGCAGGTTTTCAGCCATTCCCAGGAAAGCAAGTTTTGTTGTACACAATGATTTCTTGGGAAGACAAACTCCATTACACCAAATGTCCCTCCTTTTTTTCCTTCTTTACCACACAATTTATTGTAAACATGTTGTTATATGGTATGAGTTATACCTTTGGCCAATTGCAATCAGCTGTCCTGGTTGTGCCCCTCCCCTCGTGCATCCCCAGCCTTCAATAGAAGTTCTTGCTTCTATACATGCACTGCTCTACAGCGACTGAAATCATCAGTGCCTTATCACCACTACTCTCTTAAAAAAAATCCAAAATATGCACCATGCAAGCCTCTACAAAGATACTTAACTCAGTCCCAAGCAAAACTATGACACCTGTGCTGTGAACTTACCAAATACATTTGTTTCGGTATATGCTACACAGTATGATACATTCCATTTTCAGGAATGAATTAGAAGAATTGTGATTTGCATATACTAGAACTCAGAGTACTTTAATTACCCAGGCTGAGCTAATCATTTCCATAGCTGTTTCCTGGCTTTTCTTCGTCTCCCTGTAAAGTATCACGAAATATATGCTTGCATGACAATGTGTCTAATAAAGAAACACGAATGTTTTTCCTTATTATTATCTTTTCTTAATACTTTCTCTACTTGACTTCCTTTATAAGACTTAATTTTATAATAGAGACAGGCTGACTGTCACAGTTGCTTTCATTCTTGATTAGAAGATATAAATCTTGAATACTCATCTGTTCTATTCCCAGCTAAGATCTATAATCACTGGATAGTTTAGACTGATTCACTGTGAAACTTCTGAGCTTGATTATTCATGTATGCGTGTGTAGTGTTCAGTTCTATGTAATTTTGTGAGCTTTATTTGATCAGGGCTTTAGAAATTTTGTGTTGCTGTTCTGCCTGTTAATCCTGTTATTTTCTCACTTTTGGAAGGCACTAATGATACCTACAAGCCTCCTCACTGTGCTGTACAGTTATTTTATTGAGGTTTATAATTTTTCAGTATATTTTCGTTAACATTTTTTTTCCAGACGGATAAATATAGATAAGCATACCAACCTAAATAGAATATGTGGAATGTGTAATTACAGATACATATTTTATCTTCATAGAGATACCTCAAGATTGTATAAATAATTACAAATATATACATATATATAACATCTTTAACATAAACTAAGAACAATGACAGTAGTTATTACACTTTAGTGATGTAATGGGATATGATGGAATTAAATTGCATATATTTAAAATGTCTATTGCATAGCTTAAATGCTGTAAATTTGTGTTACTCAAACACACCTCTCCTGCTTTCAATTGTTCTTATTTTTCAAGTTTAAATAATAAATACATTTACCTCCGTGAGTGTTTAAGACTGAATGGTGAAATGAATAAATAGTGCTTCAGAGAAACACATTAGCAGCACAGAACTGGGCAGGCAGCCTGGTCTAGTATTAAATGTGGAGGTTGGTGGCCCTGCATGTGGCAGGGGGATTGGAGAATCGTGATCCTTGAGGTCCCTTCCAAACTGGCCATTCTGTGATTCTGTGAAGTGAATATTTACTTAAGGTTTTTTTTAATGTATCTTTTTTTTTAATTTATGATACAATTGCTATTTTGCAAAGTCAAATTAACTGTTCATAGGTGGACTAGCAGAATTAATGCATTTCCTTTTTTCCTCCTTCTGAAAAGGATATATTTAAGGTTTTCCTACAATTTTAATTTTGTAAGATAGCTCTTTGATGTTAAGATTTAGAAATGATAAGGTTCCCTTATCTCCTTAGAAGGAAAAAAAAGAAAAAAAAAAAAAAACAACAACAACAAAGAGGAAATAAACAGGTTCAGTTTCTCCAACCATCAAATGTACAAGCCTCTTGCCGGGAGTTCAGTCTGATTTGATAACTAATCTGTTCAATCACTTAATGATCTACTAAAACACATTTTCAGAACTTTCTTCATTATACCATTGCTCTTTTTAGTTTTCAAGGTCTTATCCTATGATACATCCTTTTGCCAGGGCTCCAGACTTGAATCTGGACTCCTGGAGAGAAGGAAATCCAGTTCTTATTAGGTCATTACTTTTTACTTAGGCTTAAAAGTTACCAGTCTACCTTGTGGAAATACTCTATTAAAAACAAAACAAAACAAAACAAAACAAAACAAAACAAAACAAAACAAAACTATAAAAATACTTTCACTATGACTTTTGAACATTATAGAGATGTAAAATATTAATGGCAAAATATTAACCTTATGAAACTGATGTGATTTTCCAGTGCATATTTATGTTTTCCCCAAGTATTCCAATTTCTGACTGAGAAGAAACAACATGGTAATGCAGATATGAAAGACCTACATTTCATTAATTTTGAAATTTCCAGAATATTCTTTATGCATAAAAGAGTTTTCCTGTTAAAACTGAAATTAGCTATCAAATCTGTCTTTAGTAATTATTTTCTGCAAACTAACTCAAGTAATTCTAAAGCCAATTTTTTTTTTTTAATTGTGAACTGTAAGTAATGCCAATTAATTTAAGATTTGACAAGTACAGCTGTCAGTCCAGTTGCAATTTTTTGTTAAATAGAATTGAGATCAATTGTCTAAAAGATGTACAGAATATGACCTGTATCATAGATTAGTTCTTTTGGTTGTTTCGAAAAGTAACAAGAATTAGTTTCCTGATAAAATGTTCAGCGAGATCCCAAGACACCCATAGTCAAAGCAATTCAATCTGAATTCTTGTTGTCCTGAGAGTGGTCATTTCTCTCCAGCACGATAAACCAAGTGTCTGCAGTGACAGCTTTACAAACTGTGAGCTCTAGTTGAAAAGTACAGTTATTCATTTGGCTTAATCACTGTGTAGTTTAGAAAAGAGGGATAAATCAAGCATTTCAAAGCTCTCAGTGTTTACGTTGAACCATTCATGCAGAATCTTGCTGCTGTTTTTCTCCTTCTAGCCCCACAAATATGCTGTTCATTTCTTTGTAAAACATGAACTATGTTGCAATTGCTTGATACTAAATATCCAGCAATCCTTGCTGAAGACATTCCTACCTTTCTTTATGTTCCCTGACACAATTTTTTAATCGTTCCTGCCTCCCAAACACTCCACATATTGCTGGCAGCAGCTAGTTGTGGAGTCACTTGGTGAGTAGGGGGAGAAAACTAATTCAGATTTTAAAATGAATATCTCTATCTCCTGTCAAAACTGCAACAAGGAAATGGAATATCAAAATGGCATTGCCATCAAGATCTTCATATCACAAAACAATCTCTTGAGACTAAATCCTTTATTTATGTGTTTATTTGTTAGCTTTACCAGATAAATAATATGCACATGGAGAAAACACGAAGAGAGAATTTCTTGATTTTTTGTAGCAAAGAAACTGATGAAACTAAAAGGAAAACCTCATTGTGCAAAAATGTGTTTGAAACACCTTCAGCATTCTAAATGAGTCAGTGGAGAAAAAAAAAAAAAAAAAAAAAAAAAAAAAAAAAAAAAACCAGCTTAAAAATGCAGAAACAAGACCTCAGTGATACATTTCACATACACTAAAGCTGCTCTGTTCAACACGACATCTTTTGTGGAATTGGTACTGTAGTTAATGTAAATTGCTCAATTTGCAGCTAATTATTTGATTGCATACAAAGTATGAATAATGGATGGTAGTACAAGCACACAGTGTTTTTATTTTCTGCTAGGAACTGCAGCAGCAGCAATGAAAGTCATCTATTTCTAAAAAAAATAAAAAAAAAATAATAAAAAAAAATAGAAAGATGGAAATATTTTTGTGAATATCACAACATTTTATGAGATAGACCTCTTTGCTTTTGTTTGCTACTCCCATAAATAGCTGTAGAGAACTGAAAATTCCAGCAAAAAAAATCAGATAAAATTCTTTTCAGTTTGAAAACTAGATAATACCTCTATGGTATATGCACTTCTGTGAGAGACTTCTCATTGCAGCCTACTTCAGGGAATCTGCTTTAGCAGGGAAGTTGGTCTAGATATCTCCAGAGATCCCTTCCAACAGGTATAATTCTACAGTTCTGTGATACAACTCACGTCAAACCAGCTCTGTGAAATCTCAGTGTCATATTACATTATTAGAACATAGCATGTATTTCTCTAAAGACAATATATTCACAGGTAGCTCCAATAACATTTTAAATACAAAAAGAATGTATATGCTTGCTGTGTTGATCATAAACACCCTCTTTCCAGCGCTCTATTTCTATATTTCTCTTAATAGTTGCTTGATCTGATATGCAATTTTAATATCTCAAGATCTTTGAATGTTAAAACAAGGTACTTTCAGTAATCTTCATCAAATCAAAATATTGAAGAATGGCATATTCTCTGTTAATGGTAGTTATAATTCACTACAAATAGCAGGTGTCCTGGGTTTGTCTGCAATTGAGTTAATTGCATGTGCTTTTTCATGCTCTTTCCCCCAGCTCACTTGATGGGGGCAGTGAGCATGTGAGTGTGTGGTACTTGGTTATCAGTTTCATTAAAGAGAAAAGAGGTTTATATTTATTATCACTATTGTTGCTGAATCAGTGTTAATCTCAAATGTAATTCCATTCGATTTCATTTACCTCATTTAATTACTTGTTTAGTTTTTCTGTTTAGGTCCGATGCTTAGTTTTAAGAAGCATATATCAAAGTTGACACACAAAGTCATGTGATTGAATGTAGTTTATTTTCATAATTACAAAAATGAGAAGTTTTATAGAAAGATAGGGTTTGTTTAATTCCTCTGACAGACGGTTAGAAGATTGCAGGCTAAGATTTTGCAATTTGAGTATGAATTTGCTCTTCCTTCCTTCCTTCCTTCCTTCCTTCCTTCCTTCCTTCCTTCCTTCCTTCCTTCCTTTCCTCTTTGCATGTTTTGAGGGTAGAAATTACTTAGCATATAACATTCAGTGTTTGGAAACCACTGTTATCCTTTGAGTAGAATATCTTGAATTCTAAATTTCAATATGTTATGAAGAATTAAACATAGTGGAACAGAGAATATAGAAGAAGAGCCAGAGGGGAATAAGGCTGGTGGCATGAATGAACATGGAACTTTTGCTGAGAATGCATGAGAAAAAGAGAGTCTAGCCCCCATGGAAGAAGGGACAGGCAACTCAGGGAGAATACAAAGGAGATGCTAGGATAATACAGGGAGAAAATTAGAAAGGCAAAGAAACTCAACCTGACAACTTTATTAAAAGATAACAAAAAACTTATATATAAATATATAAACAATAAGAGGAGAGCTATTGATCCTTCACTGGATGCGGCATGGAACATGACCACAGAGGATAAGGAAATGGCTGAGGTTCTCAATGTCTTCTCTTTATCTGCTCTTTAATAGTCAGAACAGTTATCTTCATGGTAATCTACTCCCTGATCTGGAAGCTGTAGTAAGGGATATGGCTTAGTGGACATCCTTGGTGGTAGGTGGATAGCTGAAGTAGATGATATTAGAGATTTTTTCCAACCTTAATGATTCTGCGATTCTATGGTAATATGATTCAATGAAATTGGATTTGCTCTTGAGACCTTTAATGTGACTTAGTAAGGACGACATCTGTTGATGAAAGTAAAATTCATTTTTGCTCAAAATTTTAAAGTTAGTAAGCTACAATGGCTGATCATTTCTGGACTGTTCACAAAACTGGAAAACATTAATTTTTCAACAATGAAAGGTGAGTGTAGTGGTATGAAGAGAATGTTTAAATGTAAATATTAAAATTTGTCTCAAAGAAGGACCAGTTTCACTTTCCATTTCATATAAGTAGTCCACAGTTAATTTTTACATTTCATCACCCTGTACTACTACTTCTTTTTAGAATTCCATGCCATCTTGCTCTCACTAGCTTTTCTTTTTCATTTTTTTTTCCTATGAATAGCTGTGCTGTGCTTAGCTCTCTTCCATGTTAAACCACAATACTGGTTCACTTCCGGATCTTCTACTTCACTATTCTAATCGCTAATCCTTAAGATGACAAATATACAATCAAAGAACAGGTTAAACTATTAGGTAGAGTAACATTGTCAGAGGAAATGGTCTCAAGAATGTTTTGCTATTATTATAGAAAACAGAAATATTCTTTCAAATGAAGGAATAAATCTGAATATTTTTTAGCTCCAAGGAATAAGACATTTAGACATAAGGAAGAACTTTTTCTCTCAGAGAGTGGTCAGGCACTGGAATGGCCTGCCCTGGGAGGTGGTGGAGTCGCTGTCCCTGGCAGTGTTCAAGAGGCGTCTGGATGACGTGCTGCATGATATGGTTTAGTGCTAGTGGTGGCAATGGTGATGAGGAGATGGTTAGACTAGATGATCTTGTAGGTCGTTTCCAACCTGTGATTCTATGATTCTGTGATTCTATGAATTTACAAAAAGCGAGTCATGTCATGAATCACTTACACAAATTACAATGTAATTAATGCTGAGTCAGACTTCTGTTTAATATCTGTTTACCTGAAGGAGGTGCAGATTGCTGGGCTTTCCTCATCTTTGGATAGATTTTTGGATTTCGTAGAATCATAGAATGGGCTGGGTTGAAAAGGACCACAATGATCATCTAGTTTCAACCCCCCTGCTATGTGCTAAGAAGCACCTAACCGGTGCTCTTCACCATCTTCATCAATGACATAGGCAATAGTATCGAGTGTACTCTTGGCAAGTTTGCAGTTGACACCAAACTGAGAGGTGCAGTCAATACATGGGAAGGAAGAGAAGCCATCCAGACAGATCTGGACAGGTTGCAGAAGTGAAAACCTAATGAGGTTCAATAAAGCTAAGTGCAGGGTGCTGCAATTGGGTTGGGGCAGTCCCAAGCACTTAGACAAACTGGGGAAAGATTTCCTTGAGTGCAGCCCTATGGAGAAGGATTTGGGGGTCCTGGTGGACAAAAAGCTGTTTATGAGCCAGCAGTGTGCGCTTGCAGCCTAGAAGGCCAACTATATACTGGGCTGCATTAAAAAAGGGGTGGCCAGCAGGGAGAGGGAGGTGACTGTCCCCCTCTGCTCTGCTGTTGTGAGGCCCCATCTGGAGTACTGCATCCAGGTCTGGGGCCCCCAGTACAGGAAGGATGTGGAGCTCTTGGAGTGGGTCCAGAGGAGGGCCACCAAGATTATCAGAGGGCTGGAGCACCTCTCCCATGAGGAAAGGTTGAGGGAAGTAGGCTTGTTTAGCTTGGAGAAGAGAAGGCTCTGGAGAGACTTCATTGTGGCCTTCCAGTACATGAAGGGAGCATATAAACAGGAGGGAGAACAGCTGTTTACAAGGGCAGATAATGATAGGACAAGGGGGAATGGTTTTAAAATGAAACAGAGGAGGTTTAGGTTAGATATTAGGAGGAAGTTTTTCACACAGAGGGTGGTGATGCGCTGGAACAAGTTGCCCAAGGAGGTTGTAGATGCCTCATCCCTGGAAACATTCAAGTCCAGGCTGAATGTGGCTCTGGGCAGCTGGTCTTGTGGTTGGAGCACACGTAATCCTTTTGCCCTGACCTAGATGGCTGCAGGGCTGTTTCTCTTACATGTTCTCACTTTTCTCTACCAGCTGCTGTTATGAAGTTTATCCCTTCCCAAATTTGCTTTCCCAGAATATACCCAGCAAACTTAAATTAGATCATCACAGTTTGCTGCAATCCTACTGCCTAATAGAAGAAAATCAGACATGATCTCTATTACTGGAGTTTTTAAGTCACTGTGCCATAACCCTAAAAACTGATATGTATGCTTAGTTATACATAAATAAGCATTTAAATTGTATGACTTTTGTAATTAAAAAAAAAAAAAAAAAAAAAAAAAGAAAATGTAAAGAAGAACGTTAAAGGTCTTAGATGGATAAAGTTTTCAATTATCTAATAGCTGCTAAAAACTAAATTTTTCAGCCATTAAGATAATTGACTCTATATATTGAAGGCATTTATTTAAGTAAATATTTTCTAGAAGAGTTCATAAGAATGATGAATGTGTGGTCACATATTTATATTTTTAAAGAATGAATAAGCAAAAATTACTAACAAGATTTGTTTTAATTTGAATTAAATTTGCTTTGTTTGTTTGAATTTGTTGCAAATTCCCCTATTTAGTCCTTTTAGTGTATATATATTTTTTCTGTGTTTTGTCCCATAATTAGTTTCATAATTTTATTTCTTTTGCTTAGTGTTCTGTATGTTCCACATATTTTCTCTTAGAAATTCTATTCTGCTTGCTTAATTTATTAATCTCTTTTCTAGTTATATATATAAACTAGATTATTCTGCACTGTTTTTACAAGTTTTGGTTGAAGTACAGAATTCAATCTTTGAATTTGGCTATTTGAAACTTTAATTGTTGTTAGTTAATATGGAATTGACATCATGTCATTTAATTTAATATAATATTTATGTATATTCTTCCATCAGTTTTCAAATGATGATCACTTGGATATTTTCATATGTCATGGAAATTTGGTGGATCCCATGAATTTCTCACAGGTTTGCAGTAATCTCTAATAATGTGCAACAACTTTTGGTGCTTTTTAGCATGTAAGCCAAACATGGGAAAATAATATTTCATTCATTTTGTGTCAAAAAAGGCTAAACAGCTTCTGTTGTATGAGGTAGGGGCTAGTAAATAGGCCAAACGGATGGATGCTTTTTTTTATACGCAAAAGAAATGGTATAGTTCTCTCACACATGGCCAATCTCCTGCACAGTGTTAAAGAGAGCAGAGTGCTAAATAGAGAAATTAAATCTGAAAATGACACGTCCATCACATCATTTTATGTTTTGAATTTTTGCCCATGAAAGAAAGAGGTGGGAAATGAACTCCACATTGTCTGTAATAACTGTTAAATTACCGTCAAGATGTTTTTACTTCCACATAAATAGCTATTTACACTGAGTCACTTGTGAGACTATTTGCAGATCATGTGATAAGAATAGAGGAAATACCTGTTTTGATTATGTTTGAATTGTGGTACTACCATACTGTGCATTTTATCTCAACTTCTCATTTGCCCATGCTTTTATAAATTTTTATAAATTTTTTTATAAATGGCCCCTAAAATCGAAACCAAATATTGAGTTTCTGGTTGAAAACACAATATTGCTTCCTTTCTTCTCTCTTTTTTTTTTTCTTTTAATTTTTTTTTTTTTTTTAAGTTTATCTTCAATTTCAATTAGAAAAAATGAATAAATACAACCAGGGAACATATTTCTGACTTCCCAGTTTTTCTCACAGTGCTAGCTTGGTTCCAGCACCTTAATGAAAGGCCATTTATTTGCTTGTTTTCATTGCTTGGGAAAATATTTGCACATCAGTAAGATATCTGTGAATTCTCTTAATATCTACATTCTGGTTTGATGCAACATGTCAACAGTGTTATGCAGTTTTGCAATTTTTGAATAGATTTAGTTAAATATGAATCAAATCATGATATAAAAAGAGAGTATCCATAGAAACTTGAAATATGCTATGGTGGAGGTTAGAGTTAAATGCTAACAAATAATAGACCTAAAAACAGTCAGATTTTTAGGTCTATTGTCAGGAGGCCCAACACTGAAAATATTCTCACAATTTGACCTGATTGCAGTACAAAGACTAACTTTACTGGACTAACATGTGAAACATCTGTAGCAGAATTGGTTTAGGATCACCCTGAATAAGAAGAATAAATACGCTTGCTATAATTTTAACTGATAAAATGGAAGTACAGTCCTTGATACAGAACTCTTTCTATGTATTGAGCTGTTCCACAAATCAGTAATGTTTGAATTCTGAGATCCATACTAAGCCCATCTCCTTCTCCCATAAAACTACACACCAAAATTAATTACCTCCCTTCCCTTCCCTTCCCTTCCCTTCCCTTCCCTTCCCTTCCCTTCCCTTCCCTTCCCTTCCCTTCCCTTCCCTTCCCTTCCCTTCCCTTCCCTTCCCTTCCCTTCCCTTCCCTTCCCTTCCCTTCCCTTCCCTTCCCTTCCCTTCCCTTCCCTTCCCTTCCCTTCCCTTCCCTTCCCTTCCCTTCCCTTCCCTTCCCTTCCCTTCCCTTCCCTTCCCTTCCCTTCCCTTCCCTTCCCTTCCCTTCCCTTCCCTTCCCTTCCCTTCCCTTCCCTTCCCCTCTCTTCCGTTCAGCTTTCCCTTCAGCTTTCCCTTCCCTTCAGCTTTCCCTCCCTGGACTCTTCATTTCTGTTCATCAAGGATGGAAGTTCTGCCAAACCAACCAGCCATCTTTGAGCTTAAAATAAGGTGTAGTGAAATAGGAATCAAACATATTATAATATTATTTTTTTCTACATTTTATAAATTCTAGAATTGTATTTTTCCCAAGTTTTTTCCTTAGAAAATACTTTATCAGTGTCTTCTTTCTTAAATTTGTTCTGTTAGCCAGGTACTAAAATTGTTTTGTGCTGCCTTTGTGTTTATTTGATTCCAAACCTGAAATCTGTTCTATGAATTCCATAGTGCACTCTAACTTAATTTACTTTTACTAACATCTGGTACAATGGAAGCATGGAGGATCTGACAAATGATGCCAGCTTTCCAATTCCATGAGGGAGGACCAAGTGGGTTCAAACTGAAACAAAGTTAGGGAAAGGCATCCATCTATCTCTAACATATTTAGACAGGGATATCTAGAGCATGAAGAATATGTAGGTTCCTTAGAGTGGTGACATAGGGATTGAAAAGAAGAAAAAGAGTGCTTTGGAAGATTTATGTGGCAATTTAGTTCAAGCTCTGATTATCTGTATTGAGCAGATACCATTTTATGAGAGAACCTAAAAATGGATAGAAGAAAGATGAACTAAGCTCACAGACAGAAAGAAAGGCAAATATACGTCCCATCTTTCAGAGACCTCTGATTTGATGCTGACTAAAGAACGCACTGCAACTGAGAATAACTCTTAGTAGTTATGGAAAGAGGTAACTTGTCTGATTCATTTGCCTACAAAGCATTTTAGAACAGAGTGATTTCAAAAAACTCTGTGTCTAATGTCCCGTTAAAATATAAACCACTGTTTGTTGAACACAAAATTCAGAAACCCTAGGCACTGGTTTTTTTTTTTCCACCAGAGCTAAATCTGATATCCAATTTAATACCTATGAAAGTGTTTGATGAATTATTTAACAGATCAATTTTTTCCAGTCCCATGAGGAAAAGTCACCATTCAGCTAAAGATAAGCATAATCATAAATTAACGAAAGATGTGAGAGGTTGCCATCCTCTTTTGTTACTAAAAAACTGCTACTTCCAATGTACGTGGACATATCATGTTGACATTCTGAGATGCACGGCTTGGCTCCTTTGCCTTACACCATCACAATGCCTCCAGAAACAAACTTAGTACAGAATAGAGAAACAGGAACCTTCTGCTATTAATGATTAAAGCCAGAGGAAATCAGAAACGCCAAAATGAGGCCTTTTTTGCTGAAAGTGTTTTTGTTATGAAGGGGAAGACTTATCAGATATGTTAATGAGTGGACACAAATGATCATTCTGAGAAAATGGGTCATAAGGCTAATCTTCCATGTACCAGACAAAATAGTGGTTTTCTTAATGTTTGCTACTGTTTAAAATCAGTAGTTTAATATTTTGTGAAACTGCAAGTTCCTGATTTCTGGTTAACAGTTAACGTAACTTACATCATGAGCTGGCACTTACTGACTCAGAACATTTCTGATTTTTTTCATTCGATTAATACAAGAAATTGAATTTTCTTTTGGAAAAATATGTCCTTTATTTTCAGATTCTTAATCTGAAGAGGATTTCAATATCTAAACATTAATAATAAAATGAATAATAAAAGTTGATTATATCTTACACATAAGATAGAAAAAATGCCATTTTCATAATTAGTGTTATGTAAATATGAGTAGCTCTTACGAATCACTTAACAATTGATGGCGATTGAGTCATGCTAAAAACAAACAAGCAAAAAAGTATCCAAACATAGAACATTTATTCAGTAAATTGAAATACAAGCTTGAAAACGGAAAAGTTTGATCTTCATCTCTCAAAGGACACATTTTAGCTTTTTTTTTTTTTTTTTTTTTTTTTTTTTTTTTTTTTTTTTGTAAGTAAGCATGAAGTTTTATTAAATGTTTACCTTGGACACAGATTACTTGCATATCTTTTGTTCCCCCTAATCTTTTGAAGTACTCACCTCTTAAGAAGGCAAGGGTGGAAGTGCAGTATAATATATTTGAGATACTTTATCCTAAAGTACAAAACTCAGGAAAGAAAGAAATGTATTTCAGCAACAACATGAAATACTGTGCAAATACCTACTTAAGATAACCTTTCAGAGAAAATACCTTCTGAGATTGCTATATTCATTCCAGGAGAAGAGAACATATCCTATTAGTCATATATATTTCCCAATATTTCTTGATGATAACTTAAAATCCTTTTCATGTTGCTGTTTAGGGTGATAACTCCAAATCAAATATTTGCAACTTGCAGCTGAACTGAGCATGAGATGCTGTAAAACAATAATGCTATTATAATATTAGATCCCATACGTGAATCCTGGAGTATAAATCATCCTATTTTGTATGCAGAAGTCAAAAATCAAATTGTAATCCTTGGCTTCACTGCACTAAATCATAAAGATATTCTGAAACACCTCTGCAGTTTAAGCCTAAGATTTTCAAATCTAAAATACATCTTTTCTTGTTTGTGAAAAAGATGTTCATGACTATTCTTGGTTAAAATACCAATACCACTATACCATGCATGTTCAATCCATGGCACACAGGCTGCATGTGATCTGGCACAGCTCAGAGTGTGAAAGTCAAATACCCCATCAATTTTTATTGCTCTCTTTTTATATGTTTTAATTAAAAAATAAATAAAAATTAAGTTTGTTACTTTACATGCGTTCACTATATTACACATTTTGTGAGAGCTGCTCTGAAAGTAATTCCTCCTATGTTATTATGTTGTCTCACCATATTAGAGGCAGATGTTGGTGGTATGGCAGCAGAGGCTGAAACTTCCTGCCAGTATTCCATTACATTTTGTTGCCATGCAGCAGATGCAATCTGCAAAATGCAGAGAGGCAATCTGACAGAATGGTGTCTAATACAAAAGTGCATATTGAACAAAGTTATGGAATTGAATTCCTCCATGTGGAAAAAAATGCATTCACTGGCATTTATTGACACTTGCTGAACACTCTAGGAAACCAAACAGTGGATGTGAGCACAATGAGATGGTGGGTGGTATGTTTCAGCAGTGGTGACAGCCAGTGGGTCACTTCTGCTGGTACAGATTTTTACAGCCATGACACGTCAGTTGTTGTTCATCACTAGCAAAAAAGCATAGCTAGTGGTGGTAACTATGTTAAAAAAATAGTATTTTGTAGCAGAAAATTTGCTCTATCAAACAATGTTTTTGTTATCTTTGTTTCTGTTGTCGTTTCATGGAAATAAATAGAAGGTATCACTTTTGGAGTGATCTATGTACTTGCACCCCATGACAATTTTTCTTCACTCAGTACACCTCAGACAAGTCAAAAGGCTGGATACTCATACATCATTTTCCTGAGTTCCTAAGTACTATCATTATTTACCACAAGGTTTAAGTATAGTCATTAATTGAGTTTTACAGATAACTTCACACACCTTTATATGTTAAGGAGATTTTGTTGCATGGCTCACTTCACAATTCACAAATAAAACAGTGTAACTATCCATGAAGAAACTTATGCTATCTGCTATGTCCTACACAGAGGCAGATTTTATACAGCTGGCCAATCCTGACAGAAAGTTATCCAAATCACAATAAAAAGTTAATCTAATTGAAGTTAGCTATTTCCATCTATTACAGTAATAAGGAACTTTTTTGAAATAGATGAGTGCTGGACCATGCCTATGGATAGTATAAGAAAGACAATGTATTTGCCTCTGTAGCTCTTGACATTCTGCATAATGAACAGTTGCTGCAACTCCTGTCAGAAACAACAGTAACTGTAACATGTTCTGAATCTTCCCTGCAGAGATGTATCCCCACTGTGAGTTTTAGCTCACCTGTCTGGTTGTCTGCATCTTAACTAGCTGCGTAGACTGCCATAAAATGAAACAAAACAGGTGCTTATGTAGGTTGATTCATCTGATCCTAATGCATGCCTCAAATAGACTCTCCATTTTCTCAGAAGTATTTCTCCTGGTTCACTACACTCCATTTAAAAGGAGTATCTGTGTATATTTCTAAAGTATGCATCTAATTCATTCAATCAGCAAAAAATAGTAAATTATAGTTTCATTTTTTCCCCCTTTCCAATGAAAATCTACATGGGTAAATGTCTTCTCATTCTTTTCAAAATCTATATTCTCTGACAGGTAAAATGATTAGATGGCCTTGACAAAAAATACTAGTCATACAGAGATGAGTCACAGTTTTGCTTACCGTTTGTAATGATTCTCTGGGACTTAGATGAAATCAGTGAAGAGTATCTCTGAGATTACATAGATGATATTTAAGAATTATAGTAATAAAAATGTTTTTATATAGTTCACATTTAACGTCTAATGGCACAGAGTCACAGAGCCATGAAGCACAATACTATTCTGTGATCGAGGGATCAAGATTCATTTACACTACCCATAAGATTTTACAGTGAAATACAGCTGCTGTGCCTCAGTTAGAGATAAATGATTCCCTTCTAGCCAATACTGCTGGTGGTAAAGAGACATAAAGCTTTCAAGCTTTCTTGGCATCTTCTAAGAAGTTGTCTTACGTAAACAAAATTAGCCCCTCATAGTAAGTACAGATAGTACGAGAAAATTTCAATTTTTCTTTTGTCCTCCTTAATTCCATTTCCAGCTTTATTTTCATCCTCCAAGCACACACAAAAAATAAATAATCAATTCAGTTTTAGTATAAAAGCTCTGCAAGTCAAGAACTGTGCAACTGTGCAAGAACTGTTCCTCAGTAAATCAGTCCTACCTATGTTTGATATTCATTTTTCAATACATATGGATTAGAAAATAAAAAAATATGATTTTTTAATTGTTTTGTGAGAAGCAAAGTTTAGTTGATTCAAAATGAGAAGTTAGTTTACTTACACAGAACCCAGACATATATTGAACTGATTATACAGTACGTTCCAGATTTGTAATGATCCTACGGGTGCCTGACAAGACTTATCTGTCTCAATATGTCTAAGTATAATAATCTAAATAAGAGCATTGATTTTCATGATTAAAATAGAGTAATGCATTTGAGAATATGTAAACTTAGAAAATGCTGTGTAGTAACAAAACTTGTAACAAAAACAGTTGATAAACATAAAAAAATATTTTTTATCTGGATTTCTATTTAATGCTATGTATTTATTACCAACAAAAAATTAATTAAAAAAAATCTCGTTGATTTTTGACCACATAAGTTTTAAGTTTATTCACCAGAATAACCTGAAATTTAAGAATTTTATGCACATACTTTTTTTGCCTTCTTCCTTTTGTCTTTTCCATTTGTTTTTTTACATGAGGCACCAGCTATATAGAATAACTGAAATAAAAATCCACATTCAGTCATGTTATTTGAATGAATAACTGCTAAAACTGCTAACAGATTTTGATTTGGTGTACAAGTTTTACACCAAATTGTAGATTGGTTAATCTATTTGAGAAAAAATGTATTGTAGATTGCATACATTTATATTGGGTATTTTTAGGTGGACAGTTTATTTACTACACTGGAAAAAAAAATGCAATCTGTAGTAGGCTTGCTGGGTAACATTAATTTTTAATGTTGACTATTGAAACTAAACAAGAAATTGAGACTGGAAACAAGAACAAAACTAAGGTAGTTCTACCTTCTGTTTTTCCTCTTTCTCATCTTAACTCCAGTTGCATTGATTGTTTTAATTACTTTTTATTTTCAGTTTGTAATATTAAATAATGTAGCTACTGTAGTTTTCTCTATAATTTATTTTTACAAATCTTTTGTAAATCCTTGTTATTTTTTCTATTTCTTACAATAACAGCACTGAATTGTAGATAGTTTTTAAACATTTCAGTAGCCAGTAGAAAATACAGCTTAATGGTTTATGCCAATGCTTCAAGGTAAGCAGAACTTGTTATCTGGAGAGGAAAATGCCAAAATTCATTCTATGACTGGACTCAAAAATAAATACATCAGTATATCATTTCAATACAAATATTCTTATGTTGTATGTGTCATGGGTCACATTTGTAAATTATCACACTATTGGAAGTTCAAAGACATCAGCATGTAAGCCAAAGGACATAAAACATACTATGTTTATTAATATTGCTTGAATTTTAACTTTTGAAAAGGTAAACTGCTTCACTTCCTTGAAAAAAATGCCATTTTTCATCCTTTCCTCAGTAAAATAATGCAGATATTTTTTCTGTTCCTAAGATGTCACTTACATTTTCTAAATAGAATTTTACTTCTGATGATTTCACTCCACTCATACTCAGCAATGTAGCTCCATTTGGGGATTGATTACTATATCTACTTTTTAAGGATTTGTGTAAACTGATCTTTACCATTTTCCTGACTTTTTCTGACACTACTATATTAACACTGATGTATGGTTAATATTTTTTTTCTGTAGAGAAAATTAAAGTATGTCATAATGACAGAAAAATATCATGTCATTTCTCCACTGATTTACTTAAAAATAGGACTGGCTATATCATGTAGTTACAATATACAATTAACTGGATCAGCAACAGATTTAGAGACTATTTGTTGCATACATAAATTCCAGGTGAACATTGTCAGAAAAAAACTTAGAATTTCTATTGCTGAACACAACTATTTTGTGCATGCATACAGGGATACATTATACAGGAATGCAGAGACACAAATGAAAGATAGATACATATGTACAGACCAATGTGCATCCATCCATCCATACATGTGTCCATACATAGATTCAAAACACTGACACTCGTTCTTCAAATCAAGTGGAAAAAAATGAAAAAAATCTGTTCTACAACCTGACAGTTCTCATGCATGCAGTGACGTTTGTGATAGTATTTGTATGTCTATAAGACAGTATGAATAGCACAGAGTACTTCAAATAAGTTATTTTGGTATGGTCTACAAAACAGGTATACTACAATTGTAAGAGCTACATCACGTGATTTATTTGCTTGACCAAGCTGATCTTTCTAAGGTAAAAAAGGTTCATCACTGAACACTTTTATAGTTAAAAATTGATTCGTATCCCAAAGTTATTTTTGTTATGCTGTCATATTTCTAAGTCAACTGAAGTCTGTGTGTTTGGTTTTGTTTTGTTTGTTTGTTTTTTTATTTTGATTTTAAACAAGATAAAAGGATTGTAAGATGCAAAATACACACTATTTAGTATTTATGAATGAATTCACCTTACACTGTAAGGTAAATCTTCCAAACTGCTGTGCCTCAGAAGAACTTAGAAGAATAGAGATTAGCACATAATTGGCAGTTAGCTTGACATGCTTCTTGTTTTGTTTTGTTTTCTTTTGTTGTGTTAAAAAAAAAGTCGTGAGAAAGGGACAAAAACCTCTCATAGAAAAAGATTTCTTTTCTTGTATAGCCTCTCAAACACATACTCTGAGAGTGTCATTAGAAAATATAGGAAAATGCTTCAGGAAAAGAATTACTAGGTTAAGCTAATAAACAAATTTACACAGTTAGTGTGATTCTCTCACAGCTTAGAAACTCTTGCTTGTTCTTTTTACATTGTACCTTGTCTTGTTTCAAGTCCATTCTAATAAAAATTAATATTTCCAAATGGGTTCTGATTGTTCTACTATTCTCACTGTAAATACATGGCCAGTGGTAGCCCAGCATAGTTTTCAATGAAACTTCGAAGCACATTGTGTCATAGAATCACAGAAACACAAAATCAGAAATCATAGAATAGCTTGGGTTGGAAGGGGTCTCAAAGATCATCTAGTTCCAGTCCCTGCCATGAGCAGGGTTACCAGCCACTAATCAAGCACCTCAGAGCCCCATCCAATCTGACCCTCCAGGGATGGAGCATGCATGGAAATAATGTGGAGGCTTCTGGGAAATGCAATTCATTCAAATGTATATTCCTCTTGGAGAGTCAGAATTCATTTGAAACTACTGAGCAGAAATCACAGCTCCGCAGTGCACTCTCTCTACATTCATCAATGCCTATTGCATGATGTTATGGTATGGACTACTGATAAAATCTGAGCAATATGCCATTAATAAAGATGTTAAAGATGACTGAGCAACATCGCTCATGACCAGCCTCCACCTTGACACAGAGCCACTGACCACAATCCTCTGGCTGTAACCATCCAACTAATTCCTTATCCACTGAACAGTCCACTCTTCAAATGCATATCTCTTCAACTTAGAGATAAAGCTGTAGTGTGGGACCATTGAAAAAGGCCTTTTAGAAGTTGAGGTAGACTATGTACATCAGATTTTGAACCCCTAACACACACACTTAGTTGATCCCATTCAAACATCAGACATTTTTTTCTGTTCTACCTGTACAGTCTTGTAGCCACATGATTTCCTAATGATTTAAAATTTCTAACTCACATTGATCCTACCTCCTGCTGCCCTTCACTACATCCTTGGAGATCAGCATTCTCCTCTTAACTACATTAGTCATTCATTACTAACACTGTAAAAGTCCTGAAATCCTAGAAGTCTCTTTTTTCATTTCTGTTCTCTCACTATTAATAGATAATTCCCAGCTGCTATTTCATTTTTTTTTTCTGTCATGAAAGCTGTAACTACATGATTAAAATGGTATGCAGCTCTAAAACTACTATCAATTATACTAATTAAGGTCAAATAGAATAGAACAGCACTCTTTGTGGAAAATACTGTAGGCAATATAAACGTTGATTAATTTAAGGGCATCAAATGTACATATTACAGTTGCTACAAAACTTATTATTAATTATTTCTTGGCAGTTTCTTGTAATGTCATTTATAGAACTATAAATTTTCTCTTTATCTCCTAAAACAGAAAATGCTTTTGGATTTATCTATTTATTTATCTATTTTAATATGGGCAGATAAAAGTGACCTCTTATTAGAAAATTCATTTTCTTGAGTTTTGCTTGTACTTAAGGGAAGTTAGCTGTGAATTTTCAACATTTACCTTTCTCACACAGACTTTTCAAGCCCAGGAGAGCTTGAAGTAACTAATATTTATATCCTCTAGCTAAATATCAAATCAAGTTTTACAAAGGAAAATGAATGTCCATTCTCATCAACAGTCCCTCCTAGTGCTGTCCCTCTGGCAGACTCAAAGTGTGAGCTGATGCTTGTGGGAAATGAGCATTTATATTCTAAGAATATTTTTGAATAAAATTTTTCTGGTTTTCTTTCTGTTTTTCAAACAGGCAAAATATTTTCATTCTGAGTGAGGAAGCAGAGGCTGAACTTTGGCTCAAAGAGTCAAAAAACAGAAATAAACAAACAAGCAAAAAAAAAAAAAACCACCAGAAATTTCCCCAAAACAATTACATTTCAAATGACTTATTCAAAAAGTGACAATATTTTCATCTCTTTACCAACTCTATCTTTGCAGCAGTATATTTCCTACTAATTAATAAATTAATCTTTCCTAGTAAATATTCATGCTGTTTAAGCAGTAGGGAATCCAGTGCTGATATTGTATTGCTTTCCTGATTTTTGACTGTGGAGCTCCTGAAGGAAGATGAAAAAAAAAAAAAAGAAAAAAGAAAAGTCACAGAGAATTGGTATTCCCAGAGAATATCATTCTCAAACACATATAATCTTGATGAACATTCCTTTGGGTATCATGTATCATACTGTGGACATTTCCAAGACCAGAATACTTCGTAGCACAAAGGAGGGGAATACCATGTGGTAATCCTTTCTTTTTATGCTTGGGAACGACAATCATCAGTATATTACAAGTGCCTCTTCTAACTAGTGCTTCAAGGTATTGAATAATGCATGCAAAAAGGGAATGAGGGTGAAGGTTTGAAAGAGCTGCTCAAGAGAATAAGAGTTCACAGGCAACATCAGTGACCCACTGTAACACACTACAGTCAAACTACTCAGTAGTTCAATTATTTAGACTAGATTGGCGTTGTAATTAAAAGCAGTTATTAATCTCCCTGATTAAATTACTTTATATAAAAAAATCTTAATGCACATGGCAATTTCATTAAAATATTTTTAACTATCACCAATTCTAAAACATTTCATTATCTTACATATTTCTTACAAATGACCTCAAAACGACCTACAGGGATGTACACTTGTAAGAGACATTTTGGTAAGCAGTGAAAGCTTTAAAAAAAATTTGACATAGACTCAATTAACGTGCAAAGACAGAAATGTTTTTAAATAAACAGAGCTGCAGCAGGTTAAAGCTGTTGGAGATCTGGCCTCAAGTAACTTGAAGATTATATTTGACAGTCTGTTATTGATTATGTGTTCCTTATTATCTTGAAGCAAGGCTCAATAAAACAACTGGAATTTTTAACACTCACTTAATAGATTCAGTATCAGGCACTTCATTTGATTGGGCTTCTTTCTCATTTATTTTTGCCAATATCTTTGTTCATTATGTAAAAGTTTCGGTTCAATTCTAGTCAGGAATCATCTAGAAAAGTGTAGTCTAATAGCGATCTTATGAAAAAAAATCATTTCAAAAATGCAAGTCTTAGTCACATTTTATATTTCTGTCATGCCAGAGATGACATTTCCTACTTATTTGTGGAGGATATTTTATGAACAGGATTCACATGGCACCCGACAAAATGACTGGCAGGGAGAACTAAGCACTAGAATTTGACCAAAAGATCCAAATATCTTCTCAAGAGCCTGAAATAAGAATTAATCAAACATTTCCACCATGTCATTTAATAGAGACATAGAATTTACCAGCACTTTTCAGTGCTTACTCTAAGCCCTTTTTATTCCAAGTGCAAAACATAGTTGATTTGTGCTAATAACTGTATGCGAAATGAATGAATAATGACAATAACAATGCATCAATCTTGCAAGCAAGAATAATGCAGATAATATCAAGATTTTATTATACTTTTCAAGAAATAATTTAAATAAACTTTGAAAGTTCATGCTAGCCAGATCATTTATTTGTTTGCTTGCTTGTTTGTTTATCTCCAGGATATTCTACTGGACTGTGTATATTTGTGATTTGCTTATGAATAAACTGGGGAAATCTATAGTGAGAAATTTCATCCATAGCACATTGGTAATTTAAAGACTTCGGTTAGTATTAGATGATTCATAGACTTTTTTCCCATTGCAACAGGGATGAGTTATAGACTTCAAATTTGTGCTCAGAGAGTGTGTCAGAGGAAAAGAAATACTCAGAGTACAGATTATTGGAATGAAAACAGGCAAAAATGCAAATAAAGATATTTTAAATATTAAGGAATTATAAGATGACAAAAGGACAATGAGGAGAAAAAAAAATTCTAATGCACTACAAAGTAAATATTTTAAAAGACAGTTTTTCTTATGCTGTTACTGTTTTAAAACTTAACTGAGACCAAGGAACAAGGCTAGGAAATTATAATAAAGAATGATAATATTTTAATTAAAAAAATGGAAACCGTTAATTTTATTAAAGGAGCTGAGTCTTCAGGGTTTACTAGTTCAGGACACAGAAAGCACAGAGATGTGAAGATTACTGTCTTAAATTAAAGAAAGTTAACAAAGGTCATACAGATTATTAATTTCAGAAGAGAAGAGATAAGATGGGATTCAAACATTATTAATTTTGTCTGAAGCAGATGAAATGGAGTATGCAGTTCATTAATTTCTAGGAAAAAGAAAATAGATATTTATTTAATTTTGCAATTTATGGCAGAAAATTAAATAATGTGACTACTTATTATTAACCAAAAGTGAAATTTTAATCATAAGGTATAGTTTAGAATAAATTTGAGCTTTTATTCAGATTAAAGAAAATAGCAAGGCAAATGTGATAGTCTAAGTCTTATTTTTGCTTATGGGGGGAATAGTCTATAAAATACGTATCTACAACAGTCTGACAACAGTCTATGATAATACAGTAGTTAGTGCTCAGATTATTTTAAGCTTCTTCACAATTACGTTGATAACATAGGTACAAAGTTCAGGGGCCCCATGGTATAAATAACCAAAGTAAAATATAATTTTTCTGAAGAGTAGAAAAAGCGTTGACATAGCAAAATGTATGGGACTGTACATAATTTTTTTTTTCTTTAAGTCTAAGATATGCTTTAAATAAGAAGCAGAAAAAAGTTACTTCACAAAACTAATTAGAAGAAGACCGTACATGAATTAATATTAAAATAGTGTATTATTTCATGTGCATAATAAGAATACTGCTTAGTATCATAGAACCAGATTAAAGGTTAAAAAATTATAAGTGTAGTCTGATATTATACAAATAGATATTAAGGTACAAAAATAAACTCTTGATGTAGCCTTCAGAAATAAGCAATGTAAGAGAAATAACTATGGCAAAGGTGTAGCATAAGGTGTAACTCCTGTCACTGCTTTGGAATTTCTCTCAGAGTTCTGTTCTGAAAGCACGGATTTTTAGTTTCATGCAAAGTGAACATTCTTCTCCATCTGTCCCTATACCTATTTCAGCAAATGAAAAAAAATATAAATGTTGGCACTTGTTTTCACACACACACACACACACAAAAGATTTATAATAATCTCAGCCTTAAACATTCATGGTTGCAAAGTAAACACATTAAGTAGGAGTTCTAGCTGAGTTCTAGCTTAGAAAGACCACATACTCTCTCAATTCTGCTGATGAAAATGACTATATGCAATTTCTTTTTTTTAGGTGCATTTAAGGTAGTATAGAGACGTTTTATTGATCACCATCCTTCATGCACTTCATATTCACTGACCTTCTCCAGAATTACAACAATTGAGATTATTTAGCTTACAGTGTAGTCTTCAAAGATGTATCACAAATAGAAAGAAGTAAAACATACCCTTTACAAAGCATTTTTAAAAATGACTTGTCTGTTAGGATAGTAGCATAAAATATGCTATCACTTTCATTCCCTCCACTAGTCTTTGAAAGGAAATTATTCACTATATTGAGTTAAAAAATAATACTTTTATTTATTTATTTATTTATTTATTTATTTATTTAAAAGGAGTTTAAAAAACAGTGCCAAAGTATAATTTGCTAGTACAAGTTTTTGCACAGTTCAGAATTAACAAGTCCCATTGCTTGCTAAGAACTGGTCTCCCTGACATTACAAGAATGTACAGTAAATAGTCCGTATTTGATCTTCATATTTTTTAGAACATGAGATAAAATCTGTTGTCCCTAGAAATAGGTTTTAGGCTCAAATACTTACTCATCACATAATTACATTGCTTCATGCCACATTTGGAGTAGATGATGAGCGAAATGCATATATTAAGGTATATTTGTGGAGGAAGAAAGGTTTCTGCTCACAGAGTAAGGATGGACTAAAGGATGTAAGAGCTTATTTTAACAAGAAAAAAAAATTAATTCTGAGTAATATAAAGGTGTTATTTCACCACAGTAAAAAAATAAAATCAATTCTAAAAACATCCAGTGACACCTTATATGATGGCATTGGGTATCAGAGACATTTGCAGAGGAGTGCAGAGAAGTTGTATTACTGGAGACCTTTGCTTAGGGTAAAATGTCTGTCCTGAAGACCTTGGGAAAAGAGAGTGTATATCTCATGTAAGTACTGTGCATAACTCATGCTCCTAGGAAAGAATAAACTACATTTATTGGTAGATGTTCAGATACCCTTGGTATTCTCAAATAATATTAAACAACTCTACATAGACAACAATAATTCTCCATAGATACCTAGAGTTTACTTCTAGGCTTCAGTGATTACACTGATTATCTTTGCTTTGGTTGTCTAGTTCACTAGACACTTAAGACACCTAGAAACTTAAGCTTGTACATGTTAACATAAAACTGAGTCCCATATGCAGCAAGGCAATGCCATTTAAAATCATCCAGATAGATTTAAATCAAGAAAGATTTAATCTAGTAGACTAATTGAAAATTCACCATAAATCAAAAGATTCTTTATCTTTCGTAGAATGGTTTGTCTAGATTTAATTACAGCAACTGTTCAGAAACCTAGGTCATTATCATTTTAATAGACTATGCTTACTAAAGTAATAGTGTTATATCCTGGATACATGTAGGTTGCTCCACAAATAATGTCTCCTATTTATTTCTGTGGAAATGACAACAGACACAAAGAGCATAATAACATTATTTGATAGATCAAATTCTCATCTACAAAATGCTATTTTTCAACATAGTCACCATTAGCTATGCATTTTTCGTCAGCGGTGAACTATACTTAGCAAGCCATGCTCATAAATATCTGCATGGCTATATGGAATGTAGTTTGTTTCTTGCGTCGCTGTTGCCACTGCTGAAATGCATCACCCATTGCATCTCTATGCTCACACCCACTGTTTGGTCTCCATAAATGTTCAACAAGCATCGATGAATGTCAGTCGTTGCCATTTTTCCCACATGGAGGGATTCAATTACACATCTTTGTTTCATATGCACTTCCATGTAAGACTTCCAATTTGCCAGACTGCCCCTCTGCTGCCACCTGTCACATGGCAACAAACTTTACCGGAATATTGGCAGGAAGGTCCGAAGTCCAGCTTCTACTGCCATATGACTAGCATCTACCTCTGATGTTGCGGGATAACACAATAAAACAGGAGGCATTATTTTCAGAGCAGCACTCATAGTTTTCAATCTAGAACAGTGCCTTACAGAATATTAATTCTAAAGAAGTTAACCCTTCAAGAGCATAAACTTAGCGTTATACCATTCAAATGCTATCTGCAGTGTCAGAAAATTTTATCAGAATTACAGAATCACAGAATGGCCAGGATTGGAAGGGACCTCAAGGATCATAAATCTCCAACCCACCTGCCACATGCAGGGCCACCAACCACCCCACTTAATACTAGACCATGCTGCCTATGGCCCCATCCAGTCTGGCCTTGAGCAGTTCTAGGGACAGGGCATCCACAACCCCTCTGGGCAGTACCTCACCACTGTCATGGTAAACAACTTCTCACTGACATCCAACCTACGTCTTCCCTCCCTCAACTTAAAAGAATTTCCCCTTGTCCTGCAGTTATTTGCCCTTCTGAAGAGTTGATTCCCCTCCTCTTTGTAGGTTCCATTTAGGTACTGAAAGGTTGCAATGAGGTCACCCCAAGCCTTCTTTTCTCCAGGCTGAACAAGCCCAGGTCTCCCTCAGTTTGTCTTTGTAGGGAGGTGCTCCAGTCTCTGATCATCTTCGTGGCTTTCCTCTGGACCCTCTCTAACAGCTCTGTCTTTCTTGTAGTAGGGGCCCCTAGTGAAGCTGTGCTGGCTGTCTCGAATCACATGCTCATCCCTCATGTGATCAAGCATGTCATCCAGGAGGATCTGTTCCATTATCTTCCCAGGCACAGAGGTGAGACTCACTGGCATGTAGTTCCCCAGGTCCTCCTTGCTCCCTTTCTTGTAAGAGGGAGTGATGTGACCCTTCCTCCAGTCATCCGTGACCTCACCTGACAGCCACAACTTTTCAAATATGATGGAGAGTGGCTCGGCAACCACCTCAGCCAGCTCCTTCAGACCCCTGGGATGCAATCCATCTGGCCCCATAGACTTGTATACATTCTGTCTCATGAGGCAGTCTCAGACTTCCTCTGCCCTTACAATGGGGGGGGAGGGGGGGGGGATTTACCACCCCCACCCAGAGGTTTACGGACCTAAATTCCTTATCCTCTGGAAATAAATTGATTAAACAATATGGAATGCATACATTAATTTTTTTATTATTGTTTTCTTTTAACTCTTTTCCTAACTACTTGATAACATAATATACATTCAGATCATATAGCTTTAGTAATATGAATATAACAGTAATTCATTGTCATTTTTAAATCCAGTAGTACAACTGCTGGCACAGACATTTGACAGCAAGCAGTCCTTCCACTTCTGGTTCTTTAAACAATTTCAGAATGAAGATAGAATTTTTAAGACTAATTTACTAAGTAGCTTATCCTCCTCAAGGTCTTGTGCTTGTTTTTAACTCTGAAAGCATTCAAAAAAACACTTTCTATTTTGCCAAGGTCAGATTTTTTTTTCATTATTTTGTTTCAGTTTTGTGTATTTTTGTAACATTAGTGTGTTCTGTTTTAAAAGTGCCAAGCTTGTATTAAATATTGCTATACTTAATTTTTGAAGTAACATTTCTAGATAAATTAGTAAAACATAATAAAGATGTCTGATGTGTATAAATAAAATATTCATATTTGTCAATTCAAATTTACCTTATCATTAGCACATCAGAAAGATTGTTTGGTCAGTCAACACAGACCTGTATCTTCATCAACCACCCTTACCTTTTTAATGTGGCAAGTTTTCATACACTGTCATGCTAGCTGAAGAAACAGGCTCTTTATTTCATGCTGGCTCAAAAAATCTTTGATAAAACATCAAACTGGCATATTTATTCAGAATAATTTCCTCTTTGATAAGTCTTTGACTGAACTGTTAAAAAAGACCTGTCATTAGGATGACACTTGGGGACAACTTTGATATCTGTATGAATGAAAAAGAATTGTACAGATGTGTGGCCACTTGTATGTAATGTACTATGTTTATTGTATGCCCCTCACAAGTTCACACTGTTATTGCATATCTTTAACTTCCACTGTAAACTTTAATCTTGCACACACTATGGCAGAAATCTCAAGCTAAAGAAAAGGTGTTTGTATCATATCTTGTAGTAATCATGCAAGGTGTTCTCAAAGACCAGTATTTCAAACACAGGCCTGCAAAAAACTCCTTTTTGCCTACTGTGCTGTAAAATTAACAGAACTCCTATACTGTCCAAAAGTGCTTTTCCAGCATGGTCAACCACATTACAGATCAAGGTGCACAAATGAATATTTGGTATTCAAAGCTCGTTTTCAAGCAGCCTCATTTATTCTTTCACATTTGTGATCTTAAATTTGAAAAAAAAAAAAAAAAAAGCGTGGCAGGCATGGCTTCCATCAGTACTTTCAATCTTTCTGCTTGTATATACAGATACACTTAGATACAGAGATTCTGCTATCAAAATAGAAAATTAAATGAAAAGCTCAGAAGTTCCTATTTGTTATTGTTGTTTGGAACAAATCCTGACTCCTGTGTGTGGAGTGATTATGAGATCTCTCTTATGCTTCTAGTCACCAAATTACATTTTATCTTTTACATTTTAAAAGACCTACATAGGAATCAGTAGAGAAGTCATTTGTTACTCATAAGTAACAAAGAATTTCTGAAGTAATTATGGAAGCTAGATGCTGAAAGGATGATTTATAAATGCACTAAAAATATATAGGCATTTTTCCCATATTTTATTCAGAAACTTTTTGTCATTACACTCATAAATTTTGCCTTAGATTTTTTTCCCTGAATGAAAAGTAATGAAAGTTCTCCAGAGCTTTTGTACACCACATGATGGCATGAATATCATCCAGTAACAGAATTGGAAATCATACAGTTCTTCTCTGAAGTTTTCAGTTATGGAAAATTTATATATGGCTTCAAAGTTAATGTTTGTAAGTAGAGTGTTTTAGCTGAAGCACTGCAGTAATGTAGCCTTTGGAAAAATAGAAAATATTTCTGTATTTCTGCTGTTCTCATCCTCTTTTGAATCCTTCCAAACAACTGCCTCTTGTTCAAATGAAATATAGTCAGCTGACAATTTTCATCCTGGTTTGCAACTGCTCTATTTCGAACAGACATTCAATATTGCTTTTAACCATGCATATAGGGAAGGCATTCCACATACTATTTTACATATGTCTGGGGCCCAAAGGAGTACATCTGCACAGTTTCACCCATTTCTGTGAAAAGTCTCCAGTGCATAATTCAGGAATCTCTGAATTAAAATAGTGAAAAATAAGTCTAAGATGTGAGTAATTTAGAACAGAAGTCACTTGTAACAAAAGGAGTTAACCTTGTCAGCTGCATAGATTTTTTATTTTTTTTACAAAGTTCATACTGAACTTAAACTTTACTGAAAATTCTTAATACTGTAAACATTTAAGATTTATATGTTTGATTTTCTGTTTTTGTTTCATTTTGTTTTGTTTTGTTTTACTGAAAATGTTATAAATTCTCAGTCCATGTACCTTTGTTGTGTCATTTGAATCCATTAAAAATTGCCTATTTTAAAAAAAAATGTTTTAAAATAGACCCACACAGTAGGCCAGAATACAAATACATGTCCTTTCGTGCAAACTGTGTCCATCTCTTCCTCCTGCAAGAAAGCTTGAAACTATTTTCTACAAATGTATTTTTCAAAGCTTAGGTTACGAAATGGAAATAAGCTTTCATGAAATTTATATATTTTATAATTTTCCAATGAATGACTGTCACTTCTTTTATGAAAATTCTCAAGACCAATGGAGTGTTGCTACAGTGCGATTACATGAACAAATCACTGTGGGATTGTAATCTGCAGTGAATCATCTGCTCTGAGATAATTGACTGAAGTTCAGGCTCATGTCATGCATTGGGCAACCCTATCTTCACTGCTGTCTGAATTACTTTAAATTACCCTTATCCCTCTATCACATCTCCTTTTCCTTTAGATGCTTTGCATCTGCTTCTCTTCCACTGGGCGTCTCAGATTAGCCATGGCTGATGCGACCCAGTATCCCACTCAATCTCTGTTCCTCTGGAACTTCATATCCCAGGATTAATGTAAAATGCTGTAAGAGCAGGCATGCACTGCTCTGCCATAAATCACTGCTTTGCTAATACATTAACAAGTTACTTCCCATTAGCTGGCCCATGACAGCCACTCATATATGCACACCTGTCCTTCACCATTTAAGAAACAGTTTATCTTTTTTGCAGAAAGAGTTAAATCACATCAATCTATCTTGTACTTACTACAGCCTGCAAGCTCCTGTCCTCTGATTTATAAAGGTATGTGTGAAGGGTCTTGAACATGGTAAATTTTAGGTAAATCAGAGTTGCTTACCCCTGTCTAAGGGATCAAGAAGGGATCAGAGACTGCACACAGAGAGCGATCCAGTGCTAAATGATTTTCTTTAAATGGCCATCCCATAGACAAATTATTTCCATGTTAAATTACGAATTATTGTCTCACAATTTCATTTTAATTTACTGGATTAAAGCGTCAAAGACAACTCCTCCAGAGGAAATCTATGTTGATTTTTAGGCATATAAGTATTTCCTTTACCATCAGTAGAATATTTTATATTCTTGAAACTAAACTTGTTAAAGGTTTTGCTGGGTTGAAAGGCCTACAATTTGCAGTAATTGAAAACATATACATATGAGTGAAGGTTTCATTTAAAACCTTAAAAAGAATTCTTACACAGTTTAAAACTCTTCATTTGATCTGTCAACATGTCAGCAAAATTTGGTCTCAATATTGTAGTTTATTACAATATTTTGAGTACAAGTGGGATTTATTGGTTTTTAATTCTTCATGAGATAGAAAAGCATATATAATATAACATGAAAAAATGTAACTGTTACGACTTTCAAGCTAGTACTGCAAGAAGCAGTGACAATCCAAACAGAGCTGCCATCTTGTGGATAAAAACATACTAAGAGCAGGTGATGCATGTTGCCAGAATGTAAAAGAAAAAATGTTTATAATATTTATCAGCTCTACTTGGTTTGTCCCTTGGTTCTAAAACTGAATTCTGAGAGGAACAGTTTTGAGCTTGCACATTCAATCTCTGACACCTCTCATCACCTGATTGAGTTCTATCTTCCTCCAAAATCTATAGTCCTAGACCTTCCAATATTAATAATGAATATGATAAACAAGACTGAAGAACTTCTTGTGTTTTTAAATTAGTGTCTGGTACAGAGCTACATTTTGCAATATAAATAATTGGTTTAACCATTAAATTGATCTGACAGGAATAATTGTCATGTAATTAAATGCCGCAATGATCTTAACTCATGGGAAATATATATCCTAATAAACCTCAGATTTGTTTTCCTTGGGAACTATGCTATCCTCTCCTATTAGATTCTTAGTTTAAGTTTAGTTTTTCTTAGTGTTATTTATATCTCAGTTAATGTTATGTTATAGAAAGAAATACAGTGTATTACTGAAAATCATTGGTCACTTCTTCATTCTCCTGTTTTTCCTTTATTTTCATGTAATTTGTATTTGAAATTAAAATGCCAAAATATTGCCATTGACATTACATCCATTATCTGGGCCAGGTATAAGAGATAACAAGTTAGTCTACTCAGATAAGCAGGCACAGTTATAACAACATATGAATTGTGTATCTCCAGATTTAACACATTCATACATGTTATTGAGCTCTTGTAACCTGCTTTAATATGTGCATTTTATTTAATTTAAATTTTTCATTTGTTGCAATTATTTTGCATTTTTTTCTTTTTAATTTTGTTTGCTTTGTTTTTTTTCTGTTTGTTTGTTGAAGTTGTGTATTACTACTGCATATATAAAGTATATTAATTAAATCGTATCATATTCTTACTGTTTTTAATGTCAATAACAATAATTTTAAACTGGTAACAACCAGTGTGTTACAGCAAGTTGAAATGTGGAAAGTAATGTGGCTTGTTTAAGATCATGGAACTGTTCTCTACAGCTGTTCCCTTATTCAACCTCAATGTCAATAGTCGTTGATGCTTTTAAAACATCAGATATACAATTTTTGTTCTTAAAATGCAGAGTGCGTGTAAAGTGATAATTTATCACTAATATTTGTGCCATCCAGTTTCAACAAAATTCTAATATTCTTACTGCAGAAGAAAGATTTTTTCTAAAGAATATATTTCAAAATGTACTGCCGGTTCTACTAGGAACTCAAATTCTAAACTAGCATTTGCACTATCAATTCTATGATCCTTTTCTATTACATAAGTATACTTACATATACTTGTATGAGTATGTCTTCGAAGTGGCTACTTAGTTCAGAAAATTTAAGCTCTATTTTATCACCATATGTAACACATTTTATGGACACTGAAGACTTTGTGAGAATATGGCAGTCTACAATTTAAGACAATTTACCAGGTCATCTGTAAGTGATGACATTATTACTGAATAAAGTGTAGTTTGTGAAAGAATAAAAAATATATAGAATTTTATCATGATAGGATTAACTAGCCAGAGAAATCAATTTATTTTTTCTGACCTAATCAACCCATGTAATCATACACTCTTGACAATGTGTCTATTTGGATTGGACTATTTACAACATCAAATTTTCAGGGGAATGTGACTTGTACATAGGGTACATCTAAGCACATTTTACCTCATCAATATTTTTTTTACTCATAACTCATATCTTCATAGCAATTACTGTGTCTTACCTTTATCATTAATCATAGAAAAGCAAAGCTGGCATTCTCATTGACCAGATTCATCTTCTCTGATCTGTGATTCAGTTTTATGCCATTTTGCATGGCAATGAATCTTTTTTTCTTTATATTTCCATCTGAATTCCCATGTTTTCTGAACAGAAATAAATGAACAGAGGCTTTCAGTTTGGCCTAAAGTATGTTAATGACTAATAGGTTAGCCTCCAGTTCCCCACAAAGAAATGCTGTTTATTAAGTACCCAGAATTTAATTTTCTGAGTCTCTTTAACCTGGTGAAAGACAACAAAGTAATGGTAGATCTGTTTACCACTTTTATTATAGAAATGTTATGCTTCACATCTTTTGTATTAAGCTAAAACCACGTCCAATTACATAATTATAATTTGCTTTCCTGATTGTCTTATTCTTGTCTGTTGGGAATTATTTATTTGATTGGTCTTGTGGAGGCTTTTTTTGTTTGTTTTGCTTTTGCTTTTTTTTTTTTTTTCCTTCAGAGAACAAACTGAGTAGAATTTTAAAATGAAAAAAACCCCATTATTTTACATGACCTGTAGTATACCATAAATAGACTAATATGATATATAATTTGCTATAAATAAACACTATATCAGGTTCTCATTCATTCGATAAGCAATTAGCTTTGTCAGATGAAAAAAAATACGTTGATACAGAAAAAATGACGTACAGACAGCAAGTGTTAGAGAAGATTGTTAGATTTTGCAACAGGGTTTTCTGACACTTAGATCAAAATATATTTATTTGGGGGGATGAAAAAAAGTACTTTAAGCACTGATTCGGAGTAATTTTAAAGTTCACATGATTTATCATGTTTCTAGTAAGAGCACAATACTTATTGTCACTGTATTTAGGATATCATATATTTGGCAGTCTGTTTCATGCCTCATTTACTACAGAATGTCTAGGTTGTTAGTTAACATTCAAAGAGTAAGTGCACATCTAGGTTTGCACATCTCTTTACTTTTGCTGTTAGTTTTAAATAGTTAGTAAGACTCAGTAATGAACATGGTAATGGTACAATGTTTTTCAATTTACACTTCTTTTTTTTTTACTGTGTATCTTTATTAAAACTCATAGCTTAAGAAAAGGCAATGTAAAATCATTTCGAAAGAGTTCTCCAGGTGCTGCATGCATTAACCTTTTCTTTAATACCGCTTCTGTACAATATCCTGATGATTACTGTCATTTTGTAAACATATTATAAAAATGCAGTTGCTTGGGGGTCTTGTTTAATAATTAAGGCAAATTCAGCTTTTTGTTGCTGTTGTTTTGGGTTTGTTTTTTTTTTTTTTTTTTTTTTTTTTTTTTTGTGTGTGTGTGTGTGTGTGTGTGTGTGTGTGTGCTATGTCCAGTGGCTAAGCTGCAAACACCTGCCACCCCTGCTCCCCAAAGAGGCAGCTTTTTTACCGTCTCCTGCTCTCCAAGTGAGAATAAAAATGACAGAAACAGTAAAACACCCTGAGCGTGTATGTATAGTGGTTAGAGAGACACATTGCAATTTGTGGCTGGCAGTTTAGGGTTAAGGTATGATTCCAGGTGAGAGAAGCCAATGAGAGGACGCCCGGTTGATGTGTCTGACATCATCCTGCTCCAAGCACCCAGCCCGGCCGGGGCAGCTCCCAGCCGCTGCTTCAGCCCCGCCGTGATGGATGCCGGCAGCCCCGCGCTGGGAGTCACTTATCTTGCTGCCGTGTGAGGCCCAAGGAACGCTCGAGCTGCCGGCTCACACCCAGCGTGGCCAGATCGAGCTGAACCAATTGTTTTCCCTGTGTCTGGTAAGAGTCTGATCTGTTTTACCTTCTATGCTGGAATAAAGGTGATACGCCCAACCTGCCAGGGGAATTGCTTTCATAGTTGGGAGGCTTACGACACTATAATGTGTAAAGAGTAGCTTTTACTGTCAGAAGGGAGATGCTTCAGGAAGAGAATGCTTTAAAGGAAAAGCAAGACGGTATTTGGCAAACTCTACTTTACATTATGGAAATGAATAGCCTGGCTGTTTGTGCTGCACTCCAGGTTAACTAAAGAGGATTAAACTGACAAGACCATTGCTCGAAACAATAATTTAATGTCTATATTTTTCCTTTCCTTTAACAGCTGTGTTTTCACTTTAAAATCCAGCTTTTGTTGATGAACAAAGAAATGGAGGGATTTGAAAAGAGGGAATTTAATGTCATATCAACTTCAAAAAATGTTCTGTGATACTTTGCAGATGTAAATCTTAAGCCATGAAGATTAATACCAAGATGTTTAAATTTTGGGTTCTGGAATAAGCTCTAGTTACTTTCCATAACTTAAAGTGATAATAAACTGAGTCAAAGATTAAAAGTGATGATTGTATGTTACGTTGATTCCAACCACCCAGTTTAGTTTTATTTGCTATCTTATATGATTTCCCCTTTACATTCTGTAGTTCACGTTCAAATAAATGTCTCATTTTTGTATTCATATAAGTGTATACATACAGACTGAAGAAGTGTTTATATCTTTCACATTGTTAGCAGCTCTGTGGTTTGTAAAGAGGGAGGAGAGGGAGAGGAAGGAGTCTGTCTTTGTAACTTCCTAATTTTGCAACAGAATAAGTACATTTAAAAGCTTTTGCACTGATGTGGATTTAAGAGATTAGAAGTGACATGGACATTGATAAATCAAATGCAATAAAGGAATTAATTGACTGAAGGAGTTCAGGGGCTACTGTATGAAAATTCCAATAACCAGTTTAACTAGTCAAGTGGTGTACCCATTAAGAGATAATAAATTGTAGACTTCAGTTAATTTTAAAGCCTGATGGCATTTATTTTTTACTGCTTAGAATTCGCTAAATATCTAGGGTACTTATTAACTCTTATTAACTTATTAACAGAATTTATTTCAGTAATCCATGAATGTGCAATACAAAGTTTTAAAAAATGACACATGCAATGAGTATTGTGTTTGTGAGATAGATACATATTGTCATTTAATCAATTAGATTTTCTTTAATCAGTATCAGAAGAACAAGCTATTTTCAGCTCAAATACCATTTAAGAGAATAGAGTTTCTAAGTCTTGTTATACTTCCACATTTTTTTACTAATTCAGGTGCGTCTTTGCAGCTCCTAATATTTGCTGTTGTTAATTCAACTCTGAAAATTAATGTTCCCAAACAATCCTAAGCTTCTATTAAATGTTCTGTCTGAACAGGACTTTATGGATGGAGTTAGAATCTAGTCCTTCATTATGGTGTGTTTTGTTTCCACTATAAAATGCCAGGAATTCCATTTCAAAGGTGGTCTCACCATGGACTTCAAGAAGAGAAATATTTGACATTTTACTACTTTATCCTGCTAGTTTAGATCATTGTCAAACTAAATTATTGTATACCAGCCTTGCAGATATGTTTATTAATTGTTTTAAAGTTAAAAAGCAAATGTGTTTGAAACTCTCTCAGTTTAACATATCTGCTTAGGACCATATCATCTATCCATGCTATTCATGCTTCATTATGAGGCTTTGTGTCATAGCCTGGAATATTTTTTGTCCTGCCCAGTTTAGCCAAAGAACCACATAGGACCAAATATTCTGCAATTTTTCATGATTTCTGGGCAATGGATATTATACTGATTTAATGCTGAATTGTTACACACCCACTATGTTCTGATCCAAATAATTCAAAAACTGCTTTTAATATTTTAGTCTTTTTAAGTACTGATGCACATTGCTTTAACAGATAATAATCATAGTCCTATGGAAGCCAGGGAAACTCAATGGTATAACAATCCAAACAGATAGCAATCTAATTCATGTAGGAAATGAAGCATCTAATTTAGCTTAATCTTTCAAACAGAAAAACAAATCTTTTCTAGAAGACAAGGAGAAATCCTGGTATGTTTTTGCTTAATTTCAATCATAAAGCAAGCTTAGCCTTAGAAATAGTAGAATGCCACAGTCTTTCGGCCAAAGAAAACAGCGTTGACAACTTTATTTTCTCTTCAGAATAATAAAGATAACTATGATAATGTTGGCACTTGAATTGCACAGTAGATTGGCTGTTAGTCTAGGGAAGTGTCCTCACTGTTCTGTGCTTGAATAACAGGTAATGTCCACAAAGCATGCTCTGTGAAGTCTATATTCTGCCAATGGCCAACTCTACTAAAGGAAGAACTCACTTTATGTTGCTTGATCTTGGAAACAGGCCATTTTGTTTGTCTGGTTTTCTATGAATTAATCAACTTACACATTTTCACAATGTCATCAGGTAACAAAACTTACAATGAAGATTTGAGTCATTCCTCCTACACAAAATATATCTCTTGTCAGAAAATTTTGAGCAATATGATGAAAGGGGAATTATTTTATAAAAATCCAAAACATAAAACATTTCCTAAAGAAAATAAATATTTCAGTGAAGCAGAAGTGTGACATTTCAGTGATTGATGAAAAAGTATCCATATCACCAGTAATAAAGACAAGAAATAAAATGAATTAATCTTCTGTAACAGACTAGAGAATGTTGTCTTTAGAAAACACAAATTAAAGCAGGATTCTACTAGCATGTATTCTGTATCCAACTGTATCTCCACAACAAATGTAGGATGGAGAGGATTTCATCTGTACTGATCCAAGCCCTGATCCAAGGGTCAGTTTTTTGTTTGTCTAAGATAGATCTCAAAGACACTCTTCTAAGAAATCTCATAAAAACAGACACAAAATTTTGTGCTGCAATCGTTCTCCTTGCCTATCTTGAGAATACTGGGGTTTGCTATCTACCAGGGTGCTAGAGAAGGATGGGTGAGAAATTATTAAATAAATAAATAGCATTCTAATTTCAGAATTATGAAGATTATTTTTTTCTTTTTTCTTTTAATTTCTCTGAAAGGAGATAAAGGCTATAGAGTTTTTCCACCTTGAGAGATCTGCATCTATCACTCCAATACACTGTTTTCTATTGGAAAGAAGTCCAGTTGTACTGAAGTGAAGAGCATGCCTACAATGTAATCCAGCAGGATACCTGTCTGTGATTGGAGGACCAGTAATGTAGATTGTGCACTTATCACACAGGACAGGTCAACAATTGTTTTGATGCTGTTTCTTTTCCTGTTTCATTTTGTTCTGAATCTCATATGAAGTCCAGTGGAAACTCTGCTGTACTATAAGGCTGCACAAAAAAAATTTTGATGGGCAAGGGTTCACAGTTCACGCTTTAAGGTGTTGCAGCCTCAATTTTAGCCTTTGCCTACATATAGCATATAACCTACATATAGTTCCTCTTATAATCTGTGGAGAGGAAGAGACATTCTCAAAAAATGATTTGTTTTATCTTTATGACAGTTATTTCAGATAGACGAGCTAAATTTTTCTCTGGAGGGGCCAAATCATCTACATATAGACAACTTATCTTAATACTTTAGGATAGCTGTTTAACATCCAAAGTTTTAAAAACACTTGAGATCTTCAGGATTTTTGAGTAGAACTGAATCTCACTGGCAATAAAAATAAGCAAACAAAGAATCCTGCCCAATATTTTCTCCATATTGAAGTCACAGTTCCTAGACAGACTCACACTTCCTCTCTGCACCTGCAGAGGAGTTGACCAAAGCTTCTGGCTCAATATTTTGAGATTCCGCAGATATTTACCACTGGTCAGAAAATGTAACTGTTTGGGAAATGTAGTTCCGTGGTTGATAACAGGTGGAAGCATGCTGTCTCTTTTTCATTCAGTCAAGCATTACTTCCTGTGCTTAGAACTTTTCTTTTTCCTGTCCCTGGACATTTGTTTGTCTGCTTCCAGAGTCATTGGATATTTTAACTATTGTTCATATGTACCTCATATTTTCAGAGTGTCATAACTCAGCTAAATTTGAGTTTTTATCTTTAAAAGGCATAGATAGATCATACTTTTTTTTCTCCTTCCAATGCCAACACTAACATTAGGGAATATTGAGGTATTCAAATTATTGAATATAGGAAAAAAATGGCCCTTGTCTAGTTTCCTTCTTTGATTAAAGAATCAGGTGTCTGACACCCATAATTTCACAGACAAGTTCATTGTCTATGTGCCTTCTAACTAACAATATATTTTTAAACTTGTATACTGTGTATTCAACTTGCCCTTCCAGTTTGCAGTCCACTCATCTAGATAAATATGTGAATATCTTGTGGATTGCATGATAGTTTAGTCTCCATCTTTGCATAAGACATCCAATAAAGTTTAATCCAGGAAGTCAGGCCCATGTTTTGGTTGAATACTTTATTCCTGTCTAAAAATGCATACACATAAGATACTAAGAACATATTGTAAGTTGTTCGGATAGTTTGTGATGTTTCCAACACTATTGGGCAGGTAAATATCATGCCATTGTCTCCCCCTCCACAAAGTAAGAGGAGGAGAAAATAGAATGCAATAAGGTTCAAGAGTTGAGATAAGGATGGGGAAATCACTCAGCAGTTACTGTCACGGACAAAACAGTTTCAAGGCAGGAAGCTTAATATAATTTATTGTCTTTTATTAACAGACTAAGAACAGTGAAAAACTGAAAGCAAACTAAAAACATCTTTCTGCCATCCAGTATGGGCAGTTATCAGTTCATAACTCTTATTTTCTGCCATTTCTTCAAGGTTACTCTCAGCCCCTGCTTCAGGTGGGGTCCCTCCCATTTGATGCTGTCCTTCTTGAACTGATCCTATGTGTGCTTCCACAGGCTGCAGCTCTTCAGTCACTGCTCCAACACAGTTCTGCACCACAGGGCCCATCCTTCAGGCATTGCCCTGTATGGGTCGCTACAGGTGGCAGCGCCTCCTGCCCCATCACAATCCCCTCCTTCCCATGGCTGGACAAAATGTACTGATATATTGCCTATTAACTATTAGAATCAATTACTCTATAAACTTGAGGTTTTAGGATCAGAGTGTTATTTAGCTGAGAAGTTAATAATTATAGATAAGGAAAAGCAGATAAAGAGAAGATGAAAGGATACATTCAAAGAGAAAAATAGAAAACAATGTGAAAATACTCATCTTCCTCTGTTTTGTGGTCTATAAATTTAAGAATTAAATAGAATATTGTGATCAAATTTCCAATCAATAGGAAGAATTACTACCTTCTGAATGAAGCATAATCTAAATAATCTGATGCAATTTATCATATAATAATATCACATTATTGCTCACAAATGGGAAGTATGGCTTTCACAGTTGCCAAGCTGTACTTATCCACATCTGATGGTCTCCATTAATTTTTAACAATCGTCCTGTCACCAGATCAGTGAGCTGTAGAAAATACTGTGGAGATGTCACATTCCTTGATGATTGCAGTTAATGCTGCTGCCCCTCTGAATCAGCATGAAATGTAGACACTTTTATGACTGAATCTGCAATCTGGGATTTGATAGTGCTATTTATGGCACTGCTAATGGTCTGTAGCACTGACAAGGGGTGTGTTGAAGTCATTCTCTCAGTTACCCTTGTTTTCAGTTGTAAAGGGAGAGCAGACATCTGGATCCTACATATCAGTAACTAGACAGGAAAAAAAAAAAGAAAAAGAAAATAGAAGAAAGAAAGAAGTTATGACTTTCATTTGTGAAAGATTTTAACAAGTTATATTTTTGTATGCTTGTGCATGTGTTGTCAACTTTTTATTTTAACAGTATTGTTCTTTTGGAGAAAATGAGGCAAATTATTTTGATATGTTTTCTAGAAGGACAGATGCAGTCACATGGCAGAACAAAAGGAGGCTTAATGACATCTTAACACATCTGAACTAAAGAAGAAACATCTGCACATGGATTTTAAGCAGTGGAATTCATGTTACCATATGTTAACTTCCCTTTCCCCTGAAAGCATGTCTGAATCTTACCAAACACAATAACCCACAAAATTATCAAAATGCCTATTTAATGCCACTGTCTTTATGATTGTTACTGCACCCTATGTGCTGAAAATAGTAACAAATATAGCATCTTGCTTCATCATTTCATCTTGTAATTTATATAGAAATATGGGAGAGGAAGGAAGGAGCAGGTAATGTGTTAATGATCCCAAGAAATAGTAATACTTGATTTGGGATGAGTTTATGTCCTATAACTGATTAATTTTTAAGTGTTTTTTACTAAGATTTTTGTTACCTTTACAAAAACTTTTGAAGCTAAGTCATTCTTCCTTCCGTATGAGTAACAAGTACTGACTCATGCTAAATGGTAAGAATCCAGGAGAGATGTGTTTTCTCACTGCTTCTGCTTACAGCTTCCAGCAGCATGCAGTTCAGATAGAAAAAATTGGATTACTGTATTTTACTTTAACAGGCATTTCACAATTGTTTCCAAGACATCTAATTTTAATGCCTCCAAAAGCTATTAGTTGGGATTGCAGAGTGAACTTTGTTCCTCAGGAAATTAAACTGTGGAACTGTGTTTGTTGCATGGATGTACAGATGCTAGAACTGTGTCACTAGAACTCAGTTGATGCTCATCAGCTGGGAAGATCCCTGGAGAATGTGTCTATCTTCTTCCAGGGGGATGCCAGGAAGGACATGGAAATGTGCAGTTTTTAAAACCACACTATAGAATGAACCATGAAGGTAATACTTTTCATGTACACTATGCTATGAGGTCACAGTCTTTTAAATATTTCCCGATACATTCTAATCATTTCACATGTAATTATAGCTCTTTATCTTTCAGGCTTTTCAATATCTTCAAAATCTTTATAGTTAGTTTTTCCTCTGTTCTAATTTACCTTGCATAAATACAATTTAGTAAGACAACATATTGTCCTGTATATCATATTATTTTCTGTGGTTGTTCTGAGTTACCAGTGATTAATTGAAATCTTCCTAGAACAGGTAAAAGTTCAGAAGGCTACAATTCTCTAAAAATATTTTGCATGTGTGTAATAAAAAAAATTTGAAGAGTAATGTTTCATTCCCAGTTGGGTAAATTTTTCTTCCCTATAGCTGGCAGAGACCTTTAGGTTACTTTTAAATTAGAAGTAGACAACAGAATAAGCAGTCCCGAATCCTCAGTGGACTTGTTAACTTCTTTCCTGTGACAGACAGAAGAGGTATCAGTTTCTTGCACTCTTGCAGTGAATTCCCTCCTGGACTTCACAGTGTTTTACACTGATGCTGTAGTAGGCTCACTGAGCTCCAGGAGAGCTATACCAAGAGAAATGATTAGACTGACTTTGTTAAGTTTCAGATTTACATAGTCTTAGGACAGGCATTCATAATATCATTGATTGGAACAAATATAGTTAACTGTACAACTGCATATTCTACTTTCTATGTACCTCCAAATGAATCCAGAGACTAAAACTCTAAATGTTTCCACTGTAATGATACTTCATTTCTGAGCAGTTTTAATCTTTTTCAGTTATTTGGATGTATTAGACAGATCACTTTTAACCCAGCTTCCTACTGAGCTTTCTATTTCCAAAGAGAATTCTTTATATATATATATATATATATATATATATATTTGAAATTAGCACATATAGTATGCTCTATATTAAATTCCAGGTACTGTATTGCATTTGAGGTAAAAGCTTTCAAGTAATTCCATTTCTGTACTTAACAAGATGAGAAGAATCTGGAAATTTAATTGTAGATTAAATATCTGAGATCCTCTGTCTGAAATCTATGTTGTCTTTCTAGGATCATATCACACACTGACAAGCAGGCAAAATGGGGAAATAGGGCTTTTTAGCCAGCCAGTTGAATCTAGGGCAGTATGCAACAATGGGAATGTGGGAAAATTCTGGCTATTAAGAAAATCAATTGGCATTAAGCTTTGTAGTACTCTGATGAATGACAAGCGATTATTTCTTGAATTTTATCCAGTGAATTTTTAATACAAAATACATTTGTGGTGCATACAACAGACCTTTTTTTTTTCTTTTTTTTTTCTGTGCATAATTGCCATGTCTTCTTTGGGATGAGAATCCCAGACCTTTGCATCCATGCTGGCCTCTAGAAGAGGCTAGTGATTGGGCAGTTTGGTACGGATCACTGGAAACAAGGACAAGAGTGCAAACCACAAGAGTGCAAAGACACGGTGCTGTCTCTAGATATCTTGATGTGGACTTGTATTCAGTATATAAACTTAATTGTCCATCACTCAAATTTGTTTAACTGATAGAGACAAGGTGTCTAAGATAAGTGATCTGCACTTCTCACTGATGACCTGGATATTAAGTTGTGTAACACTTAAATGTATTGTCTGCTCTTGATCTTATGCTCCATCAGAAATGCTACTTAAAGAACATATTAATAATCCTTTTTCTCCTACTACTTTAATGCTACTTTTAAATCACACACTCAAAAAATAAATCTCTTTTATAGTATATTAAAGGTCTCCTATACTATTCTGCAATCCTTACCTGTAAGCCTACATTGTTACTCCTTAGATCTTAAAATCAATTAATATAGTTTTCGTTTGTTTGTTTATTTGTTTTCTTTCTGTGAAGAACAGATAAAATGAAGGAAATTTGAAGATATTGTGGTATCTCTGCTGGGTGAAGGCTTGTGACTATTTCAACTCACCTGCAATCCAGGACAGGGATAAGATTTTGGCAGACAGGAAAGTCTATTACTTCTCACACATTTCTTAAATTGGCTGTTGTCAGAGAAAAGTCTGTATGTGCTAACTTACTGAAAAGATATCCTAATAGACATTTGTCTATTCAGAGAGAATGGCTGAGGATGTACTAACGAGAGTTTATTCTAAAATAAACATAATTGTCTGCAGTCTTCAGGAGCAGTCTTCTTTTGGTGCCTCTTGTATAAGGAAAAAAATACATTCCTTTATACTTCACCTGACTTCACTTTTTTAAAGTTAAAATTTCATGAAAGGTAATACGAATCTGCAATTGTCTGTGTCTGCAATATGGAAGTACTTTTCCCTTCTAACTCATGCTGCTCTGATCAATGTCAGTACACACATTTCCTGAACCTCTGTGGCTCTGCAGTCTTATGATCAAATTTTGTCAGTTTAGATTATCAGATATTTGAGTATTAGAGAGTTCAAATTGTCTTTTTTAACACCTCTTTGATTTTCTGTACAGATTCTGTATAGACTAAAAGTCTATTGAGTCTACATCCATCATTGCAAACCCACTACTTTGAGGAGATATGCTCTGAGATTAACAGTTTTAAAATGACATGTTTTAATGAGCCAGTAAAGATCTATTATAATCACATGTGCAAATTTTAAAATAATTACTGGATTAACCATTCATTCTGTAGTATTAACAATCATTGCAAATATTTCTGCAAGATATTAAACTGATTACAACTTGGAATGTGCAGTGTAGCTTTTAAATCTTTACACGTTTATGTAAAATATCAGGACAGCAAAAAGAACAGTGAGGATATCTTTAATTTCTTGAGACCCCTCAGAACTACTTTTAGTTTTTATTTTGGCCAAATCAGCACAAAAAAAAAAAAAAAAAAAAAAAAAAAAATTATTGAGAGTGAGAAATGCTTGATACTGTTAGGATTTCTGGGTGATGGATAAAACCTATGCAGCTTGTAGCTCTATGGTCTGTCTGCTGCAACTGTACAAAACCCACTGATATTTCCATGTAAAGAGTCAAATCTAATAAGAACCACTAGATAGATCTGCAGGAACATAAGAGAGGATCTTCTTGCTCTGGACATTCAGACCAGGGCCATAATCCACACATCTAGTGGGTTCCCTTGTGTCTAGATTTCATCAGGCAATACATCTGTATGCAGCCTTAAAGTATCATTTTTTACCTATATTGACTCTTTTAGTGGGTATAATTGTAGATTAAATGATACACAATTGAACTCTCTTCTTGTGATGTTCAACAGTCATTCAGAACCAAGAAATTTGACCATCTTCTTCATTCAGTACTTGTGGTCTGAACAGCTCAATGACCGACTGCCAATCACTTATACTTGGCTGGCATGGCTTAAATTTACAATTCTTTTATCTTCGAATCATTTTCGGCACATTTTCAAACTCATCTCTTACACGATGATAGAATTAGACCATCGAAAAGTCAAAAAAATAATATAAAAGGGAAGGACAGTTTCCATAAAGTTCTGTTTATATTCTTAAATGAAACTCAGTTTCATCATTAAGAGAGTAAAGCAGTATAAGTTTAGTATATTTTAAGAAATAGAGATGTAAAAATAAGAACTTCATAGAATATACACTATTAACTTGTTGAAAGAAAAATAAGTATGATATTCTAAATGCTGCTTTTTCATTTCTGATTTTACTTGGTAAAGATTACTGAGGTAATTCAAGCAGCCTTGGAAAAGATTTGTTGATGTTGCTTTCGCATTAAGTGCTAGACTGTATAGGTATAGTGAATTGGTGACAGTTCTTCAGTGGTTATACCAGTAATGAACCTTTAGTGATGTGGGATGTGTATTTTTTCAGTGCTACTGACTACACTTGCAGTAGCAAAATTTGATAGGATTTATGAGATATTAGATGAAATCTTATGATTGACTTCCAATTTCATCACAAGTATCATTACAATATAGCTTCAGGTTTACAAAAGTAATTTGTTCATCTGAAAATAGAGTCTATGTAATGTCAGTTTTAGTGCTAACGTGGATTTCCAACTGTGTAAAGCAGAAGTGTAGGTAAATTCAATTTAACATGCCCAGAGGCACAGACTCATATACTCCTTTCTGAAAATAATCAGTTATTCATTCATGAACCTAATTTTGCTCAGTCATCTCTGTATACTTCACACTTCAACATTTATACCTTTCAAGATCAGTACTCCGTTATAATCAGTGGAAAATATTTAATTCGTATCTATGATACTCCAAACAAGCAATCTGTAGTTCATATCCTCTTTCACAAAGCACTTCTATTTTCCAAAGAAAGTATTACTTTTCTGCTTTTTATGAGAAAAACCCAATCTCCTATCTCCTGATATTTTTTTTTTGCATATATAGCCTGTTTAACACAGCAATTCAAAGTTTAGGTAAGAAAATACTAAATTTTATGAAAACTATTGGAAGAGACAAAGACCCTGAAAGAAAGGCAGGATCAGGATTGCCATCACTGCATATTTTGGCAGTGGTCAGTGGCTAAATAGCACATGTAGTCTGGCTGGCAGTGTGGTGTATATAAAGGTTTAATCTGTCCCATGGCTATCAAGGGTGTTACGAGTGTCCACTTCATGTGGAGATGACATAAGAAACAAAAGATACAAATCTATAGTGAAGTTTCTTTATCATTTCTGGGCAGAGAACATTTTTTTGCCGCTAAACTTTGCAGTATAAATAAAGCTTCCTCCCTGTGCTGACACCTTCTCAGTAGCTGGCGGTCAGCCTAAGCATTTCACTTAAGTGTGTACTTTAACCAGTCTTTTAATACTGCTGGCTTTGTGGATTTTATTTTCCCTTTTTTTTTTTTTTTTTTTTTTTTTTTGCCCCCATTACTTCCCTCCTTTCTGATGATCATGCCTCTAAGTTATGTCAGTATTTCTCAGCTTGCAGCAGGTGGTTCAAAGATATGGTAGTATATGTGATGCTAAGTTTTTGGGTGTTTTTTGTTTGTTTGTTTGTTTGTTTTAATCAGACACACTCACTCAAGTAAAGAAAAAAGCCAGCAAAGATTTTGGATCTAGTTCTCAGTCTGCATTATGTGTTGTGCTTTATCTACATAGAATTCCCATTAAAGATTCCATTTAACTTGAAGTTATGTGCACATTTTTTGTTTGTCGTATACTAGCAGAGCTTTTTAGCGCACTAAATAAGAATAGTTTGCATTAAGGGTATTACCTCTATACTCCATAGTAAAAAATAATAATGAGTATATAACAGAGCTCCACTCATTAATCCTGGTCCTGTTTTAAACTGCTAGCACTCAATTTTTAACCTATGAACTGACATTTTTTACTGAAATCTGATTCCTACTATTTTGGTACTTTATATCTGTTACACTGTGGACTTCTTGATCTAAAAGAAACCAGGTACGGCTACTTAGTATTGTTCCTGCTTTGCTACAAAGTAAGCAAAAGCAATATCACTGTCAGTACTGAGCAATTATTTCTGCTGTAGTCCTAGCACAGTCATTCAGCTTTTAGATTCATCTCTCATCTTGCTTGCTTTCAATGGTGCAAGAAAATGAGCTCACATGTTCTTTTTGTCCAGTGGATAGCCACAAAGACAATTAAGATACTGGAGCACCTCCCCTATAAGGAGAGCCTGGAATAGCTGGAACTGTTCATGCTGGAGAAAGAGGATGCTCTCTTATTGAAGGGAGAATGCTCAGGGAGCTAATGGAGCCTCCTTTTTCAAAATGTTCAATAGCTGCCTGGACATGGGCCTGGGCAGCCTACTCAAGATGTCCCTGCTTGAGAAAGAGTTGGACAAGATCCAGAAATCCTTCCAACTTGAACCATTCTGTGATTCTGATTTTTTGATTCTTGCAACAGTGTGCCCTGGGAGCCAAAAGGGTCAACTACACCCTAGGGCTACTTGTGAGAGGAGCAGACATCAATCTCTTCTCCATAGTGACTGTGATAGGACCCGACACAATGGCTTGAGGTTCAATATGTGTATTATTAGGAAAAGGTTCTTCACCAGATGGTGGTTAGGCACTGGAATGAGCTCCCCACAGCATTGGTCACTGCACCAAGCCTACATTTGGACAGTGCTATCAGAAATCTTGTTTTATTTTTGTGCAATCCTGTTCAGAGCTAGGATTTAGACTTTATGATGCTATGGATATTCTATGATTCTGTAAAAATTTTCCTGTAGAATTTGCAAAATTGCATCTTGTCCATCTGGGGGAAAAAAACAATAAAAAATAAAAAAAATCAACCAACCACCAACCAACCAAAACCTCAGTTTTGGATGCAGTTTAATCATTTTCACAGGTAAACAAATTGTTTCTGCAAAGTGTATTCTGCTATATTACCTGTTAAATTTTTATTTAATAAAACCTACATGCATGCATGTTTGATGACAGTGCTCCTAAAACTAGAAGTGGTTGCATGGAGAGAACATATGCAATTGGTAAATAATCCTGATAAACTTGTTCTCTTTAAAGTAATCATAATTTTATTTGAAAATAAATATACTTCAATCTTACATATATGTACAATACTTTGAAACAAACAAACAACAAAAAAAGAGTATTAAAAACCTTCATCATTTCAGAATAAATATTTGGTGTACAAAGACAATGGTTCAAGTCAGAGATACTGACGTGAAACTCTGCCTCTTTGATAGAAATCTTTGATGAGAAAACAATTAAGTTTAAACCAATGTTATGTCATTGGCCTATAAGCATTTTCAGTCAGTTTTATTGTTCTATTAAACCAAGGTGTTTAATTTCCTTATTTTCAAATTACATAACAATCCTCCAAGTGCATAAAGGCATAGACTTCAATCAATTGAAAGTTTTTAATTGTGCTTTTATGCGATCTGGCACTAGATAAGCAGGGAGTTCCTACTTCTAAACTTATTATTATATATTAATTTTGTGGATGCTAACATATATTGTCATGAGATATGATTATTGACCAGCATTCAGATAGCGATACCTTCTACATTGTTCTTGCGAGCAAAATGCAGTCTAAATTTGTAAAAAGGAAGAAGAAAACACAGCAAACAGAGAGATTGAAGATTCTTTTCTCTTTCTGAGTAGATCTTTCATTTACAAGCAATAGTATGTATTGTGCTGGCATATGAGAGAGGAACTTTTCTTAAAACAATAAAAATCTTGAATTAGTTGGGGAAAATGTATCAAGCCATATCCAATGTCCAGATCCAACAGAGAGGCAAGATTTCTGCCACTCCTTGTCCCTCAGTCCAGGCTGTAGTGAAGATGCATTCCCTGCTGGTATGTGCACACAGAGCACACATATGCACCACATATACACATATGCATATATACACAGCTGGCTACACCTACACCCTAGATCCTAGTCCTCCCGGTTGCTGCCACCACATTCTCTCACCCACACAACCACACAGGCACTCTCAAACTGAAGACAGGACCTCAGAGACTCCTCCACACACACACACTGCTCCCAGAATGTATCACCTTCTTACCGACTGGGTCTGCACTCCCAGTCATACCTGAACTCATGCTGGTGACTCACCACAGCTACTTGGACCTCCTAGCTGAGGTGTGACCCACACTGCTTCTCTCCCAGTCCCGTTCACAGGTGCAAAGAATAAGTAGGACAGTCTGCACCAATGAGATGCAGGGCATAGGCAAGCACACTGAACAACAAACTGCTTATAAACAACCAGTTCTTTTTTATCATCTTAACTCTCACTTTTCTTATTCCCCTCCATATCATTTATATTTCTTACTTTTTCTGTCTTTGTTTCCTTTCCTAAAGACACTGTGATTCCTGTGCAGTTACACATTGCTTTTCTCCAGCATACAATAAAGTGTCCTCCTGGACATCAACACTCTTTACTCTGCAGAAAAGCTGCACTCATTGATTACTTATCTTGATGAACTCCAGGCCTGGACAATGGGGTTGAGAGTTTCCTGGAACCCTGGAAAGGGCTGAATCAGTCCTTAGGAGTCTTCATTTTGGTTTTGCCTCTTGCCATTGTGCCCCTGCAGCCCACTTGGCTTGTGAAGATTGGCTTTTGATAGACTAATGAATCTCGGGATGGGCCTTGGAATAGACCAGCAGGATACCATTTGAAATCTCCCTCCTGCTTCTACCTCTCTGAGTTCTGCATGAACATGCAGATGAACATTCATCACTTGCCTTAGTAAAATTCAATCAAATTTCTGAATTCTGTGGATTCATCACAAATTTTCCATGTTTTCAGAAGAGCCTTCCTACAAATCTCTCTTAGAGACTCCATGAGAAATTGCCTTATCTCAACCTGGTATCTGCAGGGAAGACGGTGACAGAGGGGGGCTCTATATATCTATTTTTATTCTAGAGCATGGGCGTTCAAAATTTTGTCTTACTTGGACCACACTGAGTTAAGAGGAATTATCTTGGGCTGCATATAAAATATGCAATATAGTTAATGTATATAGGAAACCATACTTATTTTTTATATATTTTTTATTTAAACATTAAAAAAAGAGAGCAATAAACACATAAAAATGGGATATTTGGCCAGCAGGGACAGGGAGGTGATTGTCCCTCTCTGCTCTGCCTTTGTGAGGCCTCACATGGAGGACTGTATACAGGTCTGGGGCCCTCAATACAGGAAAAATGCAAGGCTCTTGGAGAGGCTCCAGAGATCTGCCACCTGTGGCAGGTGGAGACAGCACTGCACTGTGCCCTCCCCTTGTTCTGATTTCCATTGAGCCAGTATTGATAGAACATCAATGTTTTGATTGTTGCTGAGTGATGGGTGCATGTCTTGGGCTGAGCCAGGTCACACTTAGGGAAAAGCAGCCCCTATGATGTCATAGCAGTATTACTTGCTGCCCCAGGTCACTTGCAGCCCTTGGGTCACAAGGGATACACCTGTTCCAGAGACTTCTGTCTACTTCCTTTTTTTTCCCATAGTTCCCACAGAATCTGGATGTGCAATGTTATGAGTAAATTTTTTGATATAATTTGCAGTTGCTAAACTGTAACATCATCTGGGAATTTCCAGTGATTAGATTAAACACTATGTAAATTGTAATGAATTTCATAGTAGGCAGTTCTAAGAGATCTTTTAATATGAGAAAACTATTTACCTTGATATGTTCTGTCAAGCTTTTGATTATCTTATAGATTTGATTAAATAAATTATTTCCCCATGAAATGTATGCAGCCATTTATGACTAACTACATGAATATTTGATTTTTTTAATTCATCTAAAAGATTTTATATGTAGATAATATGTGTATGCTGAAATGGCTTCTACTGCAAGAATCAAATTTCAGAACTGCTATCAAACAAAATCTATTTAACCTGTGTTATATTGTCATCCTTAAAACTGGCTATAGTAACAGTAGATGTTTTAATGGTAATTTCACATAGAAGCAATGACCAAGAGTTGAATAAGACTATATTACTTCTGCATATCACAAAAAAATCATCTTTGTTACAAAAAATTTAAAATCTAAGGGATTTGTCTCTTGTGTATTAACAGTATTTATAAGAAGACTCTCTGACTGTAATCGGACTAAATATCATTAATCAATGTTATTTATTCATTAATTATATTTGAAATTCAGGAAGGGTCTACACAATATATTTATACTTGTTTAAGTGGAAAAAAAATGCTCAGCATCGACTAGTAGCATTCTGTTCTACAAACACATGAGAATTAGAATCTTGAAAAACATGACTTTTTTATAATCAGATGTAGATAACTGTGGTTTGAAGTACTTTCGCCGTTGGAAAGCTTTATTCTAACAGGCAGCTCAAGAACCATGAATGAAAATGCAATAATGGAATAATTATTATTTAAACCAGGAAGTTTGGAACTTTGGTAGCAAGAGGACAAGAATTATTCAATTCTTAGAATTGGAAATTGTTAAACAAGCAAGCAACAGATTATTCACAGAAGTTTTAGTGTTAAAATTAAAAGAACATGACTCTGCAATCTTTAAATATTACTTTTTTTTCTGTGTGCTTCCATTCAACTTTGCAGGATGTGACATATGTGTATCTAAATATACTAATATATTATACCATTTTGGACATAAAGTATGGTAAGGTGTAAAGAACGTAAAGTCACAGGTAAATTCAGAGTAAACACAGTAATTGGATTTCCTTTAGATTATGAGAATGACAAGAAAATGACAGGAAATCTTATATTTATAGTACACATGCATATAATGTTTCTTTTTTTAATGTTGTCCCTTATTTTTATTTCTGTTAGCTAAAGATAGGTTCTGACCAATTTGATATCCTAGACCTAAAATATTTTCTATCCTAAACAATTGCAAAACAAACTATTTTACAAGTCAGTAACAAATTGTTTAGATCCAATGATCAGATAGAATAATTTATTTAAATTTCTCCAGATAGTGAAAGAATGTTATAGTGGATTAACATGTGATAGTTCCATTGCATTCCTAGGATAGTGATAAAACCAAGCATGGTTGTTATTCTAAGCACAGTCATTCTATAAACAAAGAAGAGTAGTTTTTGTTGTTGCTGTTGTTGATTTCATTGATCTGTTGTTTTTGCTTCTCTAAACTTTAACCTTTGTATCATGGTTAGTAGGAGGTAGCTAACTTGATTTGATAAAGGAGTTTTAAACTGATCTTTAATTCAGCAGGGACTGAAAAACTCGTTTTAGAAAACCACATAAGTCTCAAAATTCATTGCATTGACATTTCCCAATTGGGCTAAACTTTAAGATTGTATCAAATTGTAAATAGTGAAAGGAAATCTGATCTCCTGCACTCGACACTCAAAATTAATGAAGTTGAAAATTTTGTGAGCAAGAACATAATTTGTCCAAGTATCTCAATGGAAATGAACAGAAAATCTTTTTTTCTTTCAAAGATTTAGGAACTGAAATAAGAATAAAATATGTGCAAATGTAGAAATAAAATACAGCTATGGTTTTTAGCTATATATTTTTTAAAAAATGTAATGTAAAACTAGATTCTTCTGTTCTAACTCCTGAATATTAAATTCTTTATGACAGATTAATGAAGATGGCATATGCATTTAATCAATGTGGAAGTATAATATAAAGTATATATGTATTTATTTTAAAAGGAAAATCTACTTTGCTTATCATTAAAACACGAAAATAAAACAGAATTTAACAGTTAAAGCCATATTCTTCTTCCCTGGGAATAAACTTTAGCAAGCATTATAGGATTTTATTGTTGTTGTTTTTCTTGTTTCGGTAGAAGCCAGTTTTCTATATATCAAAGAAGTTCAAGAACATCATTCTTTGACCTTTAGCACAGATTAAATGCAGCAAAATAAATTCTGTTACAAAGGATATTGACTGCAAGTTGAAATTCTTGCATCATTGAATTTTCCATTTAGTAGTATAGGTTACTTTCTTAGTGAGATTGTAAGTTGTGCATTTTTGTTATATTCCTGACTGTCAGTGCTGCAAGCATTATTGAGATAAAGAGTAAATTAAAACTTATGGGATGGAGAACATTTTAGTACAAATATTACAGATTATGTGAGTAATAAGGACATTCTTCTAGGTGTCAATTTAGAGTGTCATTCTGCAAGAACATAAAATGCTGGTGTATCATTTAGAGCTTTTCCTTGAATAAGAAATATTGAGCTGAATAGACAATATTTTCCATGTAATTCATACCTCATTAATAAACACATTTTCACTGACTTAAAATAAATTTCAGGAGTTAGGCTGTTCTTTTTATCATTATTATTATCTATGAAAGATATTTAATATAGAATTGAGATTGGGGGCAGGTATTCTTTATCAGCTTCTTCCCTGCTACTGAGTATGCAACATTTTCTTATCTGCTTTAATTTCCATGTGTCTATCAAGTATAGCATACAAAGAAAAAATCACAAACATATAGAAAAAACATTCTTTTTTTTTCTCAATCTACAGTACAATTAATCTCAAGTTGTTAGGATTGTTGTTCTGTTGTTAGGTAACAAAAATAGACATTAGCTATTTTGGAAACATATACATATTCATTTAATATCTGATAAACAGAAAATGAATTTCTAGCATGGAGGTGTGATGCTGCGCAGAACTGACGTTTCAAATAATAATAACTTCCATAAACTCATCTTTTTTAGACATGAACATGTAGTTTGAGAATGAAAATAATACAGTAGTTAATAATGTAAAGAGCTACATGTAAAAAAATGTGTATATATATATATAATAACTAGCTTGAAAATCAGAAGTAATGCATTTAATAAATTCTACATTAAATCTTCAGATGTCTTACTTTCTTCATCCCAATACATAAGTAAATAAATACTCACTCAAGGTATGAATGCATGAATTACCTAAAAGCATAACTGATATTACTGCAAACCTATGAAAGAAGTGAAAGCTTAGGTCAGAATGTGATTCTCTTTTTCTTTAAAATTTTCTAGTGATGTGCTAGTAAATCTTACCACGGAATAAATGTCATATTGTAGATTTGACCTCCAGCTGTGGAAGAGGGAAACAGTTAATCTGGGTGGATCAGAAGAATTCTCAGTTTCTACAACCTTCCACATTTCTCCATGCCTGCCTAATAAAGATTGTTTAGAAGGGATGAGGACAGAACTTTTCTGTTAACTTCACTTGAAAATTTTGCAAACTGGTTTTCTTGTGTCATATTTAGAGAACCATCACTGCAAGAATACATTGTACATGTACTATTTTCTTTGAATTAAAGCATCTGTATCTTTTTGGGTCCCAACGTCAACATCCAGTAGCAGGGACCTTACTAAAGAGATCTAAGAAATCTATAGTTTCCACTCTAGTTATAACTTGTTCAATAATGACTTAAATGTTTTGGTACTTGAGTGAAATTTCTGTGCGTCCTAGACAGGACTGAATTTCTTTGTGTTAAAACTAATGAAATATTATTGTCTGAAAATATTTTAATGAATGAATAAATATATGAACAGTATTCAGATATGTGTAAGAGAAAGTATTGACATTACATAGAATACTAACATGCTGAAATGAAAATCTCTCTCTGGTAATATGGGTAGATTACTTCTGGTTAGAAGTGGTCAGTGGTAAATGAGAGAAAGTTAGCATGTTAGCATGAACGTGATACTCTAGGATTTCTTTATTCTAAATGGATCAGGCATAGACACTGGAAGCAGCAGCAATTCAGGAGCAAATGGAAACCCACTCTTTCAGCTACTGATTTCATCAACATCTTTGTCTTTGGTGATTTTGAAGGTCATTTGTGACCTCAAGGTCCTTAATATATTCCTCCAGAGACTACAAAGAGAAGAAATATGATTGCTTGCTTGTATTTTTGTAAAATTAAGACGGCAGAACTTCAGTCTATTTGCTATATTTATTAGCAGATCATGTTCCTACATTATTGTTACCAGCAAACCTCACTCATCCAGATTAATGGCTGAGAAATTCCTAAGTTACTAAATATGAAAGCTACTCAAGCAAACAAGCCCTCCCTTTCCCAAATGCAAAGTGCTCCTGATTCATTCATCTGTATCAAACGCTTTAAAACTGATTTTTCAGTGTTCAGAAAATGGAGTGGAATTGCAACAGACCAATTATGATTTTTAAAAAATCACAGGAGGAAAATAAACAATTTAAACAGGATAAGTACATGTGTATAAGACTGCATATGAATACTCATTATGAAGGGTGTGGTAGACTCACATGCATAATTATAAATTACAGCAAAGACTTGCAATGCCTGAATTTGCATTGCTCTGCTGTTATAATTTACTTCTCATGCTGTGATAGTGCCCAGGAGTCCAGTGAAAGACACCAAATGAGCTTCGTTCTCTGTTGCACAGGACAAAAAGAAACTCTTTACTCATTTACTTCATTATGAATTGATTAACAGGATTCTACATATTTATAAAAATTTTAGTGTAAAAATGATCTTAAATGATTTAAAATGATTTTAATTATTTCTGATTATTACAATGTGTTGGTATGTTAAGCATGAAACATTTTGTTAAAATTAATAACAATTAACTGTCACTCTATTGAAAAACCTATGGGAACTCGAAAACAGCAGTCATTTTTCAGTGCTAATTAGACATGAATATTCTTCTTGAATCTTACATTAAACCACTGACATTTATCTATCTATCTATCTATCTACCTACCTATGTATATATGTATGTATTTATGTATGTATGTATGTATGTATGTATCTGTCTATCTATCTATCATCTGTCATCAATCTATCCATTTATTTATTTATTTTTGTCACTAGCTCATTTAAAACAGAATTGAAAAACAAACAAACAAAAAATAAGCATCATTTGTCAGTTCTCTTTGTTGTGTTACAGTTCATCCTTTACTTCAGGACTTGAAAAACCAAAGAAAACGTTTTGTCCCTCGCAACAATTTCCTATTAAATTGTTTTGGTTTTGGTTGTTTTTTTTTTTGTTGTTGTTGTTTGTTTGTTTTGCCTTGGTGGTGCCACATATGAAGAAAGATTTCCTATAGCAAGAAAATTGTACTAATTTTACTTCAGATAGTTCACAGTTCTACAGCTGTTGTTTTCTGATGCTTTGAGTTTACTTATAGGGACTAGAAGCAACTACTAATATTATTGTCTATCTGTCAAAGTTCCATTCTTTGCTCCTGTAAGAAACTGGTCCATTCAAAACTGGACACAATCCTTCATAATGAAATATCTAACCCTTTCAAGTGAGTCTTATCTAAATATTATCTCACATTTTCCTGCAAATTACTTTAACTTCATATGAAATAATACACAGTAGTATACTTAATACAACAAAACAAAACAGAAAGCAACAGAATTATTGCTGCCCATTAAAATAAAGAATAAAGATAGCTATATATTCTGATACGCAGCACATAGAGTCTTTTGTTTGATGTCAGAAAATCTTGTCAATGCTGGTAATGGTATCTTGCAGTCTTGTCAGATTTATCCTTAGTTATCACTTATCCATGAAGCTATGTTCTTATGGAGCTTATGTATATTGTATATATGTATGCAGCCTGAGAGGTGTGAATAGATAAATAGCTATATACATGTATCAGTAAAATTAGGTTAGATTCTGACTGTGCATTAAACAATGAAAAACGCTATTTTGAAAACACTGAACAACTCAGATTGCTCACTGAAAGAAAAGATCAACAGCAGTAAGTTGCTTGCAGACATAGCCAGCTGAGATTTGAATATCTGTAAGGATGGAGAAACCACAAAAGTCTCTAGGTAACCTCTTCCAACATTTGATCATGATTTTTAAGTTTATGGCAATTCTGATTTTTTTTTTTTTTTTTCCTTTTATCTGCTTGGAATTCATCAGGGTCTAGTTTTTCTCCATTGCTGCCTCCAAGCCCTCTACTGTGCCCCTGTGTGAAATATTTGATTCTCTTAGGTAGAAATACAGCTTCTTTTGGACTCGCCATAAACTGGTACTTGGGAGCCCAAACCTGGACACTGTTCTCCTGATGAGGTTTCACAGGAGCTGAACAGAGAAACAGGAACAGTTCAGAATGCAAATTGCCACCTACTCTACTGCTTGAGTGCCATGATGGCTCACCTTCCATTTGTAACCACATCTTTTTCTGCAAAGGTATACTCTAGCAGCTTTCTAGATAAATTCATGGAGAAATAATTACAAGTGCATAGACACATGTATGAGTGGTTTTGTACATATTTACAAAGAGATAGGACTGAGAACATTCTTCCGTTAGGGATGTTCCACAAAATCTGGATCTATGTTTCATTAAGTAGAACTTTTCTCATATTCTAAACTAATTTGTGAAACTCTTCTCGTATTGGGTTAGGTTTTTTTAACTTAAAGTTCAGCTGATTTATGTTCCTATCTTCTCCAAAGTATAAGAATCTAATTTAAATAGCATGTTTGTTTCTACTTTTTTAGGTGAACCAAGAAATTAACTTATACTAAAGACATACTTAAAAATCATTAGTCATACAACATTTCCAGTCTAAAGATACATACATTAACCTTCAGGAAAAACTTAATTTCCAATACATTCATCAAAAGTCAAATAAATAATTTTTTTTCTCTAAAAATTAAGCATTCTCATAAGTCATTTAGCAATCCAGATGAACTTTTTTTTTCTTTTTTATACTTATTTATTTATTTATTTGATTTTTTCATCCTTAGTTATTAACCTTTATCTTCAATTTCCTTTGTTGGTTGAAAATTGTCTTATTGATTCATTATGTGAGAAACTTAATTCTGTCCTGGTTCCAGAACAAATTATTCACAAAGAAAATAAATTAAAATGCTTCTGGGGGGAAAGATCTGCTTTATAAACTACTGAGATAGGTAATATATTATTCCTAATTAATACGGCTATCTATAGTAAAAAGATACTAAAAAACTTTAAGTTACGTTGTTAGACATTCTTGTTTTCTTAGATGTGCTCAGTGTCACATCTTTGTTGACATCCTTCAACACAATAGTTGCGTTTGCGTTGTGTTAAAAAACCTAAGAGAGGAATAGCCTCTTCCGTAGTCTAATATCTTCTTCTCAGTTCACACATAAATTAAGAAAAATATCAAAGTGAAGTGGTGAGGAGGAAACCATTTGATAAAAGTATAATTTCCAGTTATGTCTTTTACTACAAATGTAGCAGGAGCAATTACAACATTCCTTATTAGTTCCCTTGTCTTTGACAACTACTGAGAATCTGTGTGTCTAGTTCAAATCTTTGTTAGAGGCTTGAAGCTCTGACACTATATAATGTCAAAGGGGAATGGATAAAGTGCAATGATGACTTATGATTAATGCTTCTATTATGAGTAAAAATGATTTATATTTCTAATGAAGAAAATAAGATTACTGTAACAAAACCCATTTCCCTGACAATATCAGGAATTTGTCAATTTTGCTTTAAATATTTTAAGTTCTGTTTTTGAAAGCATTCCAAGAGCACTGGACATGTCTATAATGTAAAATTACATTGGTTTTATCTTTCTGGCCTGTCATCTCCACACCAAAGGCTTTTATCTCACAAATCTTAAAGCAAAGTTATTATATCCAGAATATCCTATAAATATTCACAAATATGTAGTTCTTCTTGGTGGGAAAAACTATGTGAAATCACATGATTTAGATCAACTTCTGAACCTCAATTATGTTAAATGGGAGAAATATTATAATGCAACACTAAAAAATATTGGAATCCAAATTCATATTGATAAGACCAAAAAAAATTATTTCATACTTTTCACAATATGAATCAATAAGCATAACTCAATACAATACAATCAGTAAGTTTTGACTTTATAGGATATTGAATCCAATCTCAATCATATATTAAGACTAGATTTTGTTATATTAATGTAGAAAATTTTCAAGTGATTGAACTATTTAGTTCGGTTGTATCCTATTTGACTGGGAAGAAATCAATGCTAAAGAAGAAAAAATCATTTTATTGTAACATCACTTCCTGAACAAAAGGAAGAATCAATGACCTGTCAGAATATTTTCAAAAATCTTTGATAAAATGCAAATATTGAGAAAAAGACAAGACTTTTTTTTCCCACCATTATCTCGAAAAGCTACTGCACAAAGCTGACAACTAATTTTTTATACCCATTTGTTATTGTTGATGTTTTAACTTGGCAAATTACAAAGGAAAGGGCAACTGCTTAACATTGCAATCTCTAAGAATTTAGCTGTGTTTTTTAATTCTCTATGAAAAACATGTTGCTGTGCTCTGAGTGAAAAGTGCCATACTTTGATTTTCCTTAATGCATACATAAATGTAGGATAAAGAGGACGAGTGGACAGTATGAGAAGTATTTAAGCAAGGATCCTGGCTTTGTGTGATTACAATGAACATTTGATGGTCCTTCTGAGAAGATCTGAAAACAATTTGGATGTTACATCATAGAGTAGCCTGAAGAGATATTGTTATTCCATCATATTTCTTAGAAATGTGACATTTTACGGAGCATTATCTGTTGGATGACTTCAGAGTCCTCTGAATTTTTCTCTCTATATATATATTTATTTTTCAGTGTGCTTCAGTGCTTTTTGTTTAAGGAAATACTTTCTCTAGATATTATTTCATATTTGCCAAATGAGTACATTAAAATAAGGCTCTTGCACTGCAGAGCAAATGAGGTACATATGTAGTCTGCCCCAAATATACATATGCCCTCCATCTTCCTTGATGGTAATCTCTACAAACACAAAATAATCATTTGTGTGTCTATAGAACAATACCTTATACTCCCCCAAAATAAACAATAAGTCTTTAAAATCAATAGGATATAAACTCTAGAAATGAGGTAAAGAACAAGTTGGTACAAAAATGAATGAAAAGCAAAAGGAACACTAGGGAAAATGTAAGCACACCTCTTAATGCTTATTACTTTGGTAATAGGGGATCTTCTGCTGAGAAGGCAGAAATACTGAATGCCTTCTTCTCTTTCATCTTTTCTGCCAAGACTGCCCCTAGCAAATCCCAGATCCTGCAGATAAGAGAGAGTCTGGAGGAAAGACGACTTCCCCTTGATCAAGGAGGAGCTGGTCAGATTGCTTAGGTAAAATCAATGTCGAAAAATCCATGGGCCTCAATGAATTTCACACGCAAAGGCTGAGGGAACTGGAAGAAGCAGATGCCAAACCATTCTCTGTCATCTTTGAAAGGTCTCTGTGAACAGGTAATGTGCCTGAAGACTGCAGGATAGCCAGTGTCACCCTTTTCTTCAAAAAGAGCAAGGAGGACCTACCGCAGGCCACTCAGCCTGGAAAGGTGATGGAACAATTTGTTCTGGATGTCATCTCAAAGCAGTTGAGAACTGGCTGACTGGAGCTCAGAGGGTTGTTATTTGTAGTTCAGAGTCTAGCTGGCAGCCTGTAACTAGTGCTGTTTCCCAAGGTTGATCCTGAGTCTGGTCTCATTCAATATTTTTATCAACGACCTGGATGATCCACCCTCAACAAACATGTTGATGATATAAAGCTGGGAGGAATGGCTGACACAGTAGATGGCTGTCCTGCCATTCAACAAGACCTGGACAGACTAAAGAGATGGGCAGAGAGGAACCTGAGAACAAGTGTAGGGTTCTGTACCTGGGGAGGAATAGCTGCATGCATCAGTACAGGTCAGGAGATGACCTACAAGAAATGAACCCTGAGAAGGACTTGTGTCCAGTAGTGTGTCCTTGTGGCCAATGATACACTAGTGTGCACCAAGAAGAGTGTGGCTAGCAGGTTGAGAAAGGTGATCCTCCCTCTTTCTTCTGCCCTGGTGAGGCCACACTTGAAATACTGTGTCCAGTTCTGGCATCCTTGGTTTAAAAAGATGAGGATCTTCTACAGAGAGTCCAGTGGAAAGCCCATGAAGAAGATTGGGTGCCTGGAGCATCTCTCTTATTAGGAAAGGCTGAGAGACCAAAGACTCGTCAGTCTGAAGAAGAGAAGGCTTAGAGGGGATCTCATCACTGTATATAAATATATGAAGTTCAGGAGTCCAGTCATAGAATCATAGTATGATAGAATCACTAAGGTTAGGAAAGACCTCCAAGATCATCCAAATCCAACCATCCACCTACTATCAATATAACGTTGCTAAACCATGTTCCTTGGTGCTACATCTAAATGTTTCTTCCAAATGTTTCTTGAACACTGCCAAGGACAATGACCCAATCACATCCTAGGCAGCCCATTCCAGTGCCAGATCACTCTTTCAGAGAATATATTTTTCTGAATATACAAACTGAACCTCCCCTGGTGCAACTTCAGGCCATTCCTTCTAGTCCTATCACCAGTTATGGGGGCCAGAGGAGCCAGACTCTCTTTGGGGTTTGGACTAGATAATCTCCTGAGATCTCTACCAGCTCCTATAATTTTGTGATTCTGTGAAATACCATATACCTATAATTAGAAACGATCGTAATACTATCTCAGAACTGTTAATTTTACTGAAATTAGCAAATCAACTGCAAACACTCAGTGCTGCTCTTTGAAGGCTAGCAGAATACACAGACAGAGGAGGTAATGGTTTAAATAATCAGGAAATAAAGAAATTTTCAATTTGTTAACATTTAGAATATTTTAAAACATTTTTATGTTTGTATATGTCATATGTTCTAGTACTAATTAATTGTTCTCTACTTTGGACAGAGAAATCTGACTTATTTTGATACAATTTGCTAATTTCCCACTTCTCAATCTAAAGTCTCTATGAATTGAAATTTAAATTAGGAATTTAGTAATTAGGAGATGTTGCAAGGAATCTCAAAACATCCTTAGTATAAAGCCAAAGTATTAGTGTTAACAAAGTTTTAAAATGTGTGTAACAGCAGCCAGAGTAGATTAGGCAGTCAAGAAAAACTAGGAATAGTCTGCACTAAATAATGTGTTAATATTGTAAAAAGAATTAACTGAAATAAATTGTTCATATAATTTAGTCTAGAAAGTAGTTCAAAATAATTGAGAAAAATATTTAGATTCTAACAGGACTTTATTTGTAGTTTGGAGAACAAAGCAAAATTTAATCCATAAAATACTGTACACAGTTTGATAAGAAAAGCTAATTTTATTTACCATGTCACTTAAAAGTGACATCTCTTGATTTGATGTGAAAGAACATGTAGAAATATCTTGCATCCTCATATCAGTCTGCACATCTTGTTTAAAGTAATGATCTCTGTTAACTGTTATGCCCTGAAGACAAGAAGTGCCAAGTTCATGTGCAGACTGCAGCTGGGATTCTCACCTTAGCTAAGCAGGGAGTAGACAGATTTCATGGAGGCAATGCATGGCCTCAGCTCACAGCTGGCAAAAACAGCGTGAGCATGTTCTTCTGTAACCCAATTGATCTGTCAATTTAGATCAGGAATGCTAGATAACAGAATGGCAAGACTATCATGAAACCTCAAGCAAATTACAAAATTACGTCCTCTAGCTGCAAATTTATCTTCCTATCTAGTAGGAACAGCTGATGGTCTGGTGGTCTGGCATTTGAGAGAGAAAAAGGATAACAAGCACACAATCCTGATAGACAATGCTGTCTGTATAAACTCAGAGAGTTTAGAGTTTTATGGTCTGCACAATTATTTTTCTCCTCAGAAAGGAGGCTGTATTGGGAATAATCTCTGTTCTAATATGCTTCAACAATATTAAATAAACAATTTTTTTTCCTAACTTCAGAAGACTGTGTGTTATTTTTTCAGCTGTGATTTAGACACTTAAGAAACCGTGCAATATTGATAGTCAAAGGAGTTCTGGCTCATACTGTGTTATGCTCTTCTGAATATTTTATCAGCCACATGTTGTTAAAGTTTTATTTCAGTTTGTCATGGTGAAAATTTTACTTTGAAACAAATAAACAACAAAACAGTAAGTAATATTTAAAAAGCAATATTTTTTAAATAACAAGGTTCCTAAAAGTAACATTCTTTTTAATACTCCGCACTTGAAGATTGAATAATAATAGCTAAGTGTATTTTGGTTTACCTTGATTAAACAGGGAATTCATTAGAGGTATACCATTTCAAGTACTTGTATTTATTAAACAGCTTGAATGAGATGTGTAATTTCATCAAGATCTCAGAATAGCTAAGTGAACATATGTTTATTTAACCTTGTTACTACATTGGGAATACATACTATTTACAAATATATCACAGCACGGAAGCTCACACATTACTTTCCAAAAGTTATAGTAGGTGTTTACTTACAAAGAGAGGTGCATTAGAGACAAATTTGTTAATATGCATATACCTCTTTGAAAACTTTGACCTTTATATGAATACTAAATATAGTTGAATATATTAGAATATACAAATACTCACTCTGGATAGATGACAAGGTACAGTGTTCCGTTGTTTTAGTAATTAGTTAACATAAATTAATACTATGTTCACATACTTCGCATACTCAAGATCTTCATAAACACAGCTAGTCCTTTTACTTTTATTGCCTTGTAGCTTTTTTGTTTTTTTCCTTCTTTACATTTGGAAATTTTGTCAAAATAATTTCTGTCCATTTTTGTGATAATGACAGGTTACCTAATCTCAATCTCTCATTGAATTAATTCAGATAAAAATCCAAGCTAGTTCACATACTGTAATATCTGTAATAAAATAATACATATGTGGAGGTCATTTTTTTTCTCTATACTGCTTAAAGCCATTCAGTTTTTTTATACTGTTCATATTGAAGCCTTTTATGTAGCTGCTATTTTTGCCTTCATTTACTTATCTTATTTTAAAAGAAGTAGTTTTCACTACATTTTTCCACATTATTTTATACCTTTTATTTCTTTTTGTAAAATTGGTTCTTCACATTTTGAAAAATATGAGGAGGCAAGCATTAGTGGAAAGAGGCCCTATTTTAACAAGCTAATAAAAGCTGATTTTAACAAGCTGATAAAAATCTTACTTCAAGAATGTCAAGAGGAAAATTCCTAGTGATTTTAACACTTGTATTGTTTGCCAGCAATTCTTAACCTGGCACATTATTTTTTTAAGGAAGCTAACTCTCTTAGTATCTCTAAAGTCATCCAATGCTTCAACTCACCCTGTTTCTTCTTCATCAGCTTGGGCTTTATATTAAAATGGAGACACTGCAATGAAAACATTTTTGTATTTCAAATTTTACATAGAGTGTCACAATGCTCATAATGTGCAACATTGCTAGTTATTCCTTCTAAAATTCCAGTATAAATTATTTGGCCTCATAGACTTCTTTCACCGTTACCTCTTTTTATAAAAATATATTAAATGTATATTTTGCAGAAGAACAGAGACAAATAAAGACGTTAAATAGTGTACCTAATTTTATCATGAATCAAATTTATGTGATGAACAGAAAGTACCAGATGAAACATCGTGGAATTCAAATATCATTTACATATGTATCTGAGAATAAACCACTTCCTAAATTTTTATTCATTGCAGATTTATAAACTTCTGTTGTGTATACTTACTATTTTCTGGGTGTATCAGTTCTCAGGCTGAAAAAGTATGAGACACAAATTGAGTCAGTTATAATTTCACCTATATTTTACTCCAATACCACTCCCAAAATTTTTAGTACATCTCATAAATATTAATAACAGGGAGACTTAAAAGATACTGCTGATAGAAAGTCATAAAGTTCAATTATTTTAATTACCCATCTTCAGAAATATTTTAGGAAGATCCAACACTATTGGGTCAGGTTTTTCCTCTTTAAAAATATAGTTAATGTTTAAATTGCTTTTTTATTAAAACAGCACAATTTCAATTAGGAGTTCAATATCCATGCTAAGAACAATTAGCATAAAAAATGCTAAATTTGAACAATTATGTTAATATAAAATTCAAACCACACCAAGAAAATCATGCAATGCATAGCACTATGTTTTTAACATTTCCTGTAGCCTTAAATACCTTCTCATTGAAAAACCATAGTGGAAAGTCAGATATCTTAACAGTGTCAGGATCTTTGATTACTGTGAAGCTTTTCCCAGAGAAAGGCTTTTGGAGGGTCTGTAGAATACTATCAGCAGCAACTCAGTTTAGCAATGTTCTTACTGAATGTGAACTTCAGCTTCATCATGCAATTGCTCTTTGACTTCAGAAGATGTCACAGGGAGATGGCTAGTTGTTTTAACTCCATTTGTGGTCACATTTGCTTTCTGAATCTTGTTCTTTCTGTTGTTGAGCTGTCTTTTTCTTAACTTTCTTTTCAAAGGAGAAGAAGATTAATTGCAAAAGTTCACATTTTTTTCCCACTTGGAATGCAGCAAAAGACTCAACTGTGGTGGTGAACCATGGAAAGATCTTCAGGTCAGGGTTAAATATAGTGGAAAACTCCTTATATTGTGATTAGGAGAAGAGCTGACAAGTAAGGGAACACTTTACATGGAAATGAAGGTTAGACAATCAAGAGGGCAAGAGGAAGTTGGAAAATACTGCATATAGACGGAAAAAAAGAGATTTACAGATTATAATAAATTGGCAGTCTAACCTCAGCAAATCTTCACTCATGTTTCCTGGGAAGATTTAAAGAAGATTAACATTAGAGAAACTTAGTATTTTCAATGTAGAAATGTGACTGCAAGAAGAGATATTTGCAGATAGAAATAAATTCATTATTCATAAATATATAGAATGTATATTTTGAGGTTAATTCTGAGTTAAAAATATGAGAAAATGAATGAGATATTCAAATAAGCTGTGTAAGTCCTACTCATCTCATACGAGTTAAAATTTTCTACTATTTTCTGTTTGAATTTTATTCAAGCTAATATGGTCATCATGGCAAATAGCTCTTCCACAACATTCCAGAGAAACAATAAGCATGTACTTCTTTTCTTTGAAAGATTATTATGTGGTAGGAAATGTTATACAACATCTAAAAAGAAATGCAGAGATTGGCAAAAAAAATCAAGATTCATAATTTTATGTGAGTGTATTCTGTATTTAGTTATTTTTCCTTCTGTAATTGTATTGGTTGGCCACTATGAGACATCTTTTAGCATTATGCTTAAGTGTTCACAGCATGACACAGATAAACTTATGTGAACAAATAACAATAATTGAACTGTTTCACAGGCAATTCACAGACTTCCTAACCATAAAGGAAAAAGCCCTTAAGCACTTAGAATCATAGAATCATAGAATCCTTAGAGTTGGAAGGGACATCTGAAAGCCATCTAGTCCATCTCTCCTGCAATGGACAGGAACATCACAGATAGATGAAGTTGCCCAGGCCTTTACCCAGCCTCACCTTCAAAGTCTCCAGGGTAGCAGCATCAACCACATCACTAGACAACCCGTTCCAGAGCCTCACCACCCACACTGTAAATGACTTTTTCCTTATATCGAATCTAAATCTACCCTCTTTGAGCTTGAAGCCATTTCCCCTTGTTCTATCACCCCAGTCCCTGTTAAAGAGCCTGTCCTCTTCCTTCCCATATCTTGTAGCTTGCCTTTAGATACTGAAAGACTGTTACTGGGGTGCCCTTACAGCTTTCTCTTCCCCAGAATGCACAGCCCCAGCTCTCTTGACCTGTCCTGATAGGAAAAGCATTTCATTCCTTGGATCATTTTTGTGGCCCTTCTCTGGATCAGGTCTATGTCTCTCCTGCACTAAGTACTTAATATCTAGACACAGTACTCCAGATGAGACTTCACCAGCAGAGAGTAGAGGGGCAGGATCATTTCTCTTGACCTGCTGGCTATGCTTCTTTTGATGACTTGTCTATGGAGAAGTAGCATCTGAATGGGAAAAAAAGTAATGACAAAGAATGCCTTTTTTTTTTTTTTCTTTTTTTAATATTTACTTATTTTTCCTCTAATGACAACAGAATATATTATTTTTCCTATAAATAAAAGCAACATGCATTTAATTGCTCAGACATTTTGAACTCATATAGAAACTTCTGACAAAAAGGATTGTCTATCTGCTTCTTCTGAATTTGAAGTTCATAGGCGGCTCTGAAGACTTCTGTGGGCTAAAAAATGCCTATTGTGTCTCAATTATGTGACTAATACAGACCGTTCTACTTTACGATATAATTTTTTAGCTGATTTATGCTGGAAAGCTTTAAGGTTTCTAAATCCAGTCATTTTGAAGCAAGAAATGTAATCTTTGTTTTCCCAAACTAGATACTACAAGAAGCCTCAGGCAAACTGTTCTTTGTTTCTCTTGCCTCCTGTTTCAGAGATTACACTGACATCACTCAGCTGGGAAGCCAGATTTTCCCATCTGCCCTTTGCATATTAAGTCTCACGTATCCTTGATCAGAGGCTTTTTGTCTCCAGCATCCTCATCACTTAGTTCTAAAGTTTATTTCTTCGCATAAACAATCCAGCAAGTGAGCTGGAAAGCGTTTTTCTTTTCCATTTTGTCATCTCACATGAAAATTGCTGTAATCTCTGCTATAAATGCCTCTTTATACTAAATTAGTTCGAAGGTTTTGCTCATGAATCTGACCACACTCACATAAATATTGTAATTTTGCTCAAGTTATATTAGTCATGTTTAATCCTTAAACATATTAATTGTAATTCTATAGCCTATTTTGTTTCACATATTTGTGCACAGGTTTTGTTTTAACATAGGCAGAGTATGTCTCATGGATTTTGATCATCCAGGTGCACAGACAGAATTAAAAGGAAAATAAAGTGCAAATCACAACAGAGGCCTTAATTTGAGGTATATGAATTGACTTGATTCCGAGGTATATGAAGAGACTTCTGACTAAAACTTGAGGCATTATGTGTATAATGATTCTTGGGATGAAACAATCAGAGTAAACATAACTCTTTAGTACCTCATCTAAAATGGGATTTATGTCATCTGAATGCAACTGTATTTTTATTTCCAGAAATAAGGAACTGTCAGATCCTGTCTTTCTCTGTTTCTTGCAATACTGAGGCAAAACTATATTACCTTAAATTACTACTGGTCCCAGTAATTTACTAAACCTAGAATTTTACTCTGCTCAAAATGTTCTCCTTCCTTACCAGTCACATTTTTAACTTTTTCAACTTCTGTCTAAATAACTTACTTGAAAATACTATTATATCAGTATATGTATTGGAATATGAATATGGAATAGAATTTTCCCTTTCACATTTGTTTCTATATAACTTATTTTATTCCACAGTCTTGCTTCTAAGATAAATAATGTATGAGCTTCTTTAGAAACATTCATTCTTTCCTCCTTTGAATGCAAACTTCTGCTTTATGGTCTATTTTGCTATTAACAATGCATAGAAATAGCTATTTGTTATAAAGCTATTTGTAGTTCTTGTACTGCTTAAAACTGATGGTCATGTTGATTGAATATTTTAATAATATTCATAATTAAAATTTAGCTAATATATGACTACTGCCATAATGAGAGAGACATTATAATCCTTCATTGTGAAAAGCTAGATATTTTTTCCTTCAAATTAAAGCCAGACGTACTATGGTTATTGTGGCAAGGTTATTTTCTATTCAGAAAATTGAAGAATATTTCATGTAGTAAGCAATTTTTCCTTGAGAGCTAACAGCTTTTTTTTTTTTTTTTTTTTTTTTTTTAATGAGTAATGAACATGATAGAGATTTTATTTGTATTGTACCTAGCATTTAACACAATGTACCTCAATCTTGATAGGGACATAGACTGTAATAGCAGTATAAATATTTAGTCATGTTAATTGAGTATAAAAGTAGGAAGTGAAGTAAACTCATCGTATAAGGAGTCTGAAAGAGGATCCAGCTAAAAATATACCAAAGAGATGTAAAATTGAAAGCTAATAAATAATAAAAAGAAGAAAGATCTATTTGAGGTCAACATTTTACTTTTGCTTATTTAAATGTAAGTAAAGTCCCTCCAGTACATTGAAGTACTAAGCAGCTACAGCTATTTAATGTAGCAAGCAGCTCATTAAAAAAGTCCTAGTTCTGTAATATCTCATAGTGGTAGAGAATGCTGGCAAAATATGACGCCAGAAAGGACTGCTGAAAGACTGAGTGAAGGAAAAGGGAACAGGAACTGAAAGGCAGACCACTAACAAGAATATGTTGTCAGTTCGTTTCTGCAGGGAAAAAAGTGCATTTTATAAATAAATCTCAATGTGTAATAGCAAAAGAAATATTAGAGAAAAGTAATAATAAATAAAACAGAATAAGTAAACAGCAAATAACTTTTAATGAACTTTTACATTTATTTTTGTCTTCACTTTGGGATCTGTTGGGAGGTGCTTATGAATGGGAATATAATGGTTACTCTTGGACAAGCAATGTCTGAGGCTGTATACAGCTATTTTATGCTTACCTCCCCTTCACCCTTTCCCTCCCACCCAAAAGAGGCTTTAGTATATTTTATGTAATTATTATCTGAACCTGGTGTCTTCTGTAGTTTTAGGAGGTTTGACTGCAAATTCTCTGCAAGGATGTATTACTTGTACCAAGTAAGTTGAGTGTTTGAGGTTACCTGAGATGTCCTGGACTCTGGCCAGCTGGGCTTCACATGCCATTTTAGAGGGTCACACAGGTAGTTTATCCTATCTGACAGACTTTAATGGAAGCTTCAAATACCTCAGAATATCTCAAACAATACTGGTTGCTTACATGTAGGAAGTGCATCAAGCCACAGATGATCTCTGACTATAATGAGTGCTTAAAAAAAAGTTATATATGCACAGTGAGCTACACTTACAGATCTTGAAATACCTCCCACTCCAGCTACCTAGATGTTATGTTTACCTTTGAATTAGTTAGCTGGATCACAAGTTCTGTGCTTAAATACGACAACACAAAAGCACGTAAGATTTCCTAGGCTATCAGACCTGACAAAATGGACATTCTGATGCTCTAGAATATCAAGAGCGTGAGGTGGGATACTTCAGAGTACCTCCACAGCATTTATCATTTGTACGAGGGTCAGCGTGTCAAGCAAATAACCTGCTAAGCAGGAGAAATAGATGCTGCTTGAAAATGATTTATTGAATTCTCAGATAGTTATCCAAAGCAGATCATGTGGGCCATCTCCACATTACTAGATCAAGTCTAAATAACTAGCTGCAATGTAAATAACTATATTGAAAAGTTGCATATTCTAACTCCCTTTTGAGGAAAAATTAGTTTGTTCACTTCAAATTCAGTGTAAAGAAAACTGGCTGTAGGACAGTACACAAAATGGAACCTGTAAAAGAGGCAGAAAGCATTCATTTTGACTGTTTATAGACTTCTGCTTAAAGCTACCCTCTCTATCACATTTCATGAATCAAAGTGTTGCTTTTATTCAGCATTAAGAAAAAATACACTCATGTTTTTAACATATTCTGGAAATATTATGGAAATATAAACAAAAGAGATAGCTATTTAGAATAGCATTAAACTCTTTCATAAAATGTAAATTATAAATCTCCATCCAATAGACTAATCACTATGCATTAAGCATTTTTTCTGATAAGCCAGAAAATTGCAGAGTGATATACAGGTAGATATGATTAACAGAATGCAGAAAAAAGTCAGGAGGAGGGGGTTAGGGAACATATTTCTAAAGAGGCTTTAATCATAGGGTTTTAGAAGAATCCTTTTTACAGAATATTAATTGCACTTTGAAGCAAATTTTCCTGATCATCAAAATAATTCTGTTTATTATATGTATGGTCTGTTATTATCTTTAATAATAGGGTGTGAAAACTATCAGAAAAGAGATGGAGTATTTTATTATGCTTCTGAATATAAACAGTTTATAAACCACATTTTTGGGTGAATTTTTAAGAAATAAAAATATTTTGCAAAATTGTTCTTGACTACAGCTATTAAAATTGCCTTAGACCATGGCTGCCTGAAAGTTTGTTCACATAGATGAAAGACTTTTTTGTCTCATTCTTTTTGAATAAGCATTTTCCTCTGTCTGTGCTTCTGCTATTTTATTTCTTTCTTGGCTTACCACTTAGGTATTGAGTGTATTAATTACTTCATTGTTAATACAAATTACACTGACAGAAATTATTGTGAACAATTTTCAGCTAAGAGAACAGGAATCTTTTTCATAGATCAGTTTTAGAAAGCAGACGAGTGGCCCAGCAACACTTACATTGATGTATCCAAGCCCCCCAGATGCTCATGAAATGAATTTTTATGGCTATTTCTGCAAGTATGAGTCATTTTCTTCTTTAAGGTGTTAAAAGACCTCACGATATGATTCTCATTGAGACTTCCATCATAAAGATTTACCTGCATGTAAATAAGTATGACTCCTGAGACAAATGTAGTATTGTTTTGTAAAAATATCTGATGCTAAGGGACTTTTGGAAAAGCAGTAACTCAGACACAAATGCAAGCTAACATATATATTATTAAACAATAGAGTAATATTAAAATATATCAAGCAATAAACAAGTATGATTTTTTATTCTCAGTAACCTTCAAAACTTAGAGACTTGTGGGAACATATGGAAATGTTTGCATATTTATCATGTAATCGATGAATAAAAAATAGAAATAGTTACTCAAGCTCTGGAACTTCTGTCCACGTTTAAACTCCAACCCCAAGGCTTACCTCATTCTTTGCTGTATAATGGACATGTCTACACTAGAATTTCAACTTAGAGTGAGCTTTTAAAGTGAATTGCACAATTGTCTCTGCATACAGGAATTTATCTCAGAAGAATCTCAGCTTACACACTCAACAGTATTTTCATGTTGAGTTAATCATAAATGTGTTCCTATGGCTTGCTAGTAGATATGATTAACAGAATGCAGAAAAAAGTCAGGAGGAGGGGGTTAGGGAACATATTTCTAAAGAGGCTTTAATCATAGGGTTTTAGAAGAATCCTTTTTACAGAATATTAATTGCACTTTGAAGCACATTTTCCTGATCATCAAAATAATTCTGTTTATTATATTTATATAATATATATCATGACCAAAAGAGAATAACTAAGAAATGAACTCATCACTTCCCTGCCATATGCCCACCCTGGTTATATATATAATGGGGACACTGATTCCTTAGACCATTAGGATTTGGATCTACAGACACACTCATTCAGGAACTCATCAATTTCTAATGCACTCAGTGACACAGCTTTTACATGTAAGATGGAGTACTGCTTGGTGCTTATTCTTATTTATCTATATCTGCTTCATAAGATTCTCAGGAATCTCGCAGTCCCTGTTGTTACTCCCAGTTCATGATCACTGTCTCGCTCCAATTCATAGGAGGGAGAGGAGGTTCTTTTATTATCTGTATACCCAGCATGAGATTAAGAAACAACAGTTCAAATGTTTGTCTGACCAGTTTATTACAAATCTTAATCAGAGAGATGGGGAAGGGGAGGACGGACATTATTATGAATTAGGGTGGTGGGGAAGGGAAAGACAGCGATAGAAGAGACAGGAAAAAAGAATTGCTTAAAGTGGGGATAGTCACCACCAGGATCCAGTAGTCCTGTTGCAAGCCACCCCGACTGTTTGAGGGAAAAGCACAGAGGGAGAGCAGCAGCAGCACAGCTGGCCTTGGGCAGCAAGCAGGTAGCAGGAAAAAGCCACAGGGTAAGTCTGGGAGGAAGCAAAAGGAGTCAGGTAGCAGGCCCAGGAGATTCCATCAGCACACAGGCATTCCATAGTGAGGGATCTGATGGCTGATACCTTTCTTCTTCAGCATGCAGGCACCACATTGTGAGGAATCTGTTGCCAGAAACCTTTCAGGGGAGAGCAGTAGCAGCATGACTGGCCTTCGGTTGCAAGAAGGTGCAGTGACAGAGTAGGTCCAGAAGTGAGAGGGGCAAGAGATGAGGCTTATCATGTCCAAAAAACTTTCCATCTCATGAGGAATCTGTTGCCAGAAACCTTACCTCATGGTTGTAGGTCTGCTTTTTTCTTCTGCAAGCGTGGCATTCCTGGGCACTTGGGTAAGAGTCATGGGCAGTACCCCCCTGAAAGGGCTATCTCCCTCAAGATAAGCCCACACAAAAGACTGCTTCCTGGCCATTAATCTGCAGCTGATCTTTCTCTCATTGTCCCTGGCCTTGTCCATCTGTGTCTCTCAGAAGAAGGATTTCACAACCCTCGCTCAGGATTTGTCCATCTGTGTTCTCCAGACAAAGGATTTCTAATCTTGGTTAAAGACTTGCTTGGACTTGTTCATCAGCAAGCTTTGAGGCAATGGCATAAAAGAATAATCTCTTACAACTACCCACTCCTATTAGAGTGTGCTCTTCCTGCTTGGATAAAGATACTAAAGATACTTGTAGAGCAAGTATTAGTAAAAAGCAAAAAAATTGTCTTTCACTTGCACCACTATATTCTAGTAAAGAAGAATGATGCACATTAGCTTCTGGAAAAACAAGTGTATCTTTTGCTACTTGTGAATCCCTTGTCCCCCAATAGCATTTTCCAAAACAGAACTTCAATGTGAAAAAGAACTTAGGACATTTTGACTGACTTTTGTACAAGTACTGGTTTCCCGTAAAACATATTTTCTTCTTCCTGCATGTTCCCTTTTTCCTACAAGACAGTCTTGTGGACAGTTCAGGAAATATCATTTAGAGGCCTGGATTTGACAGGTAGACCACTTAAAAAATAAGGAGTTAGCTGAATGACGACACTCACATAGTTGTAATCAGTGGCTTGATGACCACATGGAGATCAGTGATGAGTGAGGTTCCTTGGGTTCAGTACTGGGACCGGCAATGTCTGTTGGTAATATGGACGGTGGGATTAAGTGAATTCTCAGAAAGTTTTCTGGAGAAACAAATCTGTGCGATATGTTCACCACACTGGAGGAAAGGTATGCTATACAGAGGGCCCTTGATAGGCTTGAGAGGTGGGCCAGTGAGAACCTCATGAAATTCATCAAGAACGAGTGCAAGATTAGGCACCTGGACCAGGACAGTCTGAAATACAAGCTGAGTGGAGAATGGAATAAGAGTGGTCCTGATGACTGGAAGCTACTGTTTAGTTAGAAGCATGAGTTAGTAATGTGTGCACGTAGACCAGAAAGCAAACTGTATGCCAGCATGGTGAGGGAGGCAATTGTCTCCTTCTGGTTCTCTCTCAGAAGACCTCAAGTACTACATTCAGCTCTGCTTCTCCTGACATAAAAAAAGGAATAGATCCGTTTGAGAGGGTCAAGAAAAAGGCTTCAAGGATGATCAGAAGGTTGGAGCACCTATCCTACAAAGACAGGCTGAGAGATAAAATCATTTAGTCTGGAAAAGACTCTGGAGAGACCTCATTGAGGCATTCCACTTCGTAAAAGGAGAATAGAACCAGGAAAAAGAGATCAATCTGATAGTGACAAAACAACGGGAACTGTTGAGGGAAGATTTAATTTAGATGTTAGAAGGAAATTGGTGTGGCACTGACACAGGCTGCTCACTGAAACTGTGAATGCCCCATTCTTGGAGGTTTTTAAAGTCCGCTTGGATGGGGAATCTCAATAAAGTGATTTAGTGGGTGTGATGATCCTGCCCCAGACACAGGGGTTGGATTTTTAATGATCCATGAAGTCTCTGGCAATCCAAGACATTCTATTATACAATATTTGTGAACTGTTTCAATTTTGATTAGTACCATTAGTGTGGGGTAAAAATATTGTCACACTCATTTATGTTGTAGTAATTCCAAGAACTACAAAAAATAGCCTTGCTGGTCAACTACTGAAAACTAAAACTTGTTAATCCTTTTAATGGTTCTAATTCTGAGTACAATAAATCTAGTTATTTCCTTAGTGTTGTTTAAATCATAAAATTTATATAATTTGAACTTCATATTAGAGTCAAATTCTAGTTTCTAATCTGAATTAAATAGCTAGGAATTTCACAGATGTGTTTTACTGAACTTCTATCCTCTTTGAAACATCAATTTCTTCATTTCTTTAAATAAATTGTAGCAATTAACTAAATTTGCCATTTGAAAGTGCATAATCAATGAATATAAAGATGTTATAATTATTAAACAAACCAGAGTTTGGCAAAGCAGGTTACAATAACAAAAACAGAATAGACAGAAAATTTACCCATATCCTGGGCTCACTACAAAACTCCAAAGGAGAGATCTCCAGAAGATACCCTTCTCTCCGGTAGTCAGCTCTTAAATGGGTCTTAGGAGAGGTGAAGCCAGGCTCCACCCCTTTCAGCAGCACAGGTGAATTGCCTTCACTTGTGCTTCTCTGGCTGACTCATTGCTCACTTCAGGTGATCAATCATAGGTTCAGGCTGTGATTCAGCAGTTCCCATAGAAAAAGTATCCCAGCAATACAGCATAATATTCAATAGGTTCACATTTACAGTGAAAGATTTAAAGGAAATGTGTAAGGAAAAAATAATTTAGATCCTCTGTAGAAATGTGTGTAACAAATTTCTCATCTGATTATGTGACACAGATTATTTTATGTTTTATTCCTATGATAAAAAAGCAGAATTACTAATTTATATATATATATATTTAACTTGGAGTTCAGTGTTCCTTAGAGAGTTTGTTTTGTTTTGCTTTGTTTTATTTTGCTTTGTTTTTCAAACAGAAGAATCTTCTAAGGAAAAATAAATCTAAATATGGGAGACAATTCACTAAACTTCTACTACTGTGCTTCTCCTCATACTTCCTTCCCTCTGCAGCTGAATCAATTTGGTTTTTGTTTTAATTATATTTTTGTGCAGCTAGCTTTTTCGCCCAAAATACTTAAATTTACTGATTTCTGAGTTCATTCCTTTGCTCAGAGTTAAATTTTTTTATTGTGAAAGATGCCATTAAGAAAGCATTTTGATCACTTTACATCTGAAATTTTCTAGTTTTTAACTCCAATTGAGTCCAGAAGGAAGTAGAAATATTCTACTGTAGTTGTTTCTATTATTGCAGAGAACACTGTTTCAGGATGTGGTGTTTTATGAGTTGATGATATAGGACTTGACTAGGCAGAAGATTACTAAGCATACTTTAATAGTATAAAGGTTGAACACAAAATGCCTAAACTACTGCTAATTTCCCTGTGAAGAAGATGACAATAGTATCTCACAAATTCAAAAATACAAGTTTTTGAATCGTGAGTGGAATATTAAAAATATAAATGTGTTAAACTTTCCCATAGGAGAGATATTTCATTATGATGCATTCTTTCACAGTGATCTGATTTCTAACCTTGTGATTTCAAAGTATAGGTAGAATTCAAATTTTGTTTTAACCAGTCCTTTGAGAACTACTCCAGATGGTTTGAGAGATTTACTTACAATTTTCTGGAAACACATTTCTAAAAGTGGATAGTGATATTAAGCAAAGTGAGTTAGAATATTGAACAACTGGATGACAGGAAAATATGGACGGACTAGATAAATCACAAACCATGAATAACTGGACACCTGTAAAAACCATATACATTGCTTGAATCAGTGGTTTCACAGCATTTAGTCTTTTTACATGCTTGTTAGTGTCTACTTGCTTTGCTGTTTGGATAAGCAAGTTCATTTTTCATAATGTAGGAAAACTGTCATGAAAATTTGGTTAATCTATACCAGCGGAAACCATGCTTTCAGTACTGAGATTCAGGACTGGGACATGTTCTGTACTAATACCATTACAGAAGCCATAGCCATGATACATTTAATGTCTCCATGAATTAATAATTCATCTGAACTCGAATCTTTCATATTTTTAGGATTTATAAATTGTGGACATTTATTTATGACAAAAGTTTATTAGAACAACAACAATATGCTCTTTTACACTTTTCTGTGATAAGTGAAGACTGAAACCGCTGGTCAGCAGTAGGCCTGGCAAGAAACAGCAGTGTGCACTAGTAGCCAAGAGAGTAGACTGCATTTTGGGGTGCTTTGAACAGGCTGAGAGAGTTTGGGCTGTTCAGCCTGGAGAAGAGAAAGCTCTGGTGAAAAAGATTGCAGCTTTTCAGAATCTAAAGGCGAGCTATAAGAAGGGGACAGACTCTTCAGCTGAGTCTGTTGGGATAGGACAAGGGGAAATAGTTTCAAACTAAAACAGAGGAAATTTAGATTGGATAAAAGAAAATAAGGTTTTTTTTTATGATAAGATTAGTCAAGAACTAGAACAGGTTGTCCAGAGTGAACTAGATGACTTTTAAAAGTCCCTTTCAGCTCAAATGGTTCTATGATTCCATGACAAGGACAGTGCAACCATCTGTATTTGTCTCTAGCTTCACCTTGAATGTTATTTTCATTTGTGGCCTTCACAACATAAAAAAAAAATGTTAATGTAACCTGAACGCTAATGGCAAAAAAAAAGTCTTGTGAAGGAAGGCCAAAGACACTCCAAACTTTGTCTAGTTTGGAGAAAAGACTAACAAGCAACCTCACTGTTCTTGAAATCTTGCTGGGTGTGTGGGGAGTGGAAATGGAGAGGAAAGTACTGGCCTCTTCTCCCCAGTAAGCAATGGTAGAATGCTGAGAAATGACACAGAGATATGCCAAAAGAGATTCAGAGTGGACTGGAAAGGAAAAAATTATTTATGGTGGGAGTGGTCAAATATTTGAAGAGGCTTCATAGAGAGGTAGTTGATGCCTCATGCCTGTCTGTGTTCAAGAAGCATTTGGATAAATTCATAATTAGTATGTCATATTTTTTTGTTAGCTTTGAAGTGATGAGGCAGCTGGACTCGCTCTAATTTATAGGAGGGAGAGGAGGTTCTTTGATATCTGTATATCCAGCATGAGACTAAGAAACAATGGTTCAAATGTTTGTCCGACCAGTTTATTACAAATCTTAATCAGGGAGGCAGGGAAGGGAAGACAGACACTATTATGAATTAGGGTGATGGGGAGGGGAAGAAGGACAATAGAAAAGATAGGAAAGAAGCAAGGAGTCTTTGTAGGACACAAGAGGGAGATAATCACCATCGTGGATCCAGCGTGATTCATAGCTCAGACTTCAGTAGCGGTGGGTATTTGGGTGTTGTTAAGTAGATGACAGTGCTGACCACGGCGATGATGGTGACTTCTCAATGGTAGTCCAACTTATTTATAAATCCAAAGTGGTCGAGTCAGCTCTCTTTGGAGTGACAGCTCAAATCCAAAGTGGTTGAGTCAGTTCTCCTTGGAGTGGCAGCTTCTGGCTCTGGGATCTCAGCAGATCTCCTTTGTTCCAATCTTCCTGGCCTTGCCAGCAGATCAGAGGGAGCAGGGAGGCGCCAACTTGTATCTTGCCTTAACAAGATACAGTGGTGTCATCCCCCAGTATCCCGTAGCAAGCTGGAGTTATTTGGTCACAGACTAGATTTTCCAGCAGTAAACAATTCTGAGCACAATCTTCCAAAGGCAAACAGCTCCAAAGAAATGCTTTCAAATTTAAAATTGTCCACACAGTGATGTTGATTGCCACACGGGAATACCCATCTCTCATCTCCTAGACAAGTCAGTCTGATCACAAGAAATACCTCAGGAAGCAAGCTTTGAGGCAGAAAACAAAGAAGGATTCATACACATAGGTGCCTTCCAACAGATCTGATCCATTCCATTCCACTGTACTCAACTCTACTCTACTCTATTAATCTGAAAGCCTGGAAAAATAAGACGTACAAAGAAAGTGATAATTTTATTTTATGGGCAAATAAAGCAAAATGCAATTTAAGTTAATTCAACCCCTTGTCCACAGGATTTGAAATCATATTGAAATCTCTTAGCCAATCAGTGAGAAATACAATTAAAAAAAAAAAAAAAAAAAAAAAAAAAAGTACTGGCTTTTATTGACATGGAAAATAGCCTGAAAAACTGAAAAACATTATGAATGTGAACCACAAGAGAAAAGAATCAAAACCTGCCAGTAACAAAACAACCTCATTGCAGTTCTCATATACTCTTAATCTGTTACATTTATTGTACCTGTCAAAGAGTACTGCTCTTTTAAATGTAAATCAAAATATTTTATTAAAATGGTATATGATGTAATAGCTGTCCCTGATGTTAATCTGAAGCTTAGAAAAAGATGTATTTTTTGTAAATTAGGAGCTATAGCAATTTTAAAAATCAGTCTTATCTGTTTCATATTTTAATCTATGGACACAGCTTGTTCTATGTCCACATAATAAAGTGAATGGTCTTGCTATCACTATCATTTTCATAAATGTTTTTTCATGTGTAGTGAAAAACATTAGCTTGCCTGGTCAACCACTTCTATGTTCTCATTTTGCTAGATATTAACACTGACTTTTATTCTGGAATTGTCAAATAAATGACTGTTTTTTGTAAAACTGTCCTTATGATTGCCTTTGTAAAGGAAAACACACAATTGGAATAAAATTGCTACTTTATTACGATACTCTAAATGACACAATCATTAAAGTTGATTATGATATTAACAGCATTTTCAATGCCCTATTCAACCTGGTTTGTTTTTCTTCTTGTTCCCGCTACTGTTGAAAATAAGCTTTCAAATTTTAATACAGCACACAACTGTAGAAACAACTGAGCAGTGTTTCTCGATGCTCTACTCAAATATAAAAAGGATAGGTCCAAAGATCTCAAGACTGTGTAGTTTAAGGTGAAACAAAACATTAAGTATGAAAACTGATAAGGAATTAGACCTAATACAGGAATTATACACCTTGCAGTTGAGAAAATTCTTAGTCAGCAAAACCTACCCAAAACATTTTCTTGTCTTTTCAATAAATAAATGAATAAATTCAACAGATTTCTATCAAGCCTAAAATAGAAATCCAGATTTTAAAACTTTCTCTATAGTTTCTCTTTGGTACTGGTTATTTAGCATAAAATGTCAGAGTAACCACTTAAGCAGATTATGTACCTTCCAAAATAATCCTAAATACAAGTAAATATGCAATAACTATAAAGACTGCTTCAATCATCAGTTTAAATTTCTTTGTACTCAAAACATTACAATAAATCTTCCTGAATTAGATAATATCAATAAATAACATGAAAAGAGAGAATAAAGGCTTCAGATAAAAAAACTTCAAAGTGTAGATGAATGTTGAATAAAATCATGAGAAATATATATGCATAAGATTATATCAACAAACCAAAGTGGAATATTTTGATTCAAAGATACCAGAAAGTTTAATTTTGATCTAAACCACTGAAATAAGTTTTGACATTTCTAAAATGTTTTGGTTTACTTTTATGGGGGGAAAAAAACAAGCAAACAAACAAAAGGACAACCTTAGTATTTTAGTCCTGGTTCCAAAGGAAAGCAGCTTTAAAAATAGCAAAATAATCAAAATCTAATTTTTATAATTCTCCTTGAGAGATACTTACTGTTATAAAAATTAACTTGCATACTTGAGAGATATTTACTGTTGTAAATATTGCATACTGACGTAATAAAATATGAATAAGAAGATCATACCTGACTTTATAATGTATTCTTCCCTCCTGCTCTGCATAACTCTGAGAGTAACCAGCATCTGTTCTCCCTAGGGTCAATGTGTGGTTTAAAGATTGTCCTCAATTACCTTAATTTATTCAGATCTTATCATGTTTGCATGTATGTAAAATATAACGTTCATTCTTAAAATGTCATGTAGTCTTTCTCTTAAAATAAAGGAATACTTTTCATTCTGTTAGCAAAAAAATGTGTTTTTATATTGACAATAGAAATATTTTTGAAAGTAACCACTGGATCTTATAATTATATATATATATATATATTTAGTAATCTACTGGTAATGTACTGCTTTACAAGGTTAAAGAAATTTAAGTACAGACTTTTACATTTTATCAGGCTAAAAATATAATGGTTTGAAGTATATTACTTTTAATAAGCAAAAATGGAGTTGTGTTACATATGCAAAAGATTAAATTTTGTTTTTTGTTCGTTTTTTCCTATCTGTAGAAGACATGATTCACTTCAGGCCATACTGCTGGAGGGTTATAGCATCTTATTCTTAAGAAAAGAATAATATGTTTAGTACTTTTTTCCAATGGTGTTTATTTTAGAGCATCAAAGATTTGGGGACCAATAGTTATAGTCAACATACATTATTATTGCCAACAACATTGCCAGCATAAATGGTAAATGGTCATAGATTCACAGTGTGCATGGGATTGTACCTAGTGCCTAAGAATTTTCATTATGGTAATTTCCCATCACTTCATCTCCTTGGAATTTCTATCTTCCTAGTCATTAAAGTCAAATAATAGAAAACAAACAAACAAACAAACAAACAAATAAATATCATCCCCCCTCTCCCTGAAAAAAAAACAAATTAATAAACAACAACAAAATGTACAGAATGTAGTAAATGTATTTTTTTTAAATAGATATAGTTTAAAAACTCTGCATATGTCTGAGCTTCAGAGCATTGCAACAGAAAGTGCTTGCATTACTGAACAGTAAATGCTCCAGCTGAGAGGAAATAATTCTATAAAAACACTCAAAACTTTATAAATTGCCTGGGAAGATCATGGAACAGATCATCCTGGATAACATACTTGATCATATGAGGAACGAGCGTGTGACCCAAGACAGCCAGCACGGTTTCACCAGGGGAAGGTCATGCTTGACCAATCTGGTGGCCTTCTATGATGGAGTGACGGCATTGGTGGACAAGGGAAAGGCAACCGATGTCATTTACCTGGACTTGAGCATGGCCTTTTGCATGGTCCCCCCACCACATCCATATTTCCAAATTGGAGGGATGTGGATTTGATGAGTGACCACTTGATGGATAAGAAACTGGTTGAAAGGCCGCAGACAGAGGGTGGTGATCAAGGGCTCTATGTCCAGGTGGAGGCCTGTATCAAGTGGCATCCCCCAAGGGTCTGTCTTGGGACTGCTGCTCTTTAACATCATTATCAATTACATTGATGATGGAATCAAGTGCACCCTCAGGAAGTTTGCTGATGACACCAAACTGAGTGGTGAGGTTGACACAGTAGAAGGAAGGGATGCCATTCAGAGGGACCTTGACAAGCTAGAAAGGTGGGCCCGGGTGAACCTGATGAGGTTCAACACAACAAAGTGCAGAGTTTTGCGCTTGGGCCAGATAAATCCCAGGCATCCATGCAGACTGGAAGGAGTGGTCCTTGAGAGCAGCCTTGTGGAGAGGGACCTGGGGGTCTTGATAGATGAAAAACTTAACATGAGCCAGCAGTGTGCCCTTGCGGCTTGGAACGCAAATGGTATTCTGGGCTCCATCAAAAGAGGGCTGACCAGCAGGGAAAGGGAGGTGACTGTCCCCCTCTACTCTGCTCTTGTGAGGCCCCATCTGGAATACCTCATCCAAGTGCGGAGCCCCCAGTACAAAAAAGACAGGGAGCTGTTGGAGAGGGTCCAAAGGAGGGCCACAAAGATGATCAGGGGACTGGAGCACCTCTGCTATGAAAACAGACTGAGGGAGCTGGGCTTGTTCAGCCTGGAGAAAAGAAGGCTTGGGGTGACCTCATTGCAGCCTTTCAATATCTAAAGGGAGCCGACAAAGAGGAGGGGAATCAACTCTTTGAAAGGGTTGATACGTGTAGGACGAGGGGAAATTGTTACAAGTTGAGAGAGGGGAGATCTAGGTTGGATGTCAGGAGGAAATTCTCTCTAGAGAGAGTGGTGAGGTGCTTGAACAGGCTGCCAGGAGACGCTGTGGATGCCCTGTTCACAGGTGTTCAAGACCAGATTGCATGGGCCCTGGGCAGCCTGGTCTAATATTAAATGGGGAGGTTGGTGGCTCTGCATGCGGGGTTGGAGATTCATGATCCATGATCCATGAGGTCCCTTCCAGTCTGTGATTCTGTGATTCTGTGGGGGAAATTACTGGAGAAATATTTTTGTTGTGACATACATATTCTTTTATTTTTGTTAACACTTTCTCCATTTATTTATTTATTTATTTATTTTTAACATATGTCCCTTTGTTGTTAAATAGAAAAGATGAGCATGCTTAAGAGTTTCCTTTAACCTTAGTCACAGCCAAAAACTTCTCTAGGGCTTCTAAAGGAAGACGTGTTAAGAGAAATCTGTGCTGAGAGGACTGAAAGATCCAGAATTGCTCTAGAAATAGTTTTATAAATTAAGAAATTATGAGTTTGTGAAAAAGACACACACAAATACAGAGACTATTCTGATGATTAACACTGTTTTACTGTTGCTGAAATATGTCCAATAGCAAAATTGATCCATTGTATAGATATAGTTGAATGTATTACAACAGCTTTCTCTGAAAACCACTATTTTTCTCAGATATGATGACTAAAATATATCATGAACCTTCTCACACAAGTAGATCAATATTAGAAGCTACTAATATGTATCACAGCTGTTTCATCTACTTAGCACCTAAAACAATAAAGATTTGCAGCTTTTGGTCTCTTCTACATACAAACCACCACATAAGGTATTTGGCCCAATTGTATAATTATGCCAGTGAAACTAATTTTTTTTTTTTATTCTTTATTTTAATGTTTATAAGATTTTGTGAACCAATGATAAATCAGCTTTTGAAGTATGAGTAATGATATAAACAGCAGAAATGATTTAATCTTATAAGTCAGAAAATACTAAAACGTAGCCTTACATAATAGAGGCAGATACTTGCAAGCAGGAAATCAATGAAATAGTTCTGTGAATCTTTTTTGTTGAAGAAAAAAGTTGAAGTTATATATCTAATCTTTAGTTATCTGGTAACACTTTGGATTTTTACAGTAGAGATTAGTCTACCTTACAGCTTCCTGTTGTCTCGAATCATGGAATGCATACATATGCTCGATTAGTCACAAGTTGGTGATTTAAATTACCATTTCCTGTGTTGTTTTTTTTTTAGTTCAAATATCAAATATTCAATTATCTTAAGTATCATCTTAAAGTGTATCTCTGTCTTGAGCATGCTACTTTTGTCCTCGTGTTTTTTTTCTTTCAATGGTTATTTCAATGTGTTTAGAACAGTCAAAACAACACCTTCTCTTCCAGGTGTTTCCTTGATGCATAACTTTTAATGCTATTAATACACAATTTCACACTTCACTTTCCTTATCCTCAAATGTTAAACAAAACCTGTCTCACAACTGCTGAATTACTGGGTTCGTAATTTCCTTTTCTCATGATTATTTTTCTCTTAGTCTCAGAATATTTTTCAGTTCTCTTAATTTGTATTGAATCCATACTGTTTTTCAAACATTTTTTGAACTGTTTTCCAGAAAGTGTTCATTCTGTATTTGAGGTTGAAACCTAAGGGTGCTAGACAAATATAGTCAGCTGTATATCTTCTCAGCCTGGCTGCCTGCATTTCAGAATGTTTTTGTTAACTGCTTCTAAAAGAAATCCTTACTACAGCTTGCTGCTCTTGGTCACATGGACAAGAGTCTTAAGAAAAAAACCTTCCTTCTCTCCTTCTCTCCATTATTCAGAATCTGTACATCTGGTACCCATTGCTGTTAGTTTGTGAGAAAATATTTCCACAACTTTCCCCTAATGCTAGTTCTGTTTGGAGAAATCCACTGCATGAGGGTCATTCCTTAAACAAGACTGAGATGATCATGTCATTAGTTTTGTCTGAACAACAATTATTTAAATAAAAGGTGAACAACATATAAAAGGTGAACAGCTGGTTTGTATGATTACTTTTTTTCTTTTACTTTCTGATATTCAAGAGAAAAGCAATCAAATAATTGAATTACATAATATTTGTATTACATTTTCAGAATTAGAACTGAACCTTTTTTGAGTGTCAAGAATGGAAAATGTAAGAAGTGCAGATTTTAGTAGATCCACCAGAATGATAACAGTTATTTGAAGAATTAGTTTCATTAATTATAGTACAAATATGTTACTTATTACTTAAATATTCTTCTGAGCATGCATTGGACACAGTTTTGTTCAATTCCACATTACTTGTCTTCATCTCTCAAAATATATTGTTCCTCTTATTCTTAATTTAAAGATGAGTACAACTTCTTCCATTACATTAAGTGATGCACATTCTTCCACTCTTTGCTGGGCTGAAGTTAAACTATTCAGCACCTTACATTATTGAATATATTATAATGGAAATTTTGTCTCAATCAAACTTATATCTGATTGTATAAAAAGAATTTTCACGTCTTTACATCAAAAATAATGGGTAAATTAAGTAGAGTTTACTTCTTCTGAAATATAATTACGTAAACTGTGGTTTTAGAAATAAAAGAGGTGATAAATAGGACTCCTGACAGTATTTGTTCAATTATGGAAAGAAAAATAAATAAATAAGTAAAAAGCAACTCTAATGTGAAGACGCTTTCCTTGTATGGAAAAAATAATGTAGTGTTCATTGGAATCACAGAATCACAGAATCACAGAATTGTAGGGGTTGGAAGGGACCTCCAGAGATCATCGAGTCCAACCCCCCTGCCAAAGCAGGTTCCCTACAGCAGGTCGCACAGGTAGGCATCCAGGCAGCTCTTGAACATCTCCAGAGAAGGAGACTCCACCACCTCCCTGGGCAGCCTGTTCCAGTGCTCCATCACCCTCACTGTAAAGAAGTTCTTGCGCATGTTTGTGTGGAACTTCCTATGCTTCCTTAACATTAAGCCTTCTCATCTCAGTATCATTGAGATATGCATAAAAATATGAAAATGAATATAAAATTAGGTTTACATTTCAACTTTCTAAACTTTATTAAAATTACAAGATATAAATCATTTCAGGCGTGTTTTTCAGTGGTAGTAGAATCTGTCACTCAGCAACAAACATTTAAAACTGACATAATTGAAGAGTGCAAGCTGTTTTTTAGCCTCCTGGTATGAATTTTTTTCCTTATTTCTAAGAAAATACAAGAAAAAAAAGGATGGAACAATGAGAATGAGAATGGCATTCAGTTCAGAACGGTATAAAAATGCAGACATTGCTTTCGTTCAGATTAGGGCATTTGCATGCAAAATGATCTGACTGCAAGTTTATGTTCTTACTGAGCAATGCCTGTGACTTTTGTCTCTTTTGTAGATGCCATCAAGTTTAATAAGATAAATTCCTCCATTGTGCATTAAACATATGTGATCACTACATTGCTTCTGCATGGTAGTGAATTGTTAACAACTATTTATCTTGTCATATTCTAGACACATTCTTCTTGGTTTGCTCTGCTTGATAATTATGTGACTTGATAATTATTATCCACTTGATAATTATGTCACATGGTGTTTTTTTCAGTGTCCACTGAATATATTCTTCTCTTCCATGATTTTTTTTTTCAAATTAGATATTTAATTAGCTATTGATGGTACACCTGATTTTCAGTAATATTTAATGGACTTAAATATTTTAAATTAAAGTATTTAATTTGACTGTGTATACAGTATTTACAGTCAAACAAATAACTGCAGTATGTGGTAGGCAGATTTTTTCAAGTCACCTCATACCAAAGACATAAAGTCTTACACAAATTGTTAGTCTGATTACCAAATGTGCATGCCTTTAGATGACTCTAATGTCCTGGGTTTTGGAGGCACTCAAGCAGTGCTGGAGCAAAGATTCAAAATTTTTTCATTGCTGTATGATGAAGAAAATAGAGTACTCTCCCAGGAAATACAAGCTTTAACAATTTCTCACACTGTAGTGCCCTAGTGAATGAATAGTAAAAGAAAAAAAATTTTGGAGTATGAGAGACAAACAGTCCTAATTTAAAAGGTTCTTAGTCACTCAGGGCCCTCTGAATTCTTTTTCAGTCTACCAGAAAACAGAAGGGAAAGGAAGGATATAGTAATATATCAAATCATCATTGAAAAATCAAGTAAATTTGAAAGTGTGCATTGGAAATTTCTGACTATTGAATACATGAGGTTCAGAATTGAGTCTGGATTTGCTGACCATTCTTACAAAGCATGCTATTTAATACTACATGGCACAGCTATTTCTTTTTTATGCTAATGCATTTCCTTAGTTTCACATGTCATGTATTAAAGTGGTTAAGTACTGCCTGCTAGGACTGTCCAAGAGAAGTTGTTAATTTTTCTGAGATTCTTAATTGGTGCTTGAGATAGTTCATTAGTTATAAGAGATGTACTTAACTGTTACATTATGCTTAATTAATGCCTTAGATTCAGCCACTGACTTTCTGTTCAGATTTTTAGAGTTCAAAAGTAAGTCAAGCTGAATTTTTAGATTTATTTCTACAGAAAAAAAACCATATATCAAGATACAAATGATAGCAAGGGAAGCAGAACAATAACAGAGGTCCCAGTCATCATTCATCCAAAGAAGCAGATTTATTGGAGTCAGATACAAGCATCATAGATCTGAACAAAATTACAGATTCAGACGGATTATGGATAGAACAAGAGATATCTATTTAGCTCAAGAGGGTTAGCTAGTCAATTTTTTATTATCAGTGAAATATTTTCTGCTAACAATATATTCCCTGCAGGGATGTCCTTTGCATGTTCTGAGTTAACAAGAATAGTTCCATATGCTGAGTGATTTTCTGAGACTTGGCTTACATGCCTTCAACTGTCTGCTTTCTTACAATCTTTCCATGAGTATTTTTCTTCCTTGTGCATCAGGTCCCATTTATAAGAGAGAAGTTATGATACAATAGTCTAAGAATATAAAATACCATATAAGCATCACTGAACATCATTTCTAGTGACCACAAAAGGAAAAAAAAAAGTCAGTCTAGTACCTGTACAAAGTATACTGAATAAGAGATGTTCCTCATTTTATTGTCTACTGCTGGAAAGTATTCACACTTAAAGATGAAGAATATAATTAATAGAAAAATTTTAGTGTACTTTAATGATTTTCCTATGAAGATCCTTATCTTTGCAGGTTATAAAGTGAATGGTTTCAAATATATTATCAATTTGCTAATAAATTCACATCTTAATAAGATACTGTTTGAAATGATTTTATTAGAAGCCAATATATTACTCTGTTAGATTTTTATTCAGTATGCATTGCTCTAACATACTTGTTAGTAATATAAAAGAATCCACTTTCAAAGAATAAAATGTAATCCTAATTTTTCAGCAGTGAGTTAAACTCATACTAAGTCAAACAATAAAGATATAAATGAAAATGATTATATTAGTGTGAATAATTTCTGATTGGACACATCATGATGGATTACAAAGTAATGAATTTTAGAAATGCTAAAAATCCCTGACATAAGCTATGATTGTCTAATACAACAATTTTAAAATCTTCCCTTCAAACTTACGATTAACTATAGTTAAATCTTCAAATGGCATTAAATATCTGCTTATAATTAGTATTTTTGCTGAAAATGTAATCACTTCCTTAGATGGTTCGTCCTTTTAGAATCCTCTTCTAGATTTTTGTTCCATACCAAATTAAAAGACTTGTTTAAACTCAATCTAAATATATTGAAATGTACATTTTCTTACATTTCTGTATGTACATTAGCCTTTGGATGATTATTTCCTTATGCTTATTGAATTAAAAATAATCATTTAACTTGAAAACACTTACTTTATATGATGATTTGAAAGTGGTATTTACACTATTACTAATGATGTCTCGAATTTCTGAATATGTTTTTTGTTTATTTGCTTGAATATTTTATTTCTTGTTCCATGTCTGTTTTGTCTCGTACTGAATTGTTTGCAATATTTTCCAAAGCTATTTATGGCCTGCCTCTCACATTGAATAAACTTGTTTTTCTGAAGTGTAGAAAACAACTTCTTGTTTCACTTATTTTCCAAGCAGCGCTAAAAGTATTAATATTTGCTTACACATATCAACAAAGCATTATTTGATAAAATGGTGAGGAAAATACATTTTTTTAAGAAATTTACTTATATGGAAAAATTCTCTTTTCCTGTAAACTTTACATAGTTTTCCACCATGTAAGTGAGAGTAATTTTTATTCACCTTCCCATTAAAAAAGAAGTTTCTATTAAGCATTCTTGGACACTCTTTAATACTGCTATGTAAAAATCATGTTTTAGAAATTACAAATTCAAAAAATGTTTTTCTTGTAGACACTGTAGGATTCCTGTGATTGAATAAATATATTCAAACATTTCACCCATCATAAGAATCAAGAGGGAAGATTTTTGAGTGTAATTTTTTTATTGTTCTGTTTTGCTAAGTTTGGATTTTGTTTGCTTCTATGTTTTTTGTGAGTTTTATTTTTTTCTTCCTCTTTTTTCTTTTGTTTGTTTTTAAACTCCCACAATTTTCTTTTATTCATTGTATTATTACAGTTATGTATTCAGATATTTATTTAGCGTTAAACTAAGATGCATATTTTGGAGGCTATGATTTTCCTATTTTTCAACAACAGAGTTCTAAATTTTTGTATCAAAAGTAAATTCAATTTAAAACTATAATTTTGTTCTTCAAACAGCAAGACTGCCTCTTCTATAGTTTTTAGATATTGTCAAGCATATCCTTCCAGACAATTCTGCCAATCCTACTGAAAAAAAAAAACCCACTCTAGGCAAACATGTATAATCAGCCTAAAGTGTCTGTGGTTCTCAGATGGTTGAGTTACTCTGGGATGAGGTGAGATGCGTTACGACCAGCAAAATGTCTCAGGCTTTCTGGTTTTCATGAGTAGTGCAACTTGTGAGTTCTGTCTGCTAAGAATGCATTATTGCACTTTATTTCAAGAAATACAAAACTTCAGCAATAATCACTCAATATGGAAAACCAAACATAACTAGCAGAATAATACTCATAAATAAAAGACGTACACTGGAGTGAATTGCAATCACTTCGTAGCAAAAACTCCATGCCTTTCTTTAAACATCTTAAGTACTTCGTCCTCCAAAATTTGAACTAAAAATAAATTGGTGGGCAGGATTAGAAGACAAACAAAAAAAAAAGACAGTAAAATGGGAAACTGATTATTTAGAGCATGAATAGAACTGGGATGCAGCCTTGGGTTTTGAAGTATGGCGTACACGTCACAGCTTCACAAGATACTTGAGATGTAGATCTTTTAAGGAAGTGAATTTACACTTACGTAGGAGAGAAAGAATGTGAGGCATGAAATAGAACTTTGTTTCATGATGAATGATACTCTATTGGTTTTGACATCTGCCATTTAAGGATAAAGGCAAAATGGTACAATATTAGCCATAAATACAGCTTCTTGTAGAACAGAAATGAAATATAAGATATTGCATAAAAATCATTTTAAAAAATCAGGTACTCTACATATATGAATCAGCCAAAAAAGAGCGGGTTACTGCAGTGTGAATATATAAAAAATAATTTCATATAAAATAATTGCACTTAGTTAATTAAAGTCTTTATAAAATATGGAAGGGAAAAAGAGAGAATAAGTCATTAAACATGTACATATTGTGACTTGTAAGGAGAACTATGTCTCATATACTTATCACTTCAAGACAACCCTAAATGAATATGGACATTAGTAGCTACCAATCAGCTTATTCATGCATTTACTGATTTCTGACTTTCCAGTGATATCAAGGATAAGAGAAACCTAAAGGGATGTTTATACTCAGATCACTGGCTTAGAACAACGCTATCAAAAAAAAATGCTTGCTATGACTGATAAAGAAGTGGGGGAAACAAATGAGCTGAAGGTATAATTTAAAATCTTTGTGAAAGTTAAAAAAATGACAGGAATATAAAGCTGAAAGTGAGCCTTCAGAAGACTGCTGTATAGATTTCAGATAATGTTCATATCTTGTATGCCGTGTATAGACATATACTGAGGCAGAGACCATAAAAATAAAGAATGGGACGATTTTGAGGAACATGAACGTTAAAAAAGAAAACAAAGATTGAGAACAAAGTAAGATATAAAAATAGGTATTAGAAGAGTATGAAAACAATTTGTAATACCCATTTACTGCCCACAGTTCTTAACTGTTGTAGATGCTGACAAAATGGACAGTATCTATTAGTGTTCTTGCCTAAAATTCCTTAAGAAAAATAGGAAAAAATTACTTAGATATGCCTACAGATAAGGTTTACATTAAATTACACCATTATAATATTAGCAATGTCTAGAGTTCTCCATAAGAATCGAGAACTCATCACTTACTACATATATAGCAAGACAAGTTTATGCTTCTGAAAATATAAAGTAACTTTTAAAATGCTGAGGCATGTTTTTGAAATAATGAAGAAAAATGATGCATAAAGATCTAAGAAGGGTTGTGGGAGTGGGATCAATATGAAAAAATAAATAAACCAGTGTAATGAAGTGCCAACAAAGTGATTTGGCAGATCATGCAATTAGACTGACAACAATTCCAGGTTTGTAAATCTTATGATGTGAATTAGCAGAAAGGAGGATGCAATTGTGGCAGGAGCTGTGAGCTCCTGAACTTTAAGGAATTTGACATCAAAATTCTTTCAGAATGAAAGAGTAGTTTGGGTGCATGGAGCTTCTCTGTACACTGGATGACAGTTGAGAGCTCATGTGACAATATCAAAAGAGAGAAAAATAGCAAGTCCTGCACCAGAAAACGAGTGATAACTTGTCTTCAGTGACAGAAGATAGGTGTGATCAGAACCTATTGCCTGGGGAACAACCCCACTGAAGAGCTTGTGGGAACTGTTGCTGACAGCAAGCTGAATATGAGCCCATGGAGTGCCTTGGTAGCAAAGAAGGCTAAGAACATTCAGGATAATAGACAGTAAATTGTGTGGTTTGATTATCCCCTTTAATGAGGATTCATTAGATTTAATCTATAAAAAAATATACAGTTTTTTGAATTCTCATTGTAAGAAAAGGATTGATTGATTGGAGTGAGTTCAGAAAAATCATCAAAATGGCCATGGAGCTGAAGCACTTCAACCTGGAGAGGAGATGGCTTTGGGAAGAATTAACATTGTTTCTGCATGCAGATGTTTTCAAAAATAGACCCTTCATAGAGATATATGGTGGAAGGAAAAAGAGACAATGGACATAGGGGTAAACAAGAAAACTCTAGCGGGTTGTGAAAAGAAGCTTTCTTCCTATGAGGACAATCAAGCCATTAATAGGTTAACCAGAGAGATAAACAGTTAACTTTTTGCTAGAGGAGAGGAGAGGAGAGGAGAGGAGAGGAGAGGAGAGGAGAGGAGAGGAGAGGAGAGGAGAGGAGAGGAGAGGAGAGGAGAGGAGAGGAGAGGAGAGGAGAGGAGAGGAGAGGAGAGGAGAGGAGAGGAGAGGAGAGGAGAGGAGAGGAGAGGAGAGGAGAGGAGAGGAGAGGAGAGGAGAGGAGAGGAGAGGAGAGGAGAGGAGAGGAGAGGAGAGGAGAGGAAATGTAGTCTTGTCTTAGATAGATGTGAGCAGATGTTTAGACTAGAGACTTCCTGAGGTTTCCTCCTGAATTTGTTTTCCTATGAATGATCTTTACATTTTCTGTCAAAATATGACCCTCCTCCCAGACAAGCATAAGCTAGGACTGTGATTGTATTGCAGCTCATTTCTTCCATAATTTGGTCAATCTTTGATTTTCTTATTTGCTTGTTTGTTTGCTTGTTTGTGCATCTTTAACATTTGTTTGGCTTGAAAATGCAATTTACTTAACAGGTCACTGAATATTGTGAAATAATTGGAATAAGTCTAAGTAATGAAACTGTTTTGACACTTGTTTGGTTTGAACAAAAAATAACTTAGAAAGAGCAAATAGAGATAGAAGAGAGAAGAGGAGGGAAATAATGGAAAATAGCATGTGAACAAGGAGAACAATATTAATGGTTAGCCAATGATCTTAGAGTAAGATCCCAGAAATGGGAAACTTCTTTTCCAAAGACACAGAGACGTGGTTAAATAAATTCATAACAAAGTTATGATGCAGGTTCTCACTCAAATAAATGTATTAGCCATAGGAAAACTTGTCACTGAGCTGTCCATAATAAAGAAAAATGTCCATAACCTGAAAATCAAAAACTATCTGAATACAAAAGCATACACACACACACTCACAACATATACACAGAGTAAGCAAATGCATAGCTCATTATTGAATAGACTTTGCATAGTATTTATAATCATATTGTTGAAGTATGAATTCATACTTGAGTCGTGGCACTTGGTATACATCACTGGAGTAGCAGCCATTAGTGTTATGTAGTCTATCATCCATGTGACAACTTTGAAAGAATGTGTACTATATAACCAGACTCATTCTATTTGGACATCAGTATTTGGTATTTACTAATATTGATAAAGCAGTGGGGTTTAGTTTTATACTGCAAAAAGATATAAATCAGATTGTAACCAGCAGTGAAATTCCTGTAAACAGTGCTGCAGCAGCTTCTACCATGCAGTGACTTTTTTGATAAGAAATTGTTTTCAGCTTAGAGTCTAAATATAGTTACCATCACTTTACTATGACAGTGAAAAACAAACAAACAACAGTGGTCAATCATTTGATTGTCTGAACTGTGTGGTAACACCATATTAATTATTTTGTAAGTAAAAAGATGATCAGTGAGGATAAAATCGACAGCTTTGAAACACTAAAAAAAAAACAAAAAAAAAACAAAAAACAAAAAAAAAACAAGAAACTTTAACGATTGTGGAAATTGATTTACAACATAGACATTACCCTTCATTATTTAAACATAAAGTCATTAATTCAGGAAACTAGCATATACTCAAAGGAGTGATGAAAAAATTAAAGTAGGGAAATATATGTCATTTTTTTCCATTGAACCACATGTAGCACTGAAGTCTAATTAGACCAAAGAAAATATAAAAGTCTCTAAATACCCCAAAGAGAATAGTCTTTGACTGTTTAGCTGTAAATATTTCCCAAAATACTTTTATTATAGTGTTACTTCCCTTCTTAGCCCATTATAAATTTATCCTAATTTATTGTATAAGTTCATTTTTTCCCCTGTGATTTTAATCATACTTCATAGATGTCAGCATATAAATTAGCAGATTAAAGAAACAAAATCTAGTAAACATTAACATGAGCATTGGATGGAGCAGAATCCAGTAGGAAAGGCAGGATAATAAAAAATGTGCTAGCACAGGTACAATATATCTCCAAAACACCAATTCAACATACCCTCCAGGTAGTTGTCTTCCTCAAATATCTTTTCCATCTTGATGCCACTTCTACCAGTATGAACTGTAGATGTTCATTAATATATTTTTTACTCATATATTTCAAGATTTACATGAAGATATCCCAATCCTAATTGTAATCCATCAGTCTTAATGGCTACTTCTGAATATTTCAGTAGATTTCTGTCATTCTCTAAGGACCAATTTATCTGCCAGAAAGTAAAATTTTAAAACAGAAAAAACTTCAACACTGAATTTTTCCCAACACACATATTCAACACTAATTATGTTTTTTTCTTACATTTATGTCCTCCTGAACTGGACAGAAGAGACTTGTTCTATCTATGAATCCAGTTCTGAATATCATGTTGAATAATGATTTTGTAGCCAAATATAATGGTGATTTTGTTAAGGAACACTTTTGTTGTGCCACGTATAGACCTGCAGTTTTCTGATGGCCAAAAATATTAAGGATCTGGTTTCCCCTGTAGTGATATTCTGCCAATTAGTTGCTTGTGGATTTATGCCTTCAACTTTAAACTTTACTTTTTTGATAAAATAAATAAATGTGATAATTTCAATACTTGAGGAAAGGACACTTAGAAAAGAATGAAAGGTGACTGATGAAAGTACTTTTATAGCTCACATTGGTAGTAATTGATGTTTTGTAGAATTTTTATGTAAGTTTTTGCATGTTTCTCATACAATTTTTAAACTTTCAGTAATATATAGACAGAATGTGTCATTTTGGAAAGATTTATTTAAACATTCCTTCCATGTATAAAAACAAATCTGACAAAATGTGCAAGCTTAAGTATTATGTATATTTGTTCTAACTTTGCTTGTTCTTTACCACTACATTGAAAGAAAATGTATTTTTAATATTTTTAATAAGATGTAACATTTTCGTCATTAGAGAAAGATCCATTATAGACTGCAGAATTTTTAATCATTTTTGATTTTTTTTTGTGTAGCCTGATAACAACCATAGTGACAGAAATGAGGAGATAGATAACTGGATACACAGATAATTTCAAATGATTTCATGCTAAACAAAAAACTTCTAAAAAGTGATTTTTAATGTAAGCAAGTATGGCTTTTAATTCTTGATATTTTTAAGAAACTAAGATTGATTGTTTATTTCTCTTTCATTTTAAATGTATGGTGTTTTTTATTGTTTCTTTTTCATAGAATCAAAATCATAGAATTGCTCAAGTTGGAAAGGACTTTAAAGACCATCAAGTTCAATCGCAAAGTAACCATACAATCCTAACTCTAACAACCCACTGCTAAATCATGTCCCTTAGCACCACATCTAAACGGTTTTTAAACACATTCAAGGATGGTGACTCAACCACCTCCCCTGATGAGCCTATTCCAGTGCTTAACAACCCTTTCTGTAAATAAATTGTTCCTTATATCCAACCTAAACTTCCCCTGGTGCAATTTGAGGCCATTTCCCCTCGTCCTGTCACCTGCCACTACTGACCAACCCCACTTTCACTGCAATCACTTTTCAGGTATTCGAAGAGCACCTCAATGTCCTTTCTGCATTGAAGCACTCAAAACTGAACACAGTACTCAAAGTGGGGCCTCACCAGTGCTGAGTACAGAGGCAAGATTACTTCCCTAGTCCTGCTCACCACACCATTCCTGATGAAAACCAGGATGCGATTGGTCCTCTTGGCCAACTGGACACACTGATGGCACATATTCAGCCAACCATCCATCAGTACACCAAGGTCCTTTTCCATCGGGCAGCTTTCCGGTCACACCTCCCCAAGCCTGACCAATTTTTCCACAGACAAAATTGAAACCTGTGTGTAACAATGTAAATCTTAATTTCTGGTATATTTTTGAATATTTTAATGAGACTAATAAAACTCAACAAATAATTGTACTATAAAATCTTCTGTAATCTTTAACTCATCATGCAAATATATAAAAACAAAAAGTGTGTTATTTTCCATTCCTATGTTATAAAATGCATTAATTTTTTTTTTACTTTTCTTTTAATTTCCATACCAACTCTAACCCTTCCCTCAAATATTTCACCACTGTACAGGTATGACCCACCTCTCTTCCAAAATTACAAGTTACTCATAACATTAAGGAAAACTAATTCTTTTTCACTTCTCTCAAAATCTCATAATACACAGAGCCATGATATTTGGATCCTATGGCAAATGACTTTCCATGCACCTTTCTTCCCTGGGTATCATCATTGCTTCCTTGGAGCTACTCTCCTTTGAGAGTATTAGTCATTCAAGAATAATGACATAAAAGCCTGGTAAATTCTTTAGATGATGAGCTCTGTATTACATTTTTCTAACAACCATTAATATCTATAATACTCAGCAATTTTCTGATTTTCTTTTGTGAAAGGACAAATTGTGACTATATGGCAAAATGTCATGGTGTCTGCAACTATAACTTCTATCATTAATGTAACTGAAATACAAGGAAATAGAACAATAGATTTCACTAGTGCCTGGCAGAGAAAATTTCTAGTTTTTCAAACACTTCTTATCTACTTTCACCTGAATGCATAAACACTAATTATAGCATAAGTCTATAATGATGGACATTTTTCCTGATTCAAGTGTCAGAAATAAAGCAAGACTTCTTCTACATCAAACAATTTCCTTTGTGTATAACATTATTCAAACTATATTTTCCATTCTATTATTAAAAAAAAAGAAATGAATAGATACAGTGACTAACCACAGTGACACTTAATTCCCTGAGTCTTTCTTCATAGGGTTATAACACTCTGGGTTACAGAAAATATAAATGTCAAATTTTATGTTTGCAGAAGAAAAAAAAAATTTAAAAAAGGAATGGAAGGCAAGGGTAGTGTTTTATGGAACAGTAACGAATGATTCAACAAGCATTTGGATAACGCTCTGAAAGACTGGGTCAAATTTTGAGTAGTTCAGTATAAAGCCAGGAGTTGGTCAGTGATCCTTTCAGCTATAAATACTCTTCTGTTCTGACAGAAGAGAGCAGCAGAAAGTTGCATCAAAAGAAGTTCAAATTGGAGAATAGGAAAGACTGGATATTATGTATTTCCAAATGAACTCAAGGATGAGTAGCTCAAGAAGAAAAGTCATTGATGAACTGAACACAAATCCTGATATACTTTATATATAATAAATGCTTGAAGCCACTTACTGCATTCTGATAAATGAGCATTTAGTGGACAGTATTTAGAGTATTTTCTTATTAAACATTGAGAAAAATTTTACTGTTCCTCAAGGCATTAAGTCACATTTCTACTGTGCAGAAAAAGTTCAGCTTTGTTAAAACACTGAAGACATACACATGAAATTTTAATCTGACTCTTAAAATAACTTCCCAGAACAGATAATATGGAAACTGACACATCTGTTTTACTCCAGTCAAAACAGAATATTCACATAAAACCAAGAAAAATGTATATGATACCATCTCTTCCTTTGACTGCTTTTTTTCAAAATTTGAAATTAAAAAAAAAAAGCTGTTTTCTTTTAGGCACATATTATGAATGCAAGATAAAGCATCAGCTCTTCACTATACTTTACTGTAGTGGAGAAATGTTGAAAGCTAGTTATTTGTATAACATTACAATAATACATACTTCTATTTTACTTTTCAGTGCTTGACTGATATCAAAATTACCTCAATAGTATCTCAGAGCAAGCACTATATAGAGATGTGTATTTGTTTCAGTGTCAAGGTACGCATGTACATATATACACACCTTCTAAAATCTTCTTCCTTTTACAAGATCATTGGGAGGAACAGAATTAATACATTTATAGATACAGTCATATATCAGAAGAATTCAAAAAAAGTTCATTTTTCAGGGTGAAAGCTGTCATTCTCTCATTCTCTCTATCCACACTTTTGTGTTATTCCACACTTTATTGGAAGATGTTTATTGAAATGCAAAATACAGTTTCTAAATCAGGGGCTATTTGCATGTCATTGCAGGCATAAAGTTTTCCAGTGGTTAAATAAAAGATTATTTACTATATATCCCATATATGAGAAACTACAGACTCTGTTGGGTACCAAGACAATAGACCTGATCTTCTAGTATTTGAAGACTGCCAACTCATGTGTCTCACTGCAAGATGATTCTTGTGCCTGGCTCAAAATTCAACAACCAGTTATTAGAGTTTATTCGGTTTGTTTTCAGTATGCTTGAGCACCTTTATTTTTAAAATCACAATGAGTAACAAGAATAAACTTAATCATTGTACGTAGGTCATTCTGAAAGTAATTCCTCCTATTTATTCCAATGGAAACTATGACAGATACAAATAGCACAATAAGATACAGCAATTTCTCAGTTACAAAAAGTTATTCTTTAACGTAGTCACCACCATTAACTAAGCATTTTCACTAGCAATAAACAAAAGCCTGCAGTCAGAAAAACCTGCATGGATGTCCAGAACATGGCTTATTATTCACATTGTTGTTGCCACAGCTGAAATGCACCACCTACTGCCTCACTATGCTCACATCCACTCTTTAGTCTCCATAAACATTTAGCAAGTGTCAGTGAATGTCAGTAGGTGCAATTTTTTCCATATGGAATTCAATGACATGCCTTTTCTTCATACACACTTTCGTGTCAGGCTCAGTTTTGTCCCTCTGTCATATGGCAATAAAATGTAAAGGAATATTGGTAGGAATGTTCAACCCCTATTGCTATAGTGCTAGCATCCACCTCTGATGTCGCGGGCCAAAATAGGAGGCATTACTTTCAGAGCAGTCCTCATATATACTATGTGATCATATCGTACCTTACAACAGAGATTTATTTTCCTCCTTTAGTTTATTTAGCAGTCCCAGAACTTTAAAGGAATAAAAAATGTTCTCTATATATTTTAGTTCTAAAACAGGAGAACTCCTGCAATGGTATACTTCATGAACAGGGAAGTGTGGCAAAATTTATGGCAACATCACAGAGCAGCTTTGGTCCAATGCAACAAGTTGGAAGAATTTATTTTCTAATTAAAGCCACGGAAGTCTTGGAATTGATTATGATTCTTCCCTTGTTGATCATTTAAGAGAAGTGACTTCTATTCATTTCTTCCAAAAACAATATGTAGATCTTCCCAGACTGCTTAAGCCTGTAGAAAGGTCATGAGAACAGCCTGTCCAGAAATTTTATTAAAGTTCCTACTTTGCCCTTCCTGGTAGTAGCAGTCAAAATGAGCAGCCATGCCTTCCAAGCAAGGATTGTATTAACATACTGGAAGCAGGTTAAATACAGACAAATGTAAACTAAAGTACAAATTCAAAGTATTCATGCTCTAGAAAGGATGCATCAAGATAGATAATACACCTAAATCGGATTTGTAACCAGATAACTTCTCTGATGCTTAAGAGAGCAACAGACCACTATGAAGTTGTTTATAAAATACATAAGAACATCATTGTACATCCATTGCACTGTCAGTAATTTAAAACAGAATTTAAATTTATTTTCCTATCTCAGAATATTAGAGAAATATTAGAGAAAATAGCAAAATGGATGATTAGCAACAACTGAAACCTTTATTTTGAGGAATGCTGAAGCATATGATATAAGGTCTACAGAACAAAAATTTTAAAACAAAATGTCATTCTCTCAAGTTAGTTGATAACTATTATTCTTGTAATTACCCTTTTCCCATTCTCTGGGCCAAGTGGACAGAGTAAGGAAGATAATAATCACTTTCTAAAGACTGCTATATTCTACTGCTTATAAAGATAATTGTTGGCGTATAAAGTAATGGACCTTGTAAACCCTTATCACTGCAAAACATTATGTAGAAGAAAGAGAACTATTTTAAATAAATATCAAAATTCATTTCCAATATATGTTTAATTTACAACTACTAGTCACTGATATTTAAAAAAAAAAAAAAAAGTCACTTTCCAAAGAAGAATTATTAGTTTTTCACACTGTTTTTTCCATCTAAATAAATTACACATATTTATATGTCCTGTCAGGCATCTTGCCTTGAGAAACGTAATGTAATTTAAAGTATGTCACCTCAGGAGAAGCCACATGGGAGATACACAAAACAACTAGTGTTTTCCATAAGCAATGAAATAACAGGCATTTTTCAATATGTTCCCCACAGCAACTCCCTTGTTGACCCACATTAAGAAAATTTTATCAATCTGTAACTAATTTCTTATTTTCAATACTAGTAAAATAAAATTGCTATTACTGAAGCATAACTGAAATTAGATGCAAAAAATTAAAAAAAAAAAAAAGAAGAAACATGCAGGTATTTTGTTTTGTTTTGGTGTAAATCACATCTTATTTTCCCATTTATCAGCAGTAAATTGTGTGTGTGCGTATAAAAATGTAATGATCATATTGATGTCATCAAAAATGACACTGACTCCAACTGCCTAAACAGTTGCTATTCATAAATTATATTATCATATATATCTTGATTAGCACTTTTGAAAACAAATGTACAAATTTAATAAATTGGCAGTCAGGAACAGGTCATAGCAATGTATCCTCTGTTGAAATATGCAACAATGAGAAAAACTCATACAAATTCTTGAACATTAACTTACAAGACAGTTGAGTCAATGTACAGTTGCTCAACTTTTCTCCAACAAAGAATGACATACAATCTTAACACTTGGAAATTTATTTCTGGGCATCTCATCATTGTGTTCCCATAGAACAGTACAGTAAAAAATAAAGTGATATAAAATACACCAGTAAAGAATTTTTGAAATATCCAAAGGAGAATGAGTAGAGGGAAACAAATCTGTCAGCTAGGTAGCTAGTTTTGTTTTCTGTTCTTCTCATACCCCCAAATTTTTCACATTTCTCTCCTAAAATATTTCACATTAGTCTTTACAAATAATTCATTCTGTTCCTATCACAAATTTAAGATATTTTTTTTTTCTTCTGAATTTCTTTTGTCTTTAAGCCATGCTGAATGCAGTAAAACAATTTTTTTAATAGTCTGGTATTTATAGTCAGTGATCTCAGACAGCAGTTATGGTGAGAAAAAGTGAATAAAGTTTTCATACAACTCAGATTGAAAAATTTAGTTAAATCTGTTAAAACTGTGAAAGTGTTTTGTGTATCTAAGAAATATTCACCTTGCTTGATTAGATTTATATCTGCATATTGTGTTGCCAGGTGGAGGTAATATTCTTTAGAGATACACAGAAATAAATACTGAATTACTGAGAATTCTATGACCAAGAACCCAGAATTTATGTTATAATACCTTAATTCCCAAAGTACTTACCTACTTGCAGTTTGCATATGTTGATAATAAGCATTATTAGAGACATTACCACTTTTTGATTTTATTTGAAAATGCTTTTCTCCCTCAATTTTTTTTGCTTTTTGATATCAAGTGAATGTACATCTCTCTCAGATTTGTTTATATAATGCACTCTTTGCTAATAGCTATCCAAAGGAGTAATTGGTTTTAGACAATTTTTTTCTGTTGATTTGGTAAATAGAACTTTAACTTCTGCGTTATCTAGACTTATGAAGAACCATCTATTTAGACATTAATTGTGCAAAGGTATAATCCAGAAAATGTTTGAGGAGGTCATTTAGATGTCTATCCACATCTTCAAGCATATTTAAAAATTAACCTTAAGGCAACTGTATTATCAAGTATCCAGAGACGCCCATGAACGTTTTTTTTTCGAGATTCTTGTAAAAGTACTGAGAGATTGTACAGTTATTCTCACCCAGCAAACATGTAGCAGACATGGTCATAGGTGAAGTGGAAATATTTTCATCCCTTCTCCATACAGATTTATACTGAATTAAAGATTATTTCATCTCTACAACTGTTAAACTACAACAAAATCTTAGTTTGCCTTTATTAAATAACTGTACTCATTTGGTTCATTTGAGTGATTTTTTTTTTTAAATTCTGTTCATTCCTTTTTTTTTTTTTCACTGCAGTTCATGTGATTTTTGTAACAGAGTAAGGCTATAATATTTACCTATTAGCACTAAATTTTATGTCAAGCACATTAATCCCTTGAAAGTTCAGTTATCAGTTAATGTGATAGTGTCATGATATCTTTTGAAGAAGCATATTAAAGACTTGAAAAAGCAACTGTTCCCTACAAATAAAAATCTGTCTGAAGTGTTGTTGTCTAAGAAGAAATGCTCTATTTCTCAACAGTAATTCAGTCATTAGAGTTGCAACATATTTTCCCAAAACCTAGGCATACTGTTTTTGCTGGAAGTTGTTCATTTTTATCTGTCTTGTCAGAAACCATACTGTCAGCTATTTTCTTTTTTATTGACAAATAACCTGGGGGGTGTTTAGGCTCTGGTCATCAGGAATCTGGGTGAAATAGCATCAAAGAAATTAAATACCACATGATAAAGATGCAGTCTGTAAGTACACTATGGATTGCAGAAAAAAAGATCTTTATGTTAAAGTTAAGGAAGAGGAAAATAAACTTTGAAACCAAAGAGGCAGCAACCTCTTATATGTCAAAGTTGAATAAAGCCTGGTAATATAAAGCAAGCTGTCATACTATTTCTTCTTCTGTTCTGAGATTTGTTGCAAGCCATGCCATTTCATATTGTAAGTTGTACTGTGATAAGAGCTGGCTGAATATCACAAAGGAGCAACTACCAAAAACATTTAAGATTTATTAAGGGTTACTACTCAAGTATTGTTGTGGAGAAAAACTAGAATCATAGAATTAAAATATTGTTTGATTTGGAAAGGACTTTCAAAGGTCTTCTATTCCAACAACCCTGCAATGAAAAGGGACACCTACACCTAGGTCAGGTTGCTTGGAGACTGGTCCAGCATGACCTTGAATGTCTCCAGGGTTGGAACGTCCAACACATCTCTGGGCAAACTTTTCCTGTGCTTTACCACCCACCCATACTTTTACAAATATTTTCCTTCTGTCTATTTTAAGTCTCTCCTTTTACTTTGGAACCATTTTGCCTTGTCCTGTCACAACAGACCCTGTTAAAGAATCTGTTCCCTTCTTTCTTATAGTCTCACTTTAGATATTGAAATATTGCTATCGGGTCCCCCCAGAGCCTTCTCTTTCCCAGGCTGAAGATGTTTAAAAATATTTTAACAAAATAATTTTCAAGTGGAAACTGGAGTTTTTATAATATTTGCATTTTCATGGGAAATTACTGAATCCTAAATCATACGGTATTCCAAGTTGGAAGGGTCTCACAAGGATCTTCAAGTCCAACTCCATACTTAATGACTCAAAATTCAAACCATATCTGCTTCTTAAACTCCAGTTGGCTTGCTGTCCTGACTACTGACCAGGGCAGTCAGTTCCAGTGCTCAGCTATGCTTTGGTGATAAATTTTTTACCAATACCCAATTAGACCTTTTCTGATGCAGCTTAGGTCCTATCACTGTCACCAGAGAAGAGAGATCTGCACCTGCCCCTCTGTTCATCTCGTGAGGAAGCTGTATACTGCTATGGGACCTCATCTCAGTGTCATCTCTAGTCTGAACAACCCAAGTGACTTCAAACACTCCTTATCTGTTTTCCCCTCTAACTCTTCATCATCTTTATTGCTCTCCTTCGGATGCTATCTATTATAGTTTTATGTGTCTCTTACATTGTACCACCCAAAACTGAACATAATGCTTGAGGTGAAGCCACACCAGCTCAAAGTAGAACAAGACAATCCCTTCCACCAGCTGGCTTGTGCTTGATCAACTCAGGATACACCTGGTTGGCCCTTTTGGATGCCAGGGCACACTGTTGACTTTTGTTTGACTTCCTGTCAGCCAGAACACTCAGATCCCTTTTTGCAAGGCTGCTCTCCAGTTTATTCTCTTCTGTACATACATAAAGAATTGCCCCACCCCTGGTATAGAATCCAGCACTTATTCTAGTTAAATCTCATGTACCTAGTGGCTGCTGAGCCCCCTAACTTGTCAAGATTTCTCTACAGAACTTCTATCAAGGGAGTCAACAGCTCCTACCATTTTTTGTCATTTGCTAATTTATTTAATATACCTTAAAGTCTTGTACTCAATTCAATGATAAAAAAAAGTAAAAAGAAATGTTACTAAAATAGAATGATACTCAAGATACACATACCTTTGTATTTTTTACAAAAACATTTTTTAATATAGTTTTCATTTTAGTGGTGTTTTCTTTTTTATGATTTGAAATGACCAAATTCATTTTCAACTGAAAACAGATTCAACTGAACCCAAGATCATCTGAATCAGTTAAGAAAATATTGAGTTGCTTCTTATATTCAGTAAAGTACAATTTGAGAACTGTGTTCTGAGTACTTCATGTATTTAATGGGGAATATCTCTCTGACTAGTTCATCTAGTAGAAGCTCTGAAAATATTAGTGTAGTGAAAATATTATTCATTCTACTATTTACTATAATCTTGCTTTATTTCTTATAACACATAAAGAAGGATAAGTAGATGATAGTAAGGAAGAGTCAGATTAAAGTAAGTAAGGCTATACAAATAAGTCATATTGTTAGAAAGAGAAATTTTAGTTCAAATGAGGGTCTATAAATGTTAAGAATTATATCTTTGGTTTTTAGTATTTAAAGACTTCTACTGACTTTCAAGCTAACTGTAGTAGGCATAATGGTATAAACTACTGAATCTTATAAAAAAGCACTGAAACACTTCACCAGCTTCTGCACATCATGCATAAATTACTACTTTCCAAACAACAGGCATTTTAAAACACAATTGGCATTTTAGAGCTATAGCAAGCAATCTGTGCTAATGATATTATGTATTCATACCATAGATATGTGTTACAGAGAAACAGTTACAATATATGCTGCAAATGCATATTAAAACATAATTACATTAAGGATCATGCTTCTTAAAAAAAAAAAAAAAAAAAAAACAAAAAACATTTTCCACCTGCAGTCATTTCCAGAAACAGCAATATGGACATGTAATTGTAAACCAAATGATTACATTTAAATGTTTTCAGTTTCAGTCATCCAGTCACATATTTAAATGCTGTAATTTGTGTCAACAATTATTAATGCCCATAGGATTTCAGTTACTAAATTTACTTCACAAATTGAACCTTAATAACTTTGCATATTTTTGTCTTCAGGTGCATTACTGTTCAAAAATAGGGAGGATATTTGTAATCACATGAAAAGAAATAGTCATTTGTTTGCTTGCTTTTGTTTTATACCAAGGATGCATTTCCAGTAAAATATGAAATTCATGTAATTTATATTGCATCTAGACAAGCCCAAGAAAGTTTATTTGTTTGTTTGTTTTTAATATATGAAAGAAAAGGGTTGAGAGGAAATGTCCTGGTCCAAAGTAGGCTAAAGCTACTTACTCTTTTTCTTCCAAACTGCAAGCACATCGGAGTTTTCTTAGACACTGATGATTAATTTTTGTAGGTCTCTGAAGCTGACTTGTTGCTATTAGACTTTTTAAAATGAGAATATTGTTCATAGAAATCAGCTCTGGTGAGTAGAAGGTACTTGTTTCTGTGCTGAATAGAAAAAGCCCTGCAGCACTCATAGACATCTTCTAGTGTCTCTAACAGGTCTGTCAGGTACCTCTGCAGAATCTCAAAATACTGTCTTAAAATCACTAACAGATTTAAATGAATTGTTTTGGAACCTAGTTAAATATTGTTTTTTAATTAGATGACTTTATCAGAAAATTTCCAGCCAAAAGTTTTCCCATAGTCTTCTTATTTGATTTCAACTCATGCAATATTTCCTAAATACTTTCAAATTTCATATCTGTGAGGATGAAAGAAAACCAACGGAGCCAACTATACTGTTGATTTTTATGTATCAATGGATACAGAAAACAACATTAGGAAATGAAAGAATTTAAATAAAGCTTTGTTTGGTCTTCCTCATATTTTGAACTTCTATTTTTAAATTATAAACTACTTATTGCTTTAGATGAAACACATTACCTTTAATAACCTTTAAATAACGTATTTGACTTTCTGTTTTCTTAATGTTAGCCACTGCCAAGCAACCATTCTGCTACAGAAAAATAAGCATGAAACATTCGAGGAAAGATGTGCTCCTCTTAAATCCTGATTCTTCAGGACATAGAAAAATTCTAGCTTCCCGCATTTCCATTGTACACTTTCTTAGGCTTACATCCCTTATCATATATTTGTTATGTTTCTGTGGCTTGGGCTATTGAAACAGCTGGTTTTCTGGCTCTTCAAAATTTGCATTTTTGTTTGTTTCTTTGTTTCAAATTGAAAAAAAAATACAAATGAAAAATAAAATAAAATTAAATTAAAAGCCTGTCTGTGTAGTTATTCCTTTCCTCAGATTATGATTCATGCCTGAGGATAAGCATGAGTAAAATACTGTCAGCACAGAATAGCTCAAATCCTGCACATCATAAATAAGGTTAAATAATCTGAGAACTGTATATGGATATGGAGCTTGCCTATGGACCATTGGGAAAGAGTTTATAGCAAAGATGTTAGGAAAGACAACAGCTAAATTACTACCATTTTCCAGGGTAAGATTTCAGCTCACATATCAGGGCACCAGTTGCTAACTAGCTGTCTAGTCAATTTTGTCAGTGCTGCAAGCAGATCTTCAAAAGTTCAGCCATCTAATCATCCAAACAAGAACTGAGTTTTGTAGAGGTTTCTGTCAGTGTAAATGCTATGAGGTCTGCTCTTGGACTCAATTTCAGAAAAATAAGTGTCCTTGTTGGTCTTATATTCTGGCTCTGTAAGCATGTATTAGTTGTCCCAAAACATCAGAAATAGCTTTCAATATTTATAGTCTGGAATCTCACCATAAATTTCTATGTTACAAAAGGTGTAGTGCTCCTAGTCTCTATTGACTGTATTGAATCAGCTCTGGTGTCTTCAATAGATGTACATCAATTTACAGTTTCTGAGGAGGTGACTATGCTATAGCAAAAGATTTCAGTAATGTCTGAGATCTGTTTTCTCTGATGCAAACAAGGTAATCTGTGATATGGCATAGCCATTTTTCCTTAAAACTCAAGACAGACATACCTTTATTAACTGTCTTCCTCTGAAATATGTTAATGGTATTTACATACGAACACATATTAATTTCATATTTCCTGATTGCAAAGTAAGAGGTTTCCCAGGAAGTCCTACTTCAGAATTACATGACACAACTTAAGACTTCAAAATATAATAATCAGGAATTTCCATTATCAGAACACTGGGGATTTTAGCAATAACTTTTTTTTTCTTTGAAAAGAATTTTAAAAATAGCCAATTACTTCCAATAGCTATTAATTATAGCTCAATAGCCCTCTGCTTATAGTTATAAAAGTATTTCCTGTTAAGATTATAACTCTGTTCAGCTTTTGTTTATTTAGAAAGCAGCCTCAATGAAAATAAGTTCATAATAGATCTTAACTAAACCCATGTGCTTTTTTGTGATGGCTTCTTTAAATACCCTGAAAGCATTATTTGTTTCCTTCATGGAACATTTATGAGTACAACTAAAGAATGCAATTTTGAATTGATTATTTTACATTTATTTTGTTTTCATATACACTTGTGCAGTATGAAAAATAAATGTCTGAGATGGATTCACATTTTTCCTCAAAAGAAAAAGATCATATTTCTGTAGTCTCTTTGAAGAAAAGTTTTCTGTGCTTGATAAAACCACTGAGTATGGTTCAGACTAGTGACCTGAATTATTAAACATGGTCGAAAAAGAGTAGTATTATTCTAGCTGTTTCAGTCAAAAGGCAGTGTCCTTCAATATCATTCCTAAAGGACTCTGAAAGGTATAGCAGAGATCTACAGGATGTTTTATTATTGTGCATTAGCTACAAAGTGGAATTTCTGATTGAGTAAAATGATTATGCAGTGTAGCATGAACACAATTCTTATATTAATAAGAGAACACTTCATATATTGCATAATGGATTAGAATTTTATTGAATCTGGATAGGATTATATAACAAAATCTTGCTATTGTGGTCCAGACTCTGGATCAGGAATCATCAAAGAATTGGGCTGTAGTTTAACTATTTCAGTGAACATCAGTTATATATGTCATTAAAGAATTCTAATTCAAAATTGTATACATTGAATAAAAAGTACTTTGTACCAACTGAGTCAGAGATAGTGGAAAATCCATTATCATTCCAACTTTTCCACTCATTCAAACACTTTAGCTTTTCCCAGTGCTGAGATGGTTACTAGTTTATTTGTACTAGCTGAAGACCCTGTCTTTCTTCACATCTGACATTCATTCCACAAACAAGTAGAATGAGTATGTCATAAAGAATTCTCAAAATCATTTTTAAAGTCCCAGAGAGATCCTTTTGCAGTTTAGGAAGCCTTATTATTTCCTAAGGGCAGTTTCCTAATCGTTTTTCACTCAATTTAAGCAAGTGGACTAGGAGCTAAACCCAGTACACTTTTGATATCATAAAAACTTTAAATAAAATTGAAGAAGTATGACCAACAACATATTAAATATTTCAGTTCTCTAAATATATATATACATATATATATAACATATAGCTAAATTGGCTCTAATTTTTTTATTCTAGATAGAGTATAACTTATGTTTATGAGACCTATCCATATTTGTCTATTGTATCCTGGCTGCCAAAGAAAGAATTGTTTCTTGAGACAGTTCATTTTCTTTTCTATTTTAAATTTAATTTTTAAAAAAATTCTTGCCTTTTTTTTTTTTTTTTTTTCATGATGAAATCTGAAAGCACTCTGTTTTCCCTATACTGAAAGTTCATTGTTAGTGGAATAATGAAAAGGGGTTAATATTCAGAAGAGTGCTGCCAAAGAGAAACAAATGAGAACTTCAAGAAACAAAGGAAGTAAATTTAAAGTAATTAAGAAATGTTATCACTTTTTCCACAATTTTTTCTATTTTCTTGGTTAAATCTTCTAACTACTGACTAAATCATAGAATCATAGAATGGCCTGGGTTGAAAATTAAATTAATTAAAATTAAAAATTAATTAAATAAATTAAAAATTAAAAAAGAAAGAAGACAAATATCTATAAATGTAACTGCTTATTTTTTGATGAATTTGATGAATATGAATTACTTTAAAATATTTTTATGACAAGATATTTATCATTAAATATTAGCACTGTAACTCTAGTAAAGTTCAAACAGAATGACCTTTAAAAAAATAAAATAACCATAAGTGTTAGGATTTTTTTTATACTTACATTAAAGAAGTTTGAAATGCATTAGAGAATGTTCTTTTCCTTGGTATTAATAGGAATAATTCCCATTTGTCATTTCGAGAGTGCAGCAAATGCACAGGAGGGAAATTACAGGCTATTCCATGATAGTAGCAATTCCTTAAAGTTATATAAGAAAATAAACGTAAGTACTATGGAACTACAATATTACTGATATTAATATACAAAATTAATGAATTCTGTTTCTTGATCTCTGAAAGGATTCATTCCTTTTTTTTTTTTTTTTTTTTTTTTTGGCATGGCTGAACTCAGACCTGCTGGTTAAACTGAAGAGCAAGAGAAAAATGCACAGGAAGTGAAAGCGGGGACAAGAAGCAGGGACAGGTAGCTAGCATGCTGCTAGGCTATGAAGAGATGGGGTGAGAAGGGCCAAGGCCCATCTGGTACTGAGGTTGGCAAGGGGGAGGGAAGAAAGATAAGAAGGGTTTTGTAGGCTTTTATAGGCTTCTAAAGACTGCCCCTCTACTCTGCCCTCGTAAGGCCTCATCTGGAGTACTGTGTCCAGTTCTGGGCTCCCCAGTACAAAAAAGACAAGGATCTCTTGGAAAGAGTCCAGCGGAGTGCCACAAAGATGATGAAGGGCCTGGAGCATCTCCCCTGTGAAGAAAGGCTGAGAGAACTGTGTCTGTTTAGCCTTGAGAAAAGAAGACTGAGAGGGGACCTGATCCAGGTTTATAAATATTTAAGGTGTGAGGAACAGAGTGGCAAGGCTGGATTGTTTTCAGCAGTGTGTGGAGACAGGACAAGGGGAAATGGCCAGAAACTGCAGCACAGGAAGTTCCGCACAAATGTGCACAAGAACTTCTTTACAGTGAGGGTGACGGAGCACTGGAACAGGCTGCCCAGGGAGGTGGTGGAGTCTCCTTCTCTGGAGATGTTCAAGACCCGCCTGGACACCTACTGTTGCGACCTGAGGGGGGGGTTGACTCGTTGATCTCTGGAGGTCCCTTCCAACCCCTATGATTCTGTGATTCTGTGATTTTTAAGGGTAGAAAGGACAACTCTGGGAACTAAAGACATGTCAGTCTTATCCTCAATGCTGGGGAAGATCATGGAGCAGAATATCCTGGAAGCTATGCTAAGGTATATGGAAGAGATGGAGGTGATATAGGATGACCAGCTTCACCAAGGGTAGGTTCTGTCTGACCAATATTATTGCTTTTTATGATGGCAGAAATGCATCAGTGGACAGAGGAGAAACCACTGATGTCATCAATCTGGACTTCAGTAAGGGCTTTGACACAGCCCCCCATAACATATTTATCTCCAAATTTGGAAGATGGATTTGATAGGTGGATTATTTGATGGATGACAAACTGGTTGTGAGATTGTACCCAGAGAGTGGAAGTCAAGCATAGTCCTACCAAAATGGATGTGGTAATACCAGTGGATGGCAAGCCATACATGAGCGAGCAATGCACTCTTGCAGCCCAACCAGTCATAACCCAGTCTGCATGAAAAGAAGTGAGGTCAGCAGGTCAAGAGAGAAGATCCTGCCCTTCTACTCTGTGAGTACTCACCTGGAGTACTGTGTCCAGATGTGGAGTCCTCAGTACAGGAGAGATGTGGACTTGTTGGAGAGCATCCAGAGAAGGGCCAGAAGAATGATCCAAGGCATGGAAAACCCTCCCTTTGAAAACTGACTGGGGGAACTGGGACTATTCAGCCTGGAGAAGAGAAAGCTACAGGAAGACCTTATATCAGCCTTTCAGTATCTAAAGGAAGGCAATAAGAAAGAAGGGGACAGACTGTCTAGCAGGGTCCATTGTGATAGAACAAGGGAAAATGGTTTCAAAGTAAAAGAGGGAAGACTTAGACTGAGATAAGAAGAAGATTTTTATGATAAGTGGTGAGGCACTGGAACAAGTTGTCCAGAGAGGCGGTGCAAGCCCCATCCTTTGAAGGCATTCAGGATCAAGATGGACTAGATTCTGAGCAACCTGATCTAGCTGTAGCTGTCCATGTTCATTGCAGGGGAGGTGGACTAGATGAATTTTAAATGTCCCTTCTAATCCAAACAATTATATGATTCTATGTTTCACTGTTGGCTCTGGAGTAAAAGGCACAAGTAAAATAGTAGCTCAGTGTATAATATGACTTTTTCACCTAAACAAGCTAAGAAGAACTTTTGCAGTTATAAATGTGACTTAATAGGATTGGTACAGTGCAAATTTGTTTTTTACCTGCTGTCAGACAATTTCCATCAAGGCATGTGCTTTGGAAGAAAAAAAATGTAGATTTTAAATAGGAATAGATTCTGCTGTGATCAGCAGTGATTCATTACTGAAGTATGGTTTCTCTGTCTCCTCTACTGTCCCTCAGATTTCTGTCAGAATGAAGTAGCTTCAAACTCCACAGGAGACCTTGATTAAGAGAGCATTCAAGGAGAACAGTTTTGCTCAGTACATCCTCAAACATTTCATGGTATATCACTGTAAATTCTGTGATTTTGTTCCTAATGCAGTTATTTTAAAATGTCTAACAATATAGAAGATTACTAACAACAGATCCTTAAAATATTAATATTTATGATTTATGATTATATTACCTTCATCTCAATATGTTTGGAAAATTTTCTAATGAATGACCCAGCCTTACCTGGTCTCATGAATCATGTTTATTGCACTCTCTTCCTCCTTCCCATGAGGAAGGTGAAATAACTGTGGTTCTTCCTTATGCATTTTTCAAAACCTGACAGGAAATCAAGCTTTTATAGTCACTAGGGAAATAGGGCTTTTTTGCCAAGAGGTTAGAAGTCAGTTACTGAGGAAGACACAGGAAAGAAATTTTTACCAGGAGGGCCTTTCTCATGGGGGAAAGTCCAAACCAGTATCCTGAGTCAGAATAAAGATCTGGGGTTGATTATTCAGAGGTGAGTTTTCTGTGCAAATACTCTGTGAAGGTTCTCTATAAACTGATTTAGATACTGTAATCTTGCTCTCAATTTTTGTTCCTCTTACTTTGTTCTAACTTCATATCATTTCTACTTACAATCAAAAATACATATGCACACAGAATTCTAAAATACAGGTGATCTGTTTCACTAGTATTGCAGCTTAGTTGAGTTGATAGCAAAATACTTATCTCTGTTGGTGTTCTGTTTTCTTACATGGTGTTTAGGTAAAATAAGATCTAAAACTACTTTTGTGTTGCACTTGGTGTATCTTATCTAATAAAATTATACAGTATTTACATTCTACAATATGTAGGTGTCATTAAGTATGTAGACAGATTAAATGTTTATAGGACATCTGTGGACTAGAAAAACTTGTGATTGATATTTTACTCTGGGGTCATTAGCTTTTGTTGTAAAGTCTGTTAACATCCATCAAAATAAATTAAATACTAGCATGCACAGATTCTGCAGAGAGAGAGTATGCATTTAAAGAAAATATATGCTTAACATAATGCGTAACATATATGCATCTCACAGAAACAGTCTCTGTTGCTTGCACTGTTTGAAAACAGGAAAGGACTATAGCAAATGGAACAGCTTATCCAGCAGTAATCATAAAGTAAAACAAGAAGGGCATTAATTCTACTGAAAATGTTTGTCAAAACTGCCTGGTTCATCTTCTATGGACAATGTATGCTTTTGAGACTCTGCTGTGATCCATGTATATATTACCATTCTCTCAGTTCCCATTGCTATCAGATACATTCTTCTACATCTTAGGATCAAGCTCAATGGCAGGAGCTTCAAAGAGTTTTTATTCTAGCAAGAAAAAAATAAAGAGTTTAGCTAATTTAAAGTATGCTTTCAAGAAATGAACCCAATTAACCTCCCTGTAGAATGTTTCATATTAATTTCCAAGCCCTTTCAGTGAAATTTGTTACTAGTTTAAAATACTATATCCATCTGGGATGTATTAAAAAGTGCTTAGGCTTGCTTTACAATAAGTCTTAAATTCCAATTAAAATTACCAATTAAAGTCTTTCTCAGCTACTTCTTACATTAAAAAAAAAAAAAAAATTGGAATGAATTATATGGGATTTAATTGTATAGGAAAAGAAAAAAAGGAAAATGCTATTCTTTTCTGAATCATTTTTTGCTCCTTCATTACTCATGGACATTAACGGAGTTTTAATTTGTTGTTAAACCAAAGTTTTACACTTCATTAAATCTCAGTGCCAATAATTACGGGTCTTATTGATTTTCTGTCTTTTTAGGTATTCAAGAGCGTGTCTCCCTCAGGATTGTTTTTCTCATATTGAGATGCCATTGATACTCTTTCAAAAGAGAGGTTGAAAGCATTTAAGATTTCTCTAATACATTCTCATCTTCTTTACGATGTTGCAATTAATTAAGCAGAATGACAAAACATTTTTTCCTATGTGGAGACTGTAGTACAGAATTTCCCGTGACGATTCTACTTTAACAAATGATTTAAAATATTCCAAGTGACTTCATACTCTGCAGCAACATACGTTTTCAGTATAAAAACTCTTACATTAATTTAATTCAGATACATAAATAATTATATAATAATTGTTTAGGATTAATATTGAAATCCAAGCAAAAGATTTAAACAGCTAAAATGGATTGCAGTTACATAACTTTTTACTAAACATGGGGCATAAATTTGTTTCTCTTTATTGGCTATCTAATCATGTAAGTGTCTAAACTCACTAGGCATGCCTGATTTGAAGTACAAGCTTCAAAGAAGTGCAGTTCTTGACTGTATGCAGGTCTAGAGGAGTCAAAACCAAACATACCAGAAACTAAAATAGTCTTTAGTATGCAAGATTCAAAAACATGGCTGTTTCATCTGAAGTACAAGCTCTTAGTACATATCGGCAAAACACAAAAGTTTGAGTTACATATATATATATTCTTCCCAAGTAAAGATTTCGGAAGTGTTATTTAGTCAGATAAGAGTTTAAGTTGATATGATATTCCACTTCTCAAGCTGAATCTGAGAAGTTGTGTAGGAAGCAATACGCATCCCTTATCTCTGGCCAGGCATTTAGAACCATAAGCTGTGAAAATGAGACCTGTGCTTGGAACTTGATTCCTTTTTGAATGATTTTGCTGCTTCATTTCAGATACTGTGACATAGAATCATAGAGTCATTAATGTTAGAGGAAACTTGATCATTTGGTCCAGTAATCCATCTACCACCAATATTGTCCACTAAGCCATATCTCCTAGTGCTATATCTATCCTTTCCTTAAACACTTCCCTTTTCCAGGGACAGTGATCCTGCCGTTCTCCTGGGCAACTTGTTCCAATGCCTTATCACTCTTTCTGAGAAGAAGTTTTTCCTAATATCCATGCTAAAGCAATCTTTGTACGAGACTGGTGAAATGATACAAACTGTACCCTGAATGGGTTATAATCTCCTCTCTTTGAAGAAAAAGTTATACCCAGACCACACCTTTAAATGTTAAGCTATTATACAAACCAAGATTAGTGGTTGTGTTAATCTTCATCTTTTAGGTACAAGAAGGCTTGACTGTGCCATTCTACTTATGCAGTTCTTCTCAGAAGACAACTTCAACAACAAGATCTCAAGAGATTTAATGTGTCTAAACTCAAGTTTGTTCTTATCATGCTGTGTAATTTCTTGTTGCTAATATGATCTATAGACCTCTTACTCTCATGCAGAGCTAACGTACGTAATCTTCTTGTGTTCATGTGACATGTTAAATACAAAGAAGCTGAATTCACACTAATTGTTTGTACCTAGGTAATTTTTTTAGTTGATTTAAAAACACAGAATCATAAAATCATTCCATCTGGAAAAACTCTTACAAGGTCTCCAGATCTAGCTCCTGCTTAGAGAAGAGTGAGCTCTGAGAGCATATAAATGCCTAATCAAATCATGCCTTGAATCTTATGAAACATAAATCTTGAGTATCTAAGTAGGTAAATACCTTTTCTTCTGCAATGTACTTCACTGAGGACCAAGTTTTACTGTTCTTTATTCAATCAAAGCTCTAAATCACTGTAGATTTTGCTTAATAAGGGGTGATTGAAGAATGTGACCTAGATGTTGTAAGCACACACATCAAAATGTTTCACTTAATTATCAGCTAATTTTCATAGAATCAGAATGGTTTGCACTGGAAGGAACTTTTAAAACCACTTAACTCCAATCCCTCTGCCAAGGACTTGGTCACTATTCACTAGATCAGTTTGTTCACAATTTCTTTAACCTTAGTCTTTGACATCTCCAGGGGTGCAGCATCTACAAGTTCTCTGGACAACCTGTTCCAATGCCTCACTACCCTCAGAATAAGAGATATAAGAATTTACACCTTATATCTAATCCAATCTACCCTTTCGTAGTTTAAAGCTGTTATTCTTTGCCGTATTCTTACATTCCCTGATAAAAGGTCCTGCAGCATTTTTATTGTAGGGATTCTTTAGATAGTAGAAAGCTGTTATAAGGCTTTTCCAGAGCCCTGTCTTCTGCGAGCTGAAATTACCCAGCTTCCTCAGTCTCTCTTCATAAGACAGGTCTGTAGCTCTCTGATCATCCTTATGGCCCTCCTCTGGACTTGCTCCAACAGTTCCATCTCCTCATGTTTAAGGGGCTGGAGCTAAACGCAGAAGTCTAGGTGGGGCATCATAAAAGAATGGTTGAGAACAGTTTTACCAAACTGGGAATCATTTGTTTACTATAAAAGTTTTTGCAGTATTTCTAAATGTTTATGACATCTGTAATAGAATTCTAGCTACTCCATTTTTTCTTTTTTTCTTTTTTTTCTTTTTCTTCCCCACACAAGTTCAAAGCTTACTCTATTGTGTTTTTTGGTACATATTTCTTGAAACTGCTCTTGGCAACCCATGTGGGGGCAAAATAACAGTAAGAAGAGAATAAAGAACAGCAGAGACAAATTGCACACTTGCTCCCATCCTCTGTGCTACCTGTCATCTCTCTGAAGGGTTGGAAGGGAATGAAAACAATGTGTGGCATGAAGAAGGCGAACTGAAACAGTTTTTCTTCTTTGTTTCTCAACATCTGAATCAGCAGTTAAAAGGTTTTGGTTAAAAAATTAAGCATAATTCCCTGAATCAAGACTGTTTTGACAGCAAAAAAGCATTATCTCAAATTCCATTTAGGCTAGCATTTACAAGGTAAATGGAAAAAAGCAAGGTCATGAGACTTGGCATACATGTGTCTGGCCATATTGCCTGCTGGCACTGTAGTTACTGCTGTAATATTCTGTAGCTGTGACATATAAGTAAACAGAGATTCCCATAGTCAAATAGTGGTCATGTAAATATTTTGTTGTTCTTGTTCCTTGAGCAGTAATCAAAGAGAAAATGATAACATGGCTTTTAGAAAATTTGCAAGTTTTGCTAGCATTTGACAAAGCACAGCAGGAAGTTCAATAGTAAGCAACACAGTGGTAGTGAATGCATTCTCTTGTTTCCATGAACAGCCAGCTTGCTTGTTTCATTAGATCTCATATGACATTAATACCAGCTAATAACACTAATGCCAGCACTGATAAGTTCCTAGATGCTGAGATGTGACTGTATCAACATTTAATTTTCAACAGTTTATGGGCTGATTCAGCCCAGTTCTGTGAGTAGCGGGGTGGAGGGAATTTGCAAAATCCGCGCCTCCAGAAAAGAGAAACAGAGGACCCCAAAATAATTAAAAACAGCGGCAACAATCTGAGGAGAAACAAACTAATTTTCTAAATATAGTATCGGAATGCAAGATAACACACCATAATACAATATAATTGGAATTGAAACTAATAAATCAAATATAATGAGAAAGAGAATGTCCGAAAGGTAGATAGGCCTCACCATAACACTGAGGTGAGATGTGCAGACCAGTTGAGCAGCAGGGAGATGAAGAAGAGCAGACAAAGAAGTGCACATCAGGTGACCTTGCCAGGAGTTAAATCTTCTCTCTGACCTCAAAGGCCCCTGGGGAATGTAGTTCTTTTTTTCCTTCCGGGCAGTTATCCAGAACTAGAGCACTGACAGTTAAACTCCCAGTGCACTACATGATGTTTTGATGTGGAATACTGATAAGCAAAAATTATAAAACCATGACACTAATTAAACTGATTTTGTGAATGAAGTTTCAGCTTCTCGGGAAGGAAGTTTTATAATATTTTACTATGTTCATAACTAACAATCTTCTGCTGTTGTAATCTTTCATGTATGAAATGTAAAATACAAGGAAGCCCTGCTCTAGACTATTTGAAATTGTTTCTGTTACAGAGGTGCAAATAAGTCTGCAGAATCTAGGGAGAAAATCATCTTACTAACATTGCGCCCTCATGCAAAATTTTATTTTTGATAGGTTATCCTTTTTTTATGATATAATAGGTGTAAAACAAATATTTTTTTCATTCCTTACTCTAGACAATTTGGCACTTCATATTTCTTCAAATGTGAATTGCTCTGGTGAGGCTGCAACCTGAGTACTCTGTCCAGTTTTGGGGCTCTTGCTGCAAGAAAGACATTGAGACCCTGGAGTGGGTCCGAAGAAGGGCAACAAAGCTGGTGAGGAGTCTGGAGCACAGGCCTTACGAGGAGCGGCTGAAGGAGCTGAGATTGTTCAGTCTGGAGAAGAGAAGGCTCAGTGGAGATATTATTACTCTCTACAACTACCTGAAGGGAGGTAGTGAGCTGAGGGTCAGTCTCTTCTCTCATGTGACTAGTGATAGAACTACAGGGAATGGCTTCAAGCTGCACCAGGGGAGATTTAGGCTGGATATTGGGAAATACTACTTTTCTGAAAGAGTGCTCAAACATTGGAATGGACTGCCCAGGGAGGTAGTGGATTCACTGACCCTAGAGGTGTTCAAGGAGTGTTTGGATTTTGTGTTGAGGGACATAGTTTAGTGAGTACTATTGGTGATGTGTGGATGGTTGGACTGGATGATCTTGAAGGTCTTTTCCAACTCTGGTGATTCTGTGATTCTGTGAATGGATTTCAGTGGTTCATTACATGAGTCGGTAAGAATGAAAACTGTGGCTTCAGTTGAATTTATAATAAGTTCTATGTTGCTTTCAATAATAAAATTAAGCTTAAAGCAATTTTCTAAAACAAGATTTTTCTTAACCACACACAGTACTTGAAAAACCATTTAATATTGTTTTTAATTCAGTGTTCATCTAATATGAAGATCTATGAAAACCAAGTTCAAAATAGGAAGATATTCCAATCTCAGCATAGACCGTTGAATTTATTTGCACTTGTTTTTGTTCAGCATCAGGAACTTAAATGAAAGCTGCTTATCATCTTCACACATTTAATTTTGAATTGGCATACTTAGTTTAAACAATGTTATGCTTAAGGTTTCAGGAACTGGATTGTCTGTACTAATGTTTTGCAAAACTTTTTTTTTTTTTTGTTACTAGTTCTAATTTAATTTATATATCTCTCTTAATAAATTGATGTTCAGACTCTAACTTCTGTTAAGGCGTTTTAAAGTAGGACACTATCAAAACTGCAACTTTACCACTTTGCTAACCCTATAGTTTGCTTCTTTCATGACTGAAACACATGTGAATTATACCTCAGTGAAACATGCTCATTTTTCCTCATGGAAATCACTTAGCTTTTGTATGTGCAGCAGAACAGGTTGATTTCTTGTTCACAAATTATAGAATTAAAGAATTGATCAGTGTTCCCTTAGGATAAACTGAGACAAAACAACTTGTGACTATGTTAGTATTATATTAACTACATCCCAGGGGCAAAGCTGATAGTGAATAGGCAGAGACAGTTGAGACACTTCCTAATTTTTTGGCTGCTTGCCTTTCAACACTATTACTGATCTTTTAATGTAATTGTGTGTGTAATAGTAAGAAATTGGATTATTTTATCTGCCTGTGTGTCTATTATCTCTTTCTTAGAAACAGAGAATATAATGAAAACAGAACTCTTTGTTGTTTTTTTTTTAATTTTCTCCTTTTTTCTTCTTTTTTTCTCTCTTAAGTGTTGTGCTGTAGTATTTATTTATTTTTTTCAGGTTTGTCAGTTATTCTTTTTAGTGTTCTTTATTTTTCTGTGGCTTCTTATTCTGTTTCCTTAAAATCTAAGAAACCTTTTTTCTCTGTCATCACTTGTTCACTATAGGTTTTTTGGGTTCAAAGGGTAGGTCACTGTTGAAGATGTATTTTTCTTTCATTTCTTTTTCCAACTACTGGGTGTTTAATTGAAGTCATTGATCATTCCAGAACTATAGCACACTCAAGGTTACATTCCAATTCTTATTTCAAGTGTTCTTTTAATTTTCACTGAGTATTTAGTTAAATATGTTTATGGTATTAATGCAGTTTTCTTGGATTAAATCTCCCCATATTTTTCATGGTTCTTTCACTATATAAAATGTATGACACTGAAGCCAAAGCAACTTGAATAGAAGGAAAGAAAATATTACATTATACATATTTCAATACAAGTATATGTAGTAAAAACTGATATAAATTTCTAAAAGTATTATAGCTATGCATATACACATACATATGTACTTATGCACATACATACATTTATGATCCACTGCTGATCTGAAAATATTCACCCTCTGATTCTGTACTACCTAAAGCTTGTCTTCATAACTTCTGTCATGACATACTGTCAAGGATTAAAAAGAAAAAAAGATATTTACTGTGCCTAGTGCTTCGTATCATAGTTGATTCTCACAAACTTTTCCTTGTGCATTCACTGAAATATTATAATTTTTGTTTGATGAGTGACATACATTCACAGTGTCTTCATTTTGTTCTGTGATACTCCATTCAGATTCAGCAGAGTTCTGTAATATTAAAAAATTCCTTTCTTACACATATTCTTTCAAGACTCCCTGCCAGAATCACTGAAAGTTCCCATGTGAAAACAGTCTTGGTAGAGCATGGAGACACATTCAAGGTCCACTGAGAAGAAATGCTTGCTGCTTGCAGCGTATCTCTGTGAAAAAGAAGTAGGAAAAAACACTTATCCACATACAGAACACCATGGAGCTGAATTCCTCCAAACACACGGGTTGTTGACAAAGAGATAACCATTTTAGTTTTGTTTCTTTCAATACAGCTTCCAACAACATGCCTGTGAGAGGTTATAAGACTCCAGTGATGGAGATGAAGGACAGTTTCATCAGTAAAGCCTGGATCAATACATGACTTGAAAACAGCCTTTATCATGTAGAAATAATCTAAGCAATGCAATATAGGGCAAAGTTACAATAAATTCAGTGCCTAAAGGTAAAAAGAAATAATCTTTCATGATAAAAAGATTTTGTTTGTAATTCTGTGCCTTGATTCAGCAGGCCAGCTAGAATAGCCCAAGGAAATACCACCAGCACAAGGAAGGGGATTACAACAGCAGATATCTTAAGGGAATTTTATTTTATATTCTCACAATATAACAGTCTGTAAATGTTCATATGAGAGATCTTTATTATTGTTATAAATCAGAATATTTAGGACATATCACATTAACTATATATTCTGACAGATGCATTATATAAAATTATTCTGCTTTTCTTGGTAGTTTCTTAAATTAAAACTTATTACTTCTGTGCTTTATGTTGAACTACTTTACTATTTCATAGGGAAGACAAAAAGTACAGAGGAGTCTGATGGTAATGTTAGTGTCTAAAACTATGGAAAAGAGCTCAGTCTATCTCAATGTTCTTGGTAAGTCCAGACAACAATATATTGAAGCTTTATGTTATGGATCATTTACTCAAGTCTTCTGATGTGTTAGTTAAAATAAATGGCCTTTTTAACTCCTTTACTAACAACTTATCTGAAGATCATTAATGCAGATATTTCTCATAGAAAATTTAGTCGAAAAGTAATTAAAATAGGTTTTTTTACATATATCCAGTCTTTCAGTCTTTTTTTTTTTTTTTTTTTTTTTTCAATGTATAGACATACATGTAATGGAATAATATATGCATATGTATATATTGATCTCCATCAGAATTATGTTTAAAAATAAATTAAAAATTATAATCTTCATTAAATAAAATAAAAAAAAAAGAGGAGAGGAGAGGAGAGGAGAGGAGAGGAGAGGAGAGGAGAGGAGAGGAGAGGAGAGGAGAGGAGAGGAGAGGAGAGGAGAGGAGAGGAGAGGAGAGGAGAGGAGAGGAGAGGAGAGGAGAGGAGAGGAGAGGAGAGGAGAGGAGAGGAGAGTTAGGTGGTGTGTGTAAAAACACAGAAAAAACATTTCAGTTATTTTTCACTAACAATGAAATAATATTGAATGTAAAATTATTACAAAACATAACTTTATTTTCATTATTTTCCTTGCATGTCACATTCTAACAGCCCCTAATGTCTGGACATAAGGGATAAAAAGGCTTGCTCTGTGGCTTACTTGTTTTCAGCATAACTTGTGCAAATCACTGAAGGTTGAGATGTTCACAAAGTGTGAGAAATTATTTCAGCAACAGCTGAGGCTCAAAGTGTCTGATAGTATACAGATCTAACTAATTAAAAAATAATACAGATCTCCTAAATCTTTCTGGGGAAAAGAATACTCACAGTTGTGATGAAGGAAGCATAATGAAAGGGCATATTCCAAGATGCAGAAAGGAGAAGATTTGGTAAAAATGTCTCAGAGAAGGTGTACTGTGTAAGAGATGGATTTTAGCAGTTGAGCTAGATTGTAAGGCATCTGTTTAGGTCTTGCTGAGTGGTGAGAATTAATATCTAGAGAATTCTAGGATTTAGAATTGCCTATAAATATAGAAAACCAGAAAAATAAAGTGAATCTCCCTACAAATGCTTTTATTTAAATCACTGTCAAGCCATCGAAGGTAGTTCATCAGTAACCAGTAATGAACTCATGTTTCCTGTATGTATTCCTTGGTCAAATTATTTATTAAATGAACACAAGATGACTGTTTTGCTTGCTTTTATAATTGAACAGAAAGTAGTATGAAAGAACAAAGAACAAAAGCTTTAATTATTCATATCAAAGGGCCTAATGTTTGCAAGTGAAGAAATTTTAGGCAAAAAGAGTTAAGGATTATATAAAACTCTATTATGAATCTCTGAAAAGCAATATATATTTTTTGCACTCAAATTTAAATAAAATTATGACATGTAAGATTTCAACACATATCCTAGATATTGATGAAATATTAAAAAGGAAATCATTAGCCTTTTATGTGAGTTGTATTTTTTTCATAGTGTGCCTTCACCTGGTTATAGCTTTCTAACAATCTACTAAAGAGAACTGGAGCTTCCTGGAGTCCAGTTCAAATGTATTTACGCACTATCATTGAAAAGGTTTTAGTGTTTCCAGTGTACATCATAATTAAGCTATAAAATATACCATTACATGAAAGATTAATGCATTCATATAGATTCATAATTTAAACATTCCTGTATGTTTGGAATTCTAATACACAAAACTCTTTCTATCCTATCAACAGCATTTCTCATATTTTTGCTTATTTAAATAATTAACTAATGGATTAAAAAGAAATTAAGTTTTCACATTTTGCTTCTGACAGGGTCCTGTCATAGACCACTCTTAATTCTGAATTTCATTCTGCTTTCTCTCTTCTTTACCACGCTCTTTCTTTTCCATGTAAATAGATATTTTAGAGCTCAAAAACTTTCTTTGAAATCACATTAATTTGTTGGATATGTGTAACTTTCATTACTTTTGCTGAAGTCTGTACGGCTTTTTTGCCCTCTTCACAAGATATAATATCACATTTGGCATTTAATATATGTTACTTGCAACTATGTAGTACATGTACATCTCTAATTGATACTTTTTTTGTTTCATTTGTTCTCATTTGGGGAACTGAGCATCTTTATGGCATTGCATAATGCTATAGCTGTTTACCTAGCAATAATCATTGAGCAGGCTCCTGACAGACCATTTCTCCAGCCTGTCCAGGCACCTCTGGATGGTCGTACAGCCCTCTAGGATATCAGCCACTCCTCCAAGTTTTGTGTCATCATGCAAACTTGCCAATAGTGACCTCTGTTCAGTCACCCAGACCATTCACGAAAAATGTTGAACAAAACTCGATCCAGTATGGACCACTGAGATACAACATGGGTTGCTGGTCTCTAGTTGGATTTTGTGTTTCTGATCACTACCTTTGGATGTGGCCATTAACAGCATTCTTAGTTCACCTAGTCCATACACCAACAGCTTGTTTACGAGTATCTCATGGGAGACACTATTGAAAATTCTAGTAATGTCAAGGTAAACAATATTTACTGCTCTCTTGTCAGCTATCTAGAGTCATTTCATCATAGAAGTTGATTGAGCATGTCTTTCCCTTGGTGAATCCACAATGACTACTCTTGATGATTTTATTTATCTACATGTGCATGGAAAAAGTTTCCAAAATGTGCTGCTCCATCATCTTCCTAGCAATTGCGGTTAAGTTGACTGATCTGTAATTCCTTAGGTCTTCCTTCATGCCCTTAGTGAAAATAGGAGTGACATTTCCTTTCCTCAAAGAAAATTTTATTCCCAAAAGAGCATTTTATTCCATAAACCTTGTTATGCTATTCTAAATGAAATGCTGTTTACTTTTTTTCCAAAACTGAGAAAGAAAAAAATGCAGAAACTTGCTGTAAACACAGACTTGCTTTACAAATACATATTTGAAAACCTTCACTATTTGAATACATTATCGAGTAGAAATTAACACAAATTCATGTTTCCAAATAATTAAAAAAAATCAAATGGCATCTGGCAGACACTGACTGCCTAGGAAGAAAGTTGCCCTTCTGGAATATAAAAAAAGACAATGTTTCTGTAAGTCTTTTGAAACCCAGTGAACATAGAGAAGACAGAGACAATGCAGATAGATATATAAAAAAAAAAAAAAAAAAGAAGAAGAAAATAAGGCCTTTGACTGAAAATGGATGGTTCAGCAAAGGCTATTAAGAAGTTAAAATCTATCTTTTATTGTCTCATTAAATTTTAATGTGCTTTCACACATCTACATTAGCAAGCATTTCTTCACAGACAGAATACATTTTTGTATTACTTAAAATAATGTTAGGATTAGTTTTGAGAGCCAAAAAAATAGAGCTCATGTTGAATTAATTCTTTAAATAGTTCAGGTAAAAATTTAATACTATAGCACATATTGCAGACTTGAAAATATCTCTATTGCTATGAAAAATAAAGTTAATAATATCTGCCAGCTTTAAAGAAATATATATATATAAATTAAAAAAAAAGTTTTGGTTTTTTGGTAGGGTGTTGTAGTCAGATTTATAGGCAAATAAAAGTTAACAACTTTAAGAATGGGTATATTTTATACTATTATCATTATTCTCCCTGGAGAGTTTTCTTCTATTTACAAGCTTATAAACTCTCTTTGTTGAAAGACATGAGTGTCTGTGTAAACACCCTTTTCTTTCTCTGCATTCCTTCTGTAAATCCTGAGAAACCCTGGAATTTCACACTGTTCAACAAGAGCAGTGACTGGGTAGTGTAAAAATAGACTGAGTTGGCAAAGCATCCCTTGCATGTAGTAGAGCTTCATTATAGAAATGAGAGGTTTGGTGAATGGGCTCCAGAGCTGTTGCCAGCGTTCATTTTTGGCAGATGACTAAAAGAGATGGGTGTCATGTGAAAGGCATTTTCAAGGTGTCAGGGATAAACATTGGAATACTGTGGCACAGTCCAAAATGAGTACTATAAAAAGAAAAATATCCTTGATGGAAAAGGATTATCAAGAACATTGTTGTGAAGTTACTTCCAGGAACAAGAACACCAGGAGCTATCCATTATAGGCTACTGCCCTTAGTACAAAGGAGTCTAGGGATGATATATTTTTTATGGATAGGCAATATACAAAAGTCTAAACCACTTAAAGTATTATTTAAGAATAATATTCAGACAAGGCTCTAAGAATTGTCTTTTTTCACAACTTAATACACATCAAAGAAACAATCAGAAACAAATTTTATATATAACTAATGAAAATGAAGTAATAGCGCTCATTTTATTTTAGTTAGGTTTTCTTTTTGTGTGTGTTATTTTTAATTAATTACTACTAAAAAAAATCAAACAAGTGTTCTCTCTTTGATCAGCTTGACGACAGTTATTCTTTTCCTCTGTCACAAGCAGAAAGTTTTAATTAAAAAATCACTTAATTTTGAGACATAAACAAGAAACAAAGTGTTCTCATGTTAGGTGGATATTACCGAGCTTCTATGGAAGCAATGCAGTATACAAATTTTAGACTTTGTGTTTAGTTTACATGATGTAGTTATTTTGTATTTACTACAGTTAAATTCATGCAACTTTTTCTTCTTATTTTTCTTTTTATTTCTACTATGTCACATGCATAGTCTCATGATAAACTGCTTAGAATGAGGCTTTTATTAAACAACGCTATAAGAATCTTTACCTCCCCAAAAGGCTTAGCTCTGAGACAATTCTCATCTTTCACAGCCAAAAGCCAGAGGATGCATCTAACTTAGACAAGATTCTATATATAGATTCTATATTTACAAATTATGCATTGATTTTTTTTTCTCTGGTAACAGTCTGACATGCTCTCTTTTGTCTTAATATTATCATCATTATCTATTGTCTAACTTCTTTCTTTCTATAATAATGTTAACATCCCTGTGGTACAAGGAAATAAGCTACGACCATACATTATTTTTACAACAATTAAATAATTTATCAATTCATTCATTTTCTTTCTTACTTGCAAGGTTTTCTATCCTACCTATCAGGCTTCCTTTTTTTCTGAAGACCAAAGTATGCTTTAGTTTGTGGCTGAATCACAGAAGCAATCTATCTGTCTATTCAAATTTTGTATTTAACAAGTAAAATCATCAAGAGTTTGATAGCAATCAACAAACTGAATAATATCTATTAGTGCTACATTCTTTTACAGAATCCATGCCAAAACAGTGAAGTTATAACTCTGTAACTTCACATTTCAGGATTACAGAATTTTTTTATTTCATTTAGCCAGCATAATTATAGTGGTATTTATAAGAAACTGTGATTTTTAGATTGAGTTTAACGGGTTGCCAAAGGTACTGGACCATTTCCACAGCTTCAACTAGCCCTCTTGGCTCCTGAACCAGCTCCCAGTATGTTTTTTTTCTTTTTCCTTTCTCTCAGTATTTATTTCTACTTTGTACTTCTTCCCCTTGTTACAGTAATTTCCACAACAGGCAAAAAACTCAATCAGAAATATGTCAAAATCATGTTCATAATGTGCCAAGAACTGTAGCACTCACTGCTCTCTGTAAATAATTTTTAATTACATGTTCAAAACTAGGATCATCCAACTTATTTTTGTTGGAAATATTACTGATTTGTTGGAGGTGTACTCACTCAGTACAGGAGAGATGTAGATGTTAGACTGCATCCAGAAGAGATGCATACAAAAATGACCTAAGGAATGGAACACCTTCACAATGAGAACAAGCTGAGAGAGGTGGGACTGTTCAGCCTGGAGAAGAGGCCTGAAAATGCCTTTCCAGTATCTAAAGGGGGGCTATAAGAAGGAAATCTCTTTAGCAAGGTTTGTTGTGATAGGAAGGAAAAACGGTTTCATACTTAAAAGGGAGATGTAGATTTGATATTAAAAAAAAAAAAAAAAAAACAAACGTTATGATAAAGACTGTGAAGCACTGGGACATGTTGCCCAGAAATGTAGTAGATGCCCCACCCCTGGAGACATTAAAGGTCAGGCTTTGAGGAATCTAATCTAGCTGTAGCTATCCCTGTTCATTGCACAGGAGTTGGACAAGATGACCTTCAAGAGTCCTTTCCAATTCAACTGATTCTATGATTGCTTATTCCTGCTTGATAAGGAGTTCCACCCTTTCTTTCTCTGGGCTGAAGAATTACACCTTTATGTCTCCACGATCTTAGAAAGCATAGCCTAGGAAGGACAAGCAAGCAATATGATCTAAGAATTTCTCTGAAGGTTTCTGAATCTTATATATTGCTATACTAATACAACTAAGGGTTTTTCATAGTCAGGCTTATACAAAAACATGTGGTAATGTAGTTATAAATTACATAATTTATATATATTTTTTCCCACATAAGTTCATCATTTTTTCTTTACCAGAGATGAAATTTATTATTTCTACTCTAATAGCACAATTGATATCTACTATAGAGCCCTGCATAGTGCTTCTGTTCTTAATTTTTCCATTATTACTAATGCAAGCATACCCACCAGCACGACTATTTAAACTGTACAGTCTCCTCAAGTGTCTTTAGCCAAGTAATTGTTTCCTTATGCATTATTAAGATTCATCAGTGAATGCAGAAAAAGACTCATTTCATTTTTATGTTATCTCTAATGCTGAAAAACTGTTGACAGGTTAAACTTGAAATAATACCCATATCCTACAGGGATCTGCAGCAAAGGAAATGGACATAAATGTTATTTTAGAGAGTGATTGTGAAAAATGAAATGTTTGGGTAGAGATTAAAAAATACCCACAAATAGTATTCATCATATTTTTGTCTTAATGGTAATGCAGACATACTTGAGTATGCTAATGCTTTTTCTGCTTTTCAAATAAATACAGCATGAAGGGGTGTTTCAAGAAACAGTGAACATACCGTGTACTTCCCTGTACGACATCTCTATTGTATTTTGCATTTCATACCTTTTTTGATACAAATGTGTTTTTTTTATTGTGCCCTACCTCTTTAAATGAAACATACATTTTTCTTCAAGATTGCGCAGATTTGTGAGAGCCATAAAATATTAATGATGAAAGCTTGGGGAATTAGTTGTGTCAGTGACTACAGGTTTATCTTGTTGTCAGAGCTTTCTCAGTCTAACCTACTTCTTTTGTGTGATCTCCATCAGAAATGATATACTGTAGAAAGTATTATGCCAGTTCAGGTTAAAATATATATGGCTTTTCAAGTCAGATAGAGGGCCATTTTTATTTAATGATTTAGGTTTATTTACTGGCTTTATAGATTTTGCTGCAGTTTTGTTATTGAAAAGCAGACCCTGTTTGCCTGTCTGCTACTTGCTTTTTATTTTCCCCAGTATCACACTACTCAGCAGAATGCTATTGCTTACATGGAGCTGGAAGAATGGAAAGAAGAATGGAGAAATTATAGCTTACTTCATAATCTTGTGCCACAACAGGGAAAGTATCTTTATCAGGCTAGCTTCCATAAGAATTAAAGCAGCACAGTAGAAGCTAAGAGAATTTTGATTTTTGACCACTGTTTTAGAATGGAAAGTAATCGTATTCTCTTCCTTACCTATATATATATATATATACATATATACATATATAGATATAGATATAGTTCCACATTGACAAGGCTTTACTATTCAAAACTTCTCTCAGAGAACCCTTTCCTAAGTTGAGGAATATGTTCTTTTTATTTGTCTGCATCACTCTTCTTGGTTAATGTCTTTATTAGTTAGCGAGTGTCTACACGTGTTAGTTAAAATAAAACGACTTTTAGACTAAAGAAGTAGCCATGATATTCTAATAACGTTGACCTGTGTGGAGCAGATTTTAATGAATTATGCAGATAACGGTGTGCACAGGAACAGATATGATGACTCTGCAATAAAAAAAATAAGATGAATAGCATGAGAGGATCTCAGGCTAGAACTCCATGAAGGACAATGAGATGCCCATGTCAGTAGTCTGTGACTAGTCCGTGACTAGCAAAAACTAAGTTTTCATTTATTCTGAAAGAAAGTTATGTTTAACTGTATAATGCATCATCAGTATGTTTATTTAAGAAGAATAAAACAAAATGATCCCGGGTATAAATATATGTATGAATCAAAGCCGGTGTATAGATGGTACAATACAGCTCTTACATTCCTTTTAGTCTGAGATAGAAAATTGTTTTCTAACACTGAAGTATTGCAAACCACTTGTTGCCAAGATTAATATTAATGTACAAACATGCAAATGTTGTCTTTTCCATGTATGCTGTAAAAGAAAAATTAATAGAACATAATAAGAATGTAAAAATAGGTCTTACATAAGTTCTGCATTTTTGTTTTTACAGTTAGGTTAAATTCTCTAGGTCACACAAATTCCATATCAGATTAGTGAATAACACTCATTACTAAATGCAGCAAAATTCTTCAGGAGAACCTAAAAATAATGATAATATGTATTTTTATATCCTTGGAAGATTGTCGGTTTATCAACACAAAGTTTTTGCATTCTTTCCTCCTACTTGTATTTTCCATATTGACATGCATTTGTTATTTCCATGGGGAAATAACACGGGGAAATTAATCAATCTACTTACAAAATAATTTGAATAAAATAGTTCTGCTTTCCTAGACCCTCCAGAAATTACAGTGAGATTCTAAAGACAGGCATCATCTCACCTAATCTATCATCTTCTAACAGTGGAATCAATAGAAAAACACAATTTACTTATTCACAATGCCCTTCTTAAACACTTATCTTAGTATGATTTTAGGTACTGTAGTGAGTGTGGAGTTCTGCCTTCATGGCACAAAGCAAAGCATAAGAAACAGTGACACAGGAGTTAACTGTTGCCTTTATGCCTCATCCATTTTTTGGTGCCACATTGGTAATTAAGTTTTGTCTTCTTGATTATTCTGTAAAATTATCTTCCATAAACCTCAATGTTAAATATATATTTTCACCAAAAATGAACTTTAATCATATATCATAATATATCAATATCAATAATCACAGTTGTCTCACTCCAATTTTTAGGAGGGAGAGGAGGTTCTTTTATTATCTATATACCCGGCGTGAGATTAAGAAGCAACGGTTCAAATGTTGGTCCAACCAGTTTATTACAGATCTTAATCAGGGGAAATGGGGAAGGGGAGAACGGACACTATTATGAATTAGGGTAATGGGGGAAGGGAAGGAGGGCGATAGAAAAGAAGAAAAGAAGAAGCAAGGAGTCTTTATAGGCAGCAAGAGGAACATCATCACCACCATGGATCCAGCGTGGTTCGTAGTTCAGTCTTTGATCTTCAGTAGTGGTGCGTCGTCGGGCATTGTTGTTCTATTGACGACGAAGGACGACGACCATGGCGATGATGGCCCCTTTTCAATGGTTTCAAAGTGGTTGAATCAGCGGTCTTTGCAGTGACAGCTCAAATCCAAAGTGGTTGAGTCAGCTCTCCTTTGAGTGGCAGCTTCTGGCTCTGGGATCTCAGCAGAAAACTCCTTTGTTCTTATCTTCCTGGCCTTGCCAGCAGATAAGAGGGAGCAGGGAGCCGCCAACTTGTATCTTGCCTTCGCAGGATACAATGGCATTGTCCCTCAGTCTTCCATAGCAAACAGGAGTTATTTGGTAACAGGTTAGATCTTCTGCCAGTAAACAGTCCTGAGCACTATCTTCCGAAGGCAAACAGTTCCAAAGATGTAAAATTGTCCACACAGCGATGTTGATTGCCACACAACATCCATCACTTGCCTCCTCAACAAAATACCTAAGGAAGCAAACTTTGAGCCAGAAAAACAAAGAAGGATTCTCACAACAGTATATTGTCCATTCCCAGATTCCTGCAAACACTTTCCCCAGCAGTGTCTACTTTCTTCCCATTTCTTTAACTCCTTGATAATCTAAGATATGGTAGTTTTGCAGTACCAGAAGCATACTCACAAGGTTCCAGATTTGCTGCAGATTCTGGGCTATTTTTGTTTTGCTGGTATTTCCCCTATTTGTCGATAGTGGTTCATTACGATCATTTCCAAGGGCTGGAAGAAGTAAGGAGTTTCTGATAGGACATGTTGAAAAAGAAACATAGGTCTCAAGAAGTACCAACACTTTGTAAAAGACAACATAAGATTTCTCCTGAAGTCACCACGAATGATATGCCACAGCTGACTTTTGTTCTGTGTCCATGTGTTTCAAGGAGCAGAGGTAAGGTGGCAGTAGAGGACTACAACATGTGCCCATGGAATCTAACCATCCACATCACTATCAATTACATATAATTTTTTTTTTTTAACTTCATTATTGGTTAAGGGAAAGGGAAGAGGAAAGAAGTATATTTTGTTTTATTCTGGAATAAAACAAAATATCAAATTATATGTTTCCCAAACATGAGAAGAATAAACACTTTACTATGGCATGCTGGGTTTTTGCACTGTGAAATGAAATCTCCTATCATTCAGACTTTCTAACTACCAGTATGCTGTACAGAGCAAATCTTTTAGCAATTAAGTTTTCAGTTAAAGTAATTTCTGCTTCTCTACATCTTCAACCTATTTTATGCTTTTCTTTCTGTTCTTTTTTTTTTTTTTTTTTTAATATTCTGACTTGTGCTATTAAGCTCAACTTGGAAATAATAAGCTGCAGCTATTCACAGCTATCAAAATTTTGAGCTACACTGTAAGAAGACAGACAGACCCATGTAAAGCTTATTTTCTTTCTAATATTTCTGAATTGAAACATTGCTCTTAGTATTACAGACAAATATCTCCCAAGCCTCATTTTTCTTAGCTAAAATCATGTACACTCATAAAGGAGATCTGTTTTTTATTCAACCTCACAGGTTATTCATTTCAGAAATGCAGAACACTTTTTGTTAAATGTGATAAAATTGCTCATTATATACACAATAGAAGTGGATTAGCGTGGAAATGGAGCTTATATATCACTTGCAGTTTTTCTCTTAGTTTGCACAATGTTCCCAGTTCTTAATCTGCATTTCTCACATAGTAATTTTTGTCATTGTATTGTATAAAAATGTGGAGAAACTTAGAAATGAAGTACAGTACAGGTAAGAAGCTTACATGTCTATATGTGGAAATACAAAAGTGTTAATACTTTATAAGTTTAGAATCAGAGGTCAGGTGAAAAAAAACTCAGAACATACTACCTATTTTGTAAAGTAATAACAAGTAAATAAATAAATAAATACATACATACATAAAGTTTTCAGTAGAAAAAACTATAGACATTTTTTTCCTTTCTATCCACTCAAACACTCAGTGTATTTCAGCTTGATTCAGCTTGATTTACAAGGAAGACACTAAATGCTTAACTGTCAGACTAAGCAATCTGTTAGCAGGCCAGCTGAATTAACTGTTACTTTAACTACATGTGCTAACATTTCTTTTACATTACAGCATAAATACAGAAGAGCCTACAGTTAAAATACTAAAGAGTGACTACATTGGGCAACATCTACCTGCTTCTGAGAGTGGCAGAATTAATGCAGTTTTAAAAGCTTTTTTTGTTTTGTTTTGTTGTTCTTTTCTTTCCATTCAAAAAAACATCTGTAGTTATTTAGAAATTTTGTTTGAAAAATAATTCTCAACTTTAACACAAAGCTCATCATGGACAAACTTTATGTATTACAGTGGGCCTGCCTCACAATTTCCTTCTCAGGAGCAGAAAATAGTTATAGTTTTGCATCAGCAACAAGCAGCTGAAATCAGTAAGTTAACTCCCCCCCATCTTCTCATTTAACAATAAAGTTATCCATTAATTTACATTTTTTGCATTGCAACAGAAATAATTTATTTTCAGTAATGAACAGTTGGAATTGTAATGCTGAAAAACACAGTTCTCTTTAAAAAGAAAAGAAAGCCTCCTCCTGTAATACTGAAAATAATTCCTTTTTTTTTTTTTTCTGATTGCTTACCATTTTTAACAATGTTTTCAGGACTCATAAGAGATGTGTGAATATTAGTATAAACATTCATACAAAAATGATTTTATATATATATTTATTTCAGATAGGCTTATAATTTTCCCTTGTTGTTATATTCTTTTGACTAAATGCATCAAATCCAGCACTACAGCTAATGCAAATTTTAGAGTTGGAACTGCATCGAGAAATGTTGCAATTGAATGAACAAAGACATACTCTGTGACATCTCTGAGAAATTATGATGTAAAGCATAAGTATTCTTATCAAAAAAATTATAATTAAGCAGAAGACTGGAAATAAAACCATTATAAGTGTCCTAAATAGCTGCGCCTTCTGAAAAGGAATAAAAAAGTTAAGAAATAATTCATCATTGCAAGTTACTTTCAGCAATATTTAGGAAACAAGTCATTTTTTCTTTCACAAATCACAGATCTTAGAATACCTCACGTTGGAGAGGACCCTTGCTCAAGTACAGACAACTAGAACAGATACTACACCTCCTTGAAATTACAACTGTCCTATCAGAAACTAGTATTGAAACTAGGATAACATCTAAATACATATGAATAATTTTTGGTATCCTAACTATACCACTGTTTCAGCAAATGCTTCAACAATATAAATTTTAAAAATATTGCTTTTAGTGGAAGAGTTCAGAATGAGTGATACGGATTCCTAACATTTTAAGAACTAGCAATGGAAGTTAAAATAGTTTTGGTACGGCAAAGTACCTGGATAATTGTCATATAGTTAAATGTTATCTGACTACTTTTCTGTATCAGGTAAGGATCTTACGACTGTATTCATATGTAATTAGAATATCACTGCTGACAGATCAACAAGGTGATTACAGTGCTGTCCATTCAAAGGAAACAGACAATTTGCGCTCCTGAAAATGTAGTTACAGATGTGACACGTTCATCTCCAAACATTAGCTAAGAAATTTTGAGAATTCAGGGAACAGATGTACTGTAATATAGTTTTTACATTAAGAGAAGCAAATATTTTATCTAATGATTTAATAAATGAGTAAATAAATAAAGAATAATTCAAAAAAGACGAAGGGATTTTTTTATGCAATCATGACATGAAATGAGGATTAGGTATGAGAATGCAAAATCTAAATTACAATAAATGCAGAAAGAAGAATGAGCAGAAAATTTTAGAAGTAAATAGCATTAAAAAGACAAACAAACAAACAAAAATCCTAGTATGGGCATTAACATCAGGAAAAAATTTACTCGGGTACACTAAGAAAAGATTCTAAAAATTGTTGGACATATGTAGGAGGGAATATCTGTCTGACAAGGCACTGGAAGTCAGAGGAATGTAAACTCCATGGTAAAGATTTATTATTTAAGATCTATTATTTTAAAATATGAAATGTACAACTTAATATTATTTTATAATTTAGTCTTAATTCAAAAAAGCTTAAAAATACATTTACATGTAATTTAACAGTGGGGATATTTCTTTTATGGCTTGTTTGTTTGTTGAAGGCAATTCTATTATCTAATTTGCATCTTCAGCATGTCCTGAAAATCTAACTTCTTGGTCTAGTTACTGTCAAATTATCCCCGACTACCCATAACAGTCATTCATTACTAAACTGCTACTCAGTATTTTATTTTATTCTCTAATAGTCAACATTTACTGTTTTATAACTTCCTAATTGGAGTTAAGTAACAGGTTTATTGACATACATAAACAATTTTACCTGTTTGTTCAGTATGTCCATGTTAGTATAAACAGTTCAACAGCTTGACCTGAAGAAGCACGAGGTAAGTTTTCACATAGGGTCAAATAATCTGTTAGAAGGAGATTAACTTCAGCTTTTTCTGGGATGAGTTTAATTTACACTGGCAGAAGAGTCAAGAAGAAAGCTGAGATGGTGCAAGGAAAGACAGACAGATGCTAGGGACCTGGCAGCAAAAATAGGGAACAGATGGTCTTGATAACAATAATGAAGAAGATGGAGAGGTGGAGATAGCAGATTTTTTTTTACTAGAGATTCAAAGTGATTGGGTAAAGTCTCACCAAGCAGGAACTACTTCATGTGGTAGTTAACTTGAGAGAAAACCTTGGAGGAGGGGCTGTCTTTCAGAGATACAGAGGATCTGGAACTGTTTCTAAATCCTTTTATGTCTATTCTCTCTTGCTTTGAGATTCTATGCCTAAAAATCTAACCAATTTTGATTTGTATTTTAATAGCTGCAGAAGATTAGAAATCAGATAGCTAGTCTGACGTGATCAGGTCTGGAAGATTCAATCAAACAGGATGTGAAGCTTATGAATGATAGCTTAGGTGACTGTACTGCTCCTGGTGTAAACACTTGCTGACGGTCACAGTGGGAGGTGTTAAAAATGGTGTATGTGTTGTTACATTATTTCTTTCAAACTACATTCCAAACCTGATCTTGAGAACTTATCATTTTATTAGTCACCAGAATCAACGGTTTTTAAATACTGAATTTATGAAGAATTACTGTTGCTACTTAGTACACTCTGCATGTGGTGATTACTTTTCCATCCATAGTAAGAATATTTTACGCTAGCTTTACTATTAGTCTTATTACTGGTATTGGCTCTCACTCCAGTTGAAATAAGTTAAATACAATTTGTTTCACTCTGTTAGAAACATTTCCATGCATGGTAGTGTGGCTGTTTAATAGAAGAGGTATTTTTATCATTTCCTTATGTTTAGACTTTCACATTTTTAACAGTACTGATTATAGTCTTTTCTTTTTCATCGTTCTCCAGTTCTTAAAATCTCATTTTGCAGTCTGAGTTAGTTACCTGCTACTTTCAGGAAACTTTTATTAGATAGAAACTGCTTTTTAAAGGAATGTTTAATATGCACTATGTTTAACAATTATGATTGAAATCTATTTCAAATACCTAGACTTTTTAAGTTCTATATGATCTCCCTAATACTCTATAAAGGTATAAATGGTCTTTGATACCTCTGCTGTCACATGCACACTGGTAGTTTTAGACAAGACCATCTTAAATGAAATATTTGTAATTACATATGATTTTATATCCATAAAATTGTACATGACATTCAGATCATGCACCTTATCTTTGAATATTTTTCTTCCTTTGGGTTGCATAGTAGTACAGCTGAAAATCTCTTTAAATAATCACGAAAAGACAATTTGAGTTTACATGTTGGTAATTTTTTTTCCTACGAGAAATATCACAACTACTGAGAAGCAGTATTTTTTTCTAACTGAAATTCTAGCTAAAACATGCTGAGTTATATTTATATCCTTAAGCAGTAAAATGAATGTTGGTTATCTAGGCAATAAAAATGCACAACAGCATTTAAAGAATAACTTACCATGCTGAATTCAATCATATTTTAGCAATATATATCTCACTATTGTGCTTGTTGATACATGTTCCGCTCTTGGACTCTTTCCCAATATGAAAAAGAAGTGAGTGTATGATATAGGCACTGGATCAAAATGAAATACATGTAGATCATGTATAATCTATAATATATTTCTAGTAACCTTTTTGTCTGCTAATGAAAAATAATTTGTCTGCCCACTACATAAACTTACTGAAAATGCTGTCAAATACTACAAAACAACAACAAAAAAGAGATAACATAGTTTTATAATGTGGTATCTGCAGTATCTGCACATATAAGATACAACTATCAGAGATTTACAATTGTTCTTACTCCTCTTGTAATGGCTTTATCTGTTCAAAATATTTTAAAATATGGAAAAATATATGCAACCTTTTTTTCTGATGTTAATGGATAAAAATTATAGGAATCTAATAATTCTTGATTGTCCATCATTTCTTTTAGAAAATGAAATTTTCCAGGAAGTAAAGTAGAAATTACTTTTGATTAAGCACAATAGTAACTTGAAAATATCATATATGTCATATATCATATATTATCCTATGTGTGCATAATACAAACCATGGGTGTCCAACCTCTTGGCTTACTGTGCCTCGCTTAGTGAAGAGGAATTGTCTTGGTCCACATTTAAAATACATAATATGTTTAATGCATATAAATAACCACTTTATTTTTTATATTTTTAAATCATAAAAAGAGAGAGCAATAGAAACACAAAACTTGTGCGATATTCAGCCTTGTTTTTGTAAAACTAATGCATGGATACATTGAGACATAGCACAGATAAATTGATATTTTTATTTTTATTTTTTTTTTTCCCACCTTGAAGACACTTTTAAGTCATTGCATGAGTGATAAAAACCACTAAAAATGTTAAATCTGTGAGTCACTTTTGATTTTCAGGTTCAGGCACAAAAATTCCTTCAGTTCCATAAATGTGTTTCAATCTATAAACCTTTTCCTATTAACTTCAGTTCAAATATGACCAACTTGTACTAGCTTCAATTCATGAAAAATAAATAAGCATGAATATAAACATTTTCACGTTGCCCCATACTGTTACTGTATTTTCTTTACTAAGATTGAAGAAGCTTTTTTTTTTTAAATTCTATGTTGGAACTTCTTTGGACCTCTTTGGAATTGCATGGAGTCCAAATAGCATACTCAAACCCAAATAATATTTGATTCCTGTTATATTTTTGCTGACAGCTGTGTAGATTATCCAGGGAAAAAATAAAAATAATAAAGAAGTAATAGCCTGATTTAATTCCCTTGACTTATATTTAATGAGGTTAATACTCAACTCAACCTCAGGAGTCCAGTCAAGTCATAATGCTATCCCATCATTTTTTGACACAGTTGTTAACATAATTCATTTGTTCATTCCTGGGATTTCATGCATCTCAAGAATGCCAAATTCTTGCTATGTTTATATGCTTAGGAGAAAGGAGCTCAGATCTTGTAGAAAATTATTTTGCAAGCATCTTAGTTTTCTTTGCAGCTTTTAAAATATACTTTTTTTTTTTTTTAATTTTTCAGTTGTGAGGCTTCAATCAGGAAGGAAAAAAAAGTGAAAATTTATTTATTTTTCCTGCAGAGGCTCAAATGTATCAATGATCTAAGCTAGTGTTTCTGTAAGATAATGCTTAGTTAAATCACCTTAGTATTCTGGAGATTCACTCAAGAAATCAACATCAACTCTTTCATATATAGTCTATATTTTGGGTTTGAATTTTTGACTTTTTTTTTAATGTATACTAATTTGAAAATATACTAACAAAAGAGATAATAGATGAAACAAGCTTACAAATATATGTAACTTTAATAAAGTTAGGGACTCTACAGGTAAGGTTGATGATTGGACTTGATGATCTTGAAAGCATTTTCCATCCCATTATTCTATGATTCTATCATATTTGTCATACACAAGTTTAAAAATTCTGTTCTCCATACCTGACAAGCTATTTTGTTGAAGCTGTTTCAAAGTTTATATTTGTTCATCAGTGAACCCTTGGGAAAATGAAGGGTTTTTTAAGTTACAAAATTTATCTCTGATTCAATTTAGCAGATTCCACTTAATGTATTAAACTGACAAACAGAAGGTAGGAGCAAATTGGAATAAGCATCTCCTGAAGAAACTGGGAAATAATCTATTATGAGACAGAGGAAACAATCCTCTCTGTATCACTACTACCCCTTTGAGTAATTAAACACCAGTTTAATGAAATTAGGCACCAGCTGCAATCTGGATATCAGAGATTACTACAGAACAGAGCATGCCGGAGTATGCAGGCTTTGGAGAGATGTTTCCTACACAAATTGAACTAGTTTTACTTGACAGGTCACACAGAGAGAGAGAAAGCAACTTGATAAGTGCCTGTGCTCTATGAGAAGCCATTCTACTTACCTTCATTGATTGGAAATGTCTGTTTATCCTATGTGTAGTTATTCAACCCAGGATTCTTCTCACTTCTGTCTAGAAATACTTTTCTAAAGCCTAAGGAAATCTGATTATTAAGCTCCAAATCATCATTATGGCCATGGAAAGCTGCTAGTGTACATGATCTATTTTCAGGAGAGCCAAAGGATTTCTTTCTGTGAAGGATCTAATTGACTCAGCAGGCAGAATTGACTAAGAATGCAAAAGCACAAGCAGTACTTGCAACAGCGGCTGTAAACCCTTCCCACCACAGCTCCTGCTTAGATTACATGACTTAATTGCACTTCAGAGGAAGATAGTATGTTGTACGTATTATGGTACATCTAAAACTATCTCCATTGGTTATACAATCAACATTAATTAATATACATGATAGGTCATGTCTAGACAAGCTGATAAATAGCAAAGTCTATAGAAAAGCAAAAGTCATTTTGCTATTATAATAGCAAATATAGTTATAAATATAATTATTTATATAAATACAATAGTTATAAATAACTATTTCCATGTTAAAGATGCTTAATCATCAAAATTTATTAAGATTTTCTGAGGAGGGACATTTTTTAAAAAATGAATAAGCAGATTATTGACTCTTACACATGTATATGTAGTCTTCTAAACCTTTTTCACAGAATGAGTTAGTTTATTGATCAGGAAGATTCTATCTGGGAGCTCAGTGGAAAGTCTTAATGAAACACTTATCTGAGAAAAAGATTAGTAACAAAGCCAGTGAAAACCAATTTTCTCACTTTTAATCTCCTAATCTATTTTACATTATTTCCCAGGGGTACCGTGAACTTCACAGATACGTGGTTTTGTGCAAATAATAAACTATAAGTCAGAATCTCACGAATTTGGGAATTGCTCAATAACACCTAGTCACATTTCAAGCTGGATATATGTGTATTTTTTTTCTCTAATCTGAGATACTTAAATCTTGTTTAACTAGAGAGTAAAGGAGCCAGCAATGCCATTTTACCTTTTGGAAATATATAATTATATTTATATATATGAAAAATATATACACATATATGAATATATATATGTTTTGAACGAACTCACCCAATAAATAATCATTGCTTTTTGATCATGGTATTCCAAACACACATTATTATGGAAGTATTGTGAAATGATATGTAAAGATGCCATGCTAAAATAGCCTTCAGTACCTGACATAGGTTCATAGAATGCTATGCAAGGGATGGCTCCTCAGAAGCACAGATTTATCACAAAATATATTCCTTGTTCCACAGCACATAAAACCTCTCAGGGTTCTGCACTTGTGTTAACAGTGCCATGTTGTAACTAGCCACAGAAACTGTGAAGCAAGAAGAGTATGGAGGATTATGACAGCTCAGTGGCTAACACCACCTTTTGAGATTCACCAATGACTGAACCAAATTAGTCATATACTATGTATTCCCTTTAGTATAGTCAGATTGGTGTCTAATAGATTCAAGGAATTTAGTTTGCTACACAAATGCCATATATGATAATCATCCATGAAAGTTTGAACTTGCTGTTGAATACAGCAGTGCTCATATCCATGTCTTCCTTTTATTCACTGATGAGTAAACTGATAAATTTACTGAGTATCTTTTAATTCCACTGCTAATTTCAATACTGAGTCATTTTTGCCTTATTTCTGATGCCACCTAAACCCTCACTCTTGAGTTTCCACCTGTTTCTAAGGTTACTTTCTCTGGTTGTTTTAGTGAGCAGCATTCTCTCCTATACTGTTCTTTTTTCCCTTTGCTTCGTCTCTCGGGATCAGAACTTGAAGGTCTCTTTCAGATTTGCATGCCATTTTTTGTAGCCTAGGTTTTTTCCACATCCCATCAAATCATCACCTGTAACAATTTTTCTAAAATCCATCTTTCAAACTACAACATACTTGATAAAATATATACGCTCCTACCCACTCAGTGATTAATTAGATAGTAGTTTAACATCTAAGTCAATACATCTTCTTACTTTTAGTCACCTCTTCACCTTGATTAGACTTGACCAAGGGATCTACTTTACGTTTTGCCCAGAGCACCACAGCTAAAGTAAGTTTTGTTGCTCTGTTTTACGTCATTCTGATGCTGAAGACATTTCATCCTCCAATAGTATATTGAGTTAAAACTCTACATTTTATATACAAAATTTTGAGTAGTCTATTCATTCTTCTATATCTTTTTTTGACTTTCTATATATAGAATATAAATTTAAGAAGACGTGACAATCTCTAGGACAATTTTAGCATTTGGAGCTACAAAATAAAACAGCAAACCATCTAAAAACTGTATTTATTGCCAGCTTAAAACTCAAGTTCTAAAATCTGGATTTGTTAGCCTCATTCTGAGCTAGAGCTTCTTTTCCCTCACAACAGTTTTTACTTTTCTGCTGCCAGTGACAGCAAACATCCTGCCTGTCAGCCTTAAACATTTTATCCATATTTTCAGGCTTTCAGTAAAATAGACAGTAAATTTTGCTGTGAGTCTGTCTGAGCTCTGTGGACTAGCAAAAACTTATCCATTGTAATTTTCTAGTCTGCCAAAAACTGTAGCTCAGATGTATATGGTAATTTACGGTTCAGTGTCCTTTTTTTTTTTTTGCTTAGCTATGTTTTCATCTTATGTAAGAAGACCATGATACGTGCAGAATTTAATAGTAATCATGTACAAAAATTCCTTTTATTTTTTCCTGTGCTTAATTTGCTATTTGTAAAGAGGACTGAATGGAACCCTTGAGGCATCATCTGCAATCTTCCAAACAGAAAATCTGAAAAAGAAATTGGACGATCATCAAGAAGTGCAAGTAAAGCAGTTTAGTTATACAATAGTGGAATGATATATCTCAGTGCTCAGAAGTGAAGAACCTAATTCAGAGCGTCGTAGTCAAATTAAGGATTGCAATAAAGTTCACAAAGGATTTAGTAATCCAGTCATGACTTTTTGCGAATGTTATCTCAGAATTTTCTTTATATAATTAACATGGTAACAGATCTTGTCTATTGTATGCCCTGGAAGATTAGTGACAGGCAAAGCTTTGTGCCTGATTTGGAAATATATTAAAAAAATGTTGTCATTTCTGACATCCATCTGTTCCTCTGTAAATATGCAACTTTTCTTTAGCTGCTAGGGCACAGCACCCAAGCAACCCAAGTGGAATCATAGAATCATAGAATCAGTAATGTTGGAAAAGACCTTAAGGATCTTTGAGTCCAACCATGACCTAACCATACTACCCTAATTCTAACAACCCTCCATTAAATCACGTCCCTGAGCACCACATCCAAACAGTTTTTAAACACATCCAGGGATGGTGACTCAGAACATAGTAGATGATCTCACTGCTGCACCTCTTTACATTTGTAGACACAAGTAGATCCACCATATTGGTTAGGTAAGTTTATGTTTAGGTTGTAAAGGAAGACCACAGGGTCTTTTAACATTTATCTTTTCAAAGGAAATTGATCAGGTAATTGAACAGTGGTCTCTGAAAGTGGGACAAAGCAAACGTGGCAAATATTGTCAGACAAGATTGAATATGAAATGGTTTGTCACAGTGAAATTGCATATATGTGGTACACAGAAATTATTGCAGAGCTGGCAAAAATATCCTCTTACCTCTGAGAAGGGGGAAAATAAGGAAGAAGCTTTGCTTTTAGCCACTTTTTATTCTTGGAAAAAGCCACCTAGACATCACAACTGAAAGTTGTTTAAAACTTTTAACAGCTTTAAATTTAAATTTAACTTTTTGTTTGTTTGCTTCAAAGACTTGGCTATTAGGAACAGACTATTACTAGAAGTGCATTCAGAATTTGCTTTCTAAAACATTTTTTAAAAATTCTGTTGAGTGTTGCAAATTCTGCAAGAGAAAGCATCATATTATTATGTGAAAATCAGTTCTGATCTTTACAAAGCCTTCACACCTTTACAGGTCTTATAAAAAACAGCTTCTCTCTGTAAGGTATGTGATTGCATATTTTAGTTCATTGTTCTTTTATGTCTGTATCATCTTAGAAAGTCACAAGAATTATAGTTTTAAATTACTATGCATAACAGCACAAGCACGTGTGAATACAAATGTATATTAGAGTTTTGGAGTCTAAAGAGAGGGAAGAAAATGATACATCTCATCTAGAAAGGACAAGAGTTAGAATCCATGCACGTGTATTAATAGCTACATTGTAACTGCTTAATGCTAGCTTTACAAAACAAATTGCACTTATAGAATTCTAATATCTACTTAATTGTGCATGAATAATGGAAGCATAAAATCCTATGGCAAAGTTATGGCTTCATAACTGACAAGTTGAAGCATTTTTTTTTTCAATCTCAGAGCCTTAGTTTTGTGTGACTGTGTATATTCTGCTCAAATGGGCTTACAGAACAGCAAAAAAAATCTTTGTGAGAAGTTCTGATATTTTTTCAGAAGATGACTGGCAGTGCCTACCACTATCTTTTTAACCTTTCATATTTCACTTTTGTAGTGTTTCAAAGTGCCATGTTACAGATTGGAAATAGCGATGCAAGAAAAAGCAGTTCTAGGACAATGTAAGGAATTCCATATGTATGAGGCTTGAATATTTTTAGCTAAAGGCTTACATTATAAGTATGCCAAATAGTACATTCAGACAAACTGTCTGGAAGAAGCAGGTTTTGGAGCAGTTTGATGGCAGTTGAAGACACATCTGCAGTGCCATCTGGTGTTAGTGATTGCAGCTGTGTCTCCTTCATGAAGTGCTGTCAGCAGAGGTTTCATCACAACTGGATGTCCTTCTCTGTAGTTCATCGGGTTGGTAGGGTCCTGTAAGTTTTTTGAGCATAAAAAAATCAACATTGGAACTAAGTTTTAATTTCAATAGTTTCAAGGATTCTGTCTGTAATCAAGAACGTTTTAATGACTTTGTGTGAAACCAACATAATAAATATAAGCAATTTCTACTGAATGTTGGCCATGTGGAACAATTATCTTTCTGCATTAATAGTCCTCCATTATCATTAATAATAATAGCCTTCCTCCAGTCTCACTTGTGTAATTCTAGCAACGCCTGTTTCTTAATTTAACAAAGTAATTATCTAATGAAAATTGCTGGTCCTTAAAGGAAGAAAATATAACCAGAAAATGTAGTTACAAACACCTTCCTCACATTTACTGACTTTGGTCAAAGTTGGTCAGAGCAAAGACAAGGGAGGTACCACAGTGCAATCAGCAATGTGAACAGTCATCCTGTGTCTGAAAAGTCACTTATTTATTCTCAAGCATTCCAAAGGAAAAATTCTCTATGTGCAGCTGCAGCGCATCTCTGATACCCCTAAAGTTGATAGTGGTTCTAAGCACTCTCTGTCTTGCTGCTTGAATTTTCAGCTGTCAAGCTGTCTCACACCGTTCTCTAAGAACTGCCAGTATCTAATCTTTCCAGTGTTAGTTTCATCAGTTTTTAAGAGTGTATTGCTTTGAGAAGGCATAGTTACACCGTGAGAAAAAGTATTTATTTATATATATATATATACATACATATATGTAAGTATACATACATATATGTATGCATGTGCATATGTTTCATGGCCTATTCTAGAACAGGGGCAATCTTTCATTTCCACAACTGATATGGTGTCCTCTGACAGCCTGTTGAATCCACAGATCACCAGTAATCACTGTGCTGTCAGTGGATGGAGGGCAAGAGTTTGAAGATTCATGGCCTTGATAGCTCCTTCCTGGTGCTCATTTCCATTAGACGGTAAGGAAATGCAAAGGACTATTGTAAATGTATCTTAAAAAAAAATGCCTACATTTGATTTATTCAGATTCATGGTGGTCAGTCTGCTTTGGTTCTGCCCACCCTGAAATAAACAGGGACAAATCTGGCCAATTTATGAAAAATACTTAGTTGTTCGTTAATAGTTCTTTTCCTTTCTGCAAGATATAAGTTGCTCTTATTGTTCTCAACATAGTGATTTTAAAGCCAATGATATTAAAAGCAGCCAGCATCCATCCACTGCAGTTCATCTATATGCAAAAAACTTGGTTAGTTACATTTTTGCACTACTTACACCTGATGTACTTACCTCTCATTTCTCTAGAGTCTAATGGACTGTCAGATATATTTAATTAATTTGGCAATGTAAATATAGATTGAATTCTACATTTTAAAGACTTTTCATCGGTAGTCCAGAAAACTATCAACTTGACGTAATAAATCTCGTGTGGAATTCATAGTTGGATACATTTTCTGTCAGTTCAGATGTTCAGTGCTTTAAAAAATGAAGGTATTTAAATACAGAGTTTAAACATGCACATGTAGTGCATCACTTCATGTAGATTAGTAGATATTTGCACTCTATTCATATGTTTTCAATGTATTAAATATTATAGACAAATCATACATTGTTATAAACAACAGCCATAACACTTTTGTGCTTAAAAAACAGTGAAAACATAAACAGTGAGTTTATAATCTACTTTTCAGTTAAGAATTCCTCAGTGTTTGAGCAGTGCAGTCTGGAATCTGTGTGGTTTTCATTTTAGTTTGTGGTCAGACAATATTCAATCAAATGTAGTTCAAAGAGAAGTAGTTAAATACATTAGAACAAGTTAATGTTTGTGATCTGATATCCAAGAATGGCTTTCATATTGTTTAAATAGTAACATCACTAAAATAAATATGTCACATTGTGATATGATTAGACAGCCTTCTTGATCTTGAACTCTACTAATGAGCTTCCTGACTCTTTCTGCCACTTTTCTTTGATTTGTTTAATTGGAGCAATAAGGGCTTTCTGACAGCTATATGTGTTCAGTCTAAGGTAGACATTGATCTTTTTTCTACATTCAGTGCAGAAAATAACAGCTCCGATGGAAGTTTTTTTCATACTTTTTTTCATACTAGTACAAGTGCCTGAGGCTGAGGGGTGCTGCAGATTCCTGATGTTACCTCCTTTCTGCAGGAAAAGTACCTCATTCACGCCTGGGAGTATCCACACCTTTCCCATTGGCAAGGATATTGAGACGAGCAATAACTTCTTCCTGGCCTTTTGGCTTGAGCTGTATTTGAAAGCAAGTACAGGTACAAATCATCTTTCCTAGTCATCTAGATGGAATCTAAGAAATTTATGCAGGGGGAACTGAATAGCTGATGCTCTCCTGTCACAATGTTTTTATAGTGCCAGCCTAAAATGGGTAGGATAAAGTGTGCTTTTCTTTATTGACTGGAAAAGGAGGGTTAAATTATAGGTAGAATTATAGATTTAGCTTGAAGATGACCAAGATTACATGAAACAAATCCCACCTTAAGGAGTATATTCTATGTATATTTGAAGAGCTTTGATACATATTGTTTTGCTCTCATACCTATCAGGTAGATTAAGAGTTCTTGTAACACTGTGATTTTCTTTCATAGGTGACACTACCGTATGCCTTTCTTCATATGAGACACAACTTGAAATATTTTGATAAAATGAGATGCTTGCGGAAACGATCAGCAGTGTCATTCTTAGGCGTCCTTGTCATTTGCTTGCTGTTCATGAACTTGTACATTGAAGATGGTTATGTTTTGGTAAGTTTCTTAGATGAAAGAAATTCTGGAACAATAAAATGCATCCCTAGAGAATCATTAAGGTTCATAATTCCTGTAGTCTCCTCCTTTTGGTGTACAGCTAACAGAAAAATGTGTCCAAATGAAGTCATCTGATCAATATACAACACACACAGGTGTGTCAGTAAGATCTGAACTGTCCTTTACTTTTTGCCCTAAGTACAGGAGGAAATTTATGTAGAAATTTTTTTCTATCAGATACCTCCTTCTAAGCCAAAATGTATTCTGTGTTTCCCATATTTCTTGATTTCCTTCAGTTTTAATGTAGAAATTGCCTACATCTGGAATATTCATGTAAGCTAGGAGTTCCTTCTTCAGTCCGTACTATGAATCTCACTTGTAAATACTTCATTACATGATGATAGGGAATATAATTATAGAAGAGAATCTACATTAATTCCATATTACTTTTAGGCTCTTGTATGAGTAATTTATTTTCACTGCTTTTATTCTACGTTTTTGTCATATTCTGTTTCCCATATTTGAATCTTCTAGGTTCGGTGCTACAGTGTGAACAATTAGATGGAAATGACACCTAGTGTAAGTCAATGGTAGCAACAAATAAATAAATAAATAAATAGATAATCAGAAAGTCTGTTAAGAATTTCAACAAGTAGGTTATCGAGAATGTAACATAGCCTGCAATTTATATGTACCCTATCTATGTCTCACTGGAGAATGAGAAGTATGATCTGAAGTTTTAGTTATATTTTGAATTTCCAGTTCATCAGAAATTGGATTGGGCCCAGTGGAAGGCGTGATAGCCTGAAAGGTGAAGCTTACAAATAATAAAATTGCTAAACTAAACATATAGCATTGTGATACAATTAGACTGCCTTCTTTCTTGATTTTAAGTTGAACTAATGAATGGCTTTGTGATTCTTCTTTGTCTGACTCGTGTAATGGGGCTGTACAGACTTCCCAGTATTGTGGAAGGTGAAGTCTTTGCTGGATCTGAATAGCAATGTGATAATATGAGATATGTGCAATATGTAAATAGTAAAATGCTTATACGAATTTATCACAACAATGTATATCTTACTAGTGATATTAATTAAAAACATTTTACTCACTGCATTACCCACATCAATATTGTTAACTTTGTGAATACAATTAGGGCATCCTAGTGTTTTTTGAACTTTAGAAAAGATAACTCATACTTCCAGTATGTTACTCCATTACTGACATAATGCTTTCTCTAACAGCACTAGTACTAAGATTTTACACTGTTTGATTTATTCATGATTTCTTCATTGTAATTGAATTTGACCTGGCTTATCAATTTTTTTTTTCCTAGCAGTATTTTCTTCTTTCAGTAATTGCTTCTAACTCCCCCAGATGTCTCTGAAAGTTCTTTTATTATCACTGTTAATGGCGTTCCTCTTGATTTGTTTTTTAATTCTTTTCCTATCCTATTTGCCAACTCCCCAGATGGCTCCATGTCTTATTCTTAATTTGCTCTTTTTCCCATCTTTTTTTAGAAATTCACTCTTCTTCATTGCTTCTCTCATCACAGTTCTGGCATGTTTGCATTCATGTATCTCCCAGCCAAGTCTCTTGCCAAATCTCCTGACAGTTCTCCCAGATCTCTTGATACATTTCTGGTCCATCAAGCATTTTTCAAATGTGTCAGGCTGTTGACTTTTTATCTTATTTATTTATTTTTATTTTCAACTTTTCCGACCATGTCTGACAGCTCCGTTAATTTACTAGTGTATGTGTTCTGCTGAGGTAAAAAAAAAATAAAAAAATAAGCAGCTTTAGTGTTAGTAGTGAGGAAAGACACATCTGGATAGATTTTGAGGACAGCAAGCTAACCAGTGTGCCTCAGGAAATTAGAATCTGAAAGTTCTCAGAGTCCTGAAGGCCTTCTGACTTTCTAACTACAGCTTGTTTCCTGCTGGAAGATCTCCTGTAGATAAGTGACAGAGTATGCGTGTAATTGCCCAGCTTTTCTTCCCAGTTTTGGACAGCTGGTACCACTTTCACCACACACAACATGTAAAGAGCAGATTTTCAGGAAGTTACAAATTAAAACTGAGATACTCCTTTTTCACGAGGAGAATCTTGCATGTTCAAATAAACCCTTTCATTGGTCTCTGCAGGGCATTTGCAGTGGAAGTGGAAAGTAATGACTGTGAAAATTAATGGCTCACCAGGAGAAATTATTTAAATTGTTTTAATAGATGGTATGCAGTGCTGATATATGCTTATGGTTCTGCTGTAGTGTGAGTGCCACTTTATTCAAACATTTAGAAAACATTCTGAATTAATATAACTTATATTGCAATATCTCTGTTGGGATACCGTGACTTGTTCTACATACTCTGAGTTATAAGTTAAAAATGGATTCCTAACTCTTCTATGAATACCAGGCCTTATTTGGGCACTGTGAAAACAGTAGCAATATTGTAGTTGACATAGAATCTTTAGTGGAGCAGTGTATGTATATAAAAATGGGGCACTTTGGACTATTCTGACACTTACAGTAATCCTTCAAGATCCAGCAAACAGTAGAACAGTCGAACATGTTCTAAAGGTTAATCAAGAAAGAAGAGCCAGAGTTATTGTAAAACAAAGAAGACAGCTAAAGAGAGTAATTAGCTCTTCATCTTCACTGATCTCTCCACAGCAGTCAGGAGAAAAACAAAACAAAAAAACCCTTATATTTAAGGAAAAATAAGCCTTCTTCACTTAACTTACAAGAAAATGTGAAGTAGTATAGCAGCACTAGAGAGTATAACAGTGCGGGACATCATCCAAAAGATCTTTACTCAGATGCCAATTATTTACTCTTCTATGGAAGAAAAATAGTGAACTTAAAATGTACATGGGATCGGTTTACAGAAATATTTATTTTCACCATAAAATACATCTTCACATATTTAGAATGTTTATACCATCAAACATAAATTTTGCTTTCCGTTATTCTTGTTAGAAGCAGAACTAATGCTGCACAATGCTCTCATTTAAGACAGGTCAGGACATTTTTTAGCATAGTAACATGCTGTAATAGAAGAAATAAACTCATTTCTTAATTGGCTTGTCATCAGACTAGGCTCAAACAATGTAAATTGTAAACAGTCTCATGGTGCTGCATCTTGTTATATACTTTTTTTTAAAGTCTGAGGGAAAGGTTAAATGGATGATTTGCTGATGAAGTCTCTCTTTCTCTTGTGTGATTTTATTAAGGCTCAGGAGGCCTCTTGAAAGAAAAAAACAAAAAACAAAAAACAAGAATAGGGGACAGAGAGAGAGAATGTGGTGATGTAAACTGTTCTTTGCTCTGTTTAGGGCTTTTTTAATAGTTTTCTTGTTTGAGGGTTGGTTTGGGCTGTTTTGCTTTTAATCACTGAAAGTATTTTCGAAAAGATCTCCTCCACCACTTCTTCTTTCAAGGAAAATTATCTCATGTACTGTGAACTGATGTTCTCTTTTCCCTGTTCTCAGTATGCCAGCTTTTTTTGTGATAATTAACTGATCCAAAACCTTTCAAAAAACAACATTTAAAGAATTTTTCTCCAAACTGCTTTTTCTTCTTTTCTTTTTACCATAATCTGAAAAGTTATTTCCTGCAACCAAAAATGTGTGATATTCAGTAATGGGTTTTGAAAAATGAGGTAACATCTACATGCTTTCAAGAAAGCTGACACTGAAAAATGTTATTCTTGGAAACCTGCCTGTCCGTGTTGCCTTTCTGGCTAGCATTCATAAATGTGTTTCTCTGTATCTCTCTCCCTCTCCTATTCTTCTTGTTTTCTCACTAATAGGAAGGGGACAAGCAATTAATCAGAGAAACAGCCACGCATCAGCTCAACCCAGAGCGCTATGCTCACACGTACAAAGATTTGTCTAATTTCTCAGGATCTATAAACATTTCCTATCGCTACCTAGCTGGCACGCCTTTGCCAAGGAGAAGTAAGTACCTGCAATCTGACTGTTATGAAATGAGGTAATTTAAAATGGGTGAAATCCATGTAGTTCCTGTGGTGTTTCTAGGAAAGATAAATCAGTTAAACGGTGAGGATCTCAGAGAGTGTGGTGAGACAGGTATCTCTGAACAGGCAGTTCCTGGGTAGCTGCTAATTCAGCCCAAGCAGTGAGTGTCCTGCAACTTCTTTATCTTCTAATCACATGCCTGCCTGATAAGCTGTCCTTCAGGCAGCCCCAGATGTTCTGTGGATATTTCTGCGGATCTTCTCCAAAGCTGGGAGAGATGATTCAGAAACTGGGAGCTATGCACATGATGATGGTGCTCTGCACCCATTCCCTAAGACTAGACACAGCCTGTGCCTGTACAGTCAATATGATTGGGATCAGATACAGCTTTCAGGTCCCCTGTTGGATCAGTCTTGCAGCTGGAATTCACTGTTTATTTAACTATGATAACTAGAAATAGGAGTTGCAATATTTATGGAGATGGTAGAGGAGGATTCTTCTCCCATCTTTCTCCCAGCCAAACAAACTATATGCTCATTCTGACTTCAAGCAGGCCTCAAGACTTTCATCTGAAGTGAAATATAGACATACTTCAATTTTATCCAGCAGTTCTTCCAAATCAATCATTTCACCTCATTTCACCAGCATAAACAGGGCTCAGAAGTCCAAGCACAGACAGTAAAATAGAATTGTGACTTGCTGATCTTCACAGGTATAAGGTATAAGGTAAAGCTATAAGGTATAGTTTGTTCAAATTAGATTTGAGAAAATTCTGACTATGTAGGCAGCATGCCTGGCTTCTAGGGATTGTACTTCTCTGTACAATTACATTTTAAGTGGAATTTAGACTCAAGGAAAACTATGCATCGTCATATCAGAGTAGTCTTTTACAAACCACTTTTTTTAAGAAAGTTGGTGCAGACTCAACTTAATTATCAAGTCTTAGCATTTATTACATTAAGATAGATATACATCAGAAGATATCTGAAAGTACTGATTTGGACTGCCAGGAAAGAAATATGTAATAGTAATAACTGCAAGGCAGCAGAGATTTAAATTGTTTGCTTACAATGAAGATGCATCTTTCCCCAGCAAAATGTAGCAGCATTGAAAACAGCTTATGGAAATACAGATAAGCAGTGGTAAATTCTCTTCTACTTCAAAATGATGTCCAAATTACATCTTGCAAAAGGGACTTACGTGTGCTTACTCAGTGAGTTATGAAGAAGATTTAGAAAAAAATTCAACAGGGGAAAATTGGACAAGTTCAGTTAAAAATGAAAATGAAAATGCAGAGAGAAATTATCCATGCTACATTCATAAAATGGTAAATATATGCATAAATGGAACTAGTTCTGTATAGTGCTTAAAATGATGAAAGTTCAGCTCATGTTTTGGTGCTGTACTTCACAGTGCCTTGTTTCAAAAATATTGTGTGAATCATATCTTTCTTTCAGATTTTCATAGTCTTAATATTGAATTTTTGATCAGTGGATTTTTTCCTGTCCCAGGTGTACACATTCACATTGTTTGGATTTTGTCCATTTCACACTAGTATGCAGTATGATTCTTGTTTCATGAAAAAGGAATAAACATTCTTTGCTGTATGCATCTCAGTAGGTTCACCATTCAAAAGCTTTATTCAACATTAACACAGCCCTAGATGATAGCTTTGAAACTAGTTTGTAATGTCAGATTCTCTGTTTTTGTCTGATTTCTCTTTTGTACAGGGTATCTTACAATTGGGCTATCTTCTGTGAAACGGAAAAAAGGAAACTACTTGCTTGAGACCATCAAGTCCATATTTGAACAGTCAAGTTATGAGGAACTTAAAGAAATCACAGTGGTAGTACAGCTGGCAGATTTTGATTCAACCTGGTGTGAAGGGATGGTCCAGGATATTTCACAGAAATTTGCACATCACGTAATTGCAGGCAGACTAATAGTTATTCACGTCCCTGAGGAGTATTATCCAATACTAGATGGTCTCAAGAGAAATTACAATGACCCAGAAGACCGCGTGAAGTTTCGATCCAAACAAAATGTTGATTATGCTTTCCTGCTTAACTTCTGTGCTAATCTTTCTGACTATTATGTGATGCTAGAAGATGACGTTCGTTGTTCGAAGAACTTTTTGACCACTGTTAAGAAAGTAATTACCTCAAGAGAAGGATCCTACTGGGTAACTTTGGAATTCTCCAAACTGGGGTATATCGGAAAGCTTTACCATTCCCATGACCTCCCACGCCTGGCCCATTTTTTGTTGATGTTTTACCAAGAAATGCCTTGCGATTGGTTGTTGATCCACTTTCGTGGGCTGTTAGCTCAAAAGGAAGTGATACGTTTTAAGCCATCACTGTTCCAGCACATGGGATACTATTCATCTTACAAAGGAGCTGAAAACAAACTAAAGGATGATGATTTTGAAGAGGAATCATTTGATATCCCTGACAACCCGCCTGCAAACTTGCACACCAATATGAATGTATTTGAAAACTACGAAGCAAGCAAGGCTTACAGCAGCATTGATGAGTACTTCTGGGGCAAGCCTCCTTCTACGGGGGACTTTTATGGGATTGTATTTGAAAAGCCTATTAAAATCAGTAAGATTAAAGTTATAACTGGAACTGAAGACCGGCAAAATGACATTTTGCATCATGGGGCCTTGGAAGTAGGAGAGAAGATTGTAGGGAGTAAAATAGGGAGAAAATGTACTACGTACTTGAGACTAGGGGAATTCAAAAATGGGAATTTTGAAATGACAGATGTAGAGCACAAAGTTCTGTTTGATATTAGCTGCATGAGAATTCTTGTTACCAAAAGTCAAAAAGAGTGGCTAATCATTAGGAGCATTAGCATCTGGACTTCTCAAACATCAAGTCAATAAAACGAAGCTACCTGAGAAAATACACATTAAATGCAATCAGCTGGGTCCCAACTGGTACCATTTCCTAGATAAACTGATTTATTTCCAATTCTTTCCTAGAGACGCAGAAAATCTGGGGAAACAATAAAATTATCAAAGCAATTTATTTTTTACTAGTTTGGCCAGGCAATATACAAGCATTTACTTGTTGAAAATTTTGAATTTTATAGGAAATGCAAAGTTCTGAAACTTTTCTTGAGATCTTGAATCCTCTTTTTTTTTTTTTTAATTGTAATTTCTCTTTATAGAGAGATCTTCTGGACTGTTCAGATCAAAACAAAACATAATTACCAAAATGTTTAGAGCTATGATCACTACATTGTGAACAGAAATTGAATTCCACCTTATGCACATTCAAATTTAAAATGTTATGGTAGTATGCGTTTGTAAAATAGTTGGTGATATGTTTCTTTTAAAGGCAGTTATGACAAGGATGTCTGTCCTGAAACTGGCAATTTCATTCTGAGCACTGTAAGAAAATATTGTGGCTTGTCATTGAAAATTCTTTTCAAAAGGGAATGTATGTAAAATTATGAATCTGACATGGTTACTATGTGAAAAATAGATAACTGCATCTATTATTCTGTCTCAACAAATATTGTTTGTTCTTTTTCCTAGGTGAAAGAAATACTACTAATGTTTTATATTAGGGGAATAATTTAATCTCATTCAAATAAAATTCCTCATAGTAAGAAAACATTCTGTTTGAGTACAGATGTCAGTATCAAATCCAGGCACCCCCAGGGCAATCTTTGTCTCTTAGGCATCTTAAGTTTCATAACATGTTTAAGTTTCATAATCTTCTGTTCCTTTAATAGACGCAGAACTCCCTTATGCACATAGCTGCAGTATTCTTCCTGAAAATTTTTCCACCTTCCCTACTTACACATCCAATCTATACATGATACAAATGTAGAGTGTACCAGGTTAAGCAATTGGAAGTGAATGCTACACTATTCTTTACTGGCTGATGTCTAGGCAACAGACCACATGAAAAATGAAGATTCTTAATTTAAGGAGCAATTAATATGTTTCTGATCTTTTTTTTTTCTATCGTTCTCTAAATTTTATCATATTGGTCCTGTTGCCATCTTTTAATGGTCTCAAGTTTTTCCCTACAAATTTATTTTGCCTGGCTTGAGCCAATAAACAGAAAGTTTCCTCAGTCCTAGTGACTTCAGTGTTATCTCTGGGTTTCCAGTGTATCACACAGGGAGGCTATATGGAAATGTGACTTATATTACACACATACATTTGCATGAGTAGAATCCACATGTGTTTTTTTTTTTCCTCTAAGAAATTCTGCAGACATTCTCAGTAAACACTAAAATGTCCATAGGAATATCAGATATGACACGGATGAACATTGTATTATCAAACCCAAGAATACTGCAGTTATCTAATTTACATGTATGGGTTTTAGTTAAACCTGGGAAGCAAGGATTAAATTTCAAAATGTCTGCACTGACCAAGAGTGAACTAGCTACTGTACTCAGTACATCCAAACCTGACATAGCTATTTCAGAAAATAATATTTGAAAATCTACACAAAACAGCAATGATATTGCTTTTCCTGATTCATAAATTCTGCTAAATTCAAGTCTACGTTTGGAGGCAAGGTACATTTTTAAATAAATCTTGTTGTACATGCTTACACATAACTTGAAAAAATATCCTTGCCTTTAAGAAGAGTCTATTCTCCTTAATATACACCTAAATCTCTATTCTTCTCATATGTCTATGGAAAAATATCTTAAAAGCAACATACATGTCCAATCTGGAAAGGAAAATATCACATTTTTCTTAATGAAAAATATGTACCACTCTCAAATGGTTATAAAAACTTTAAAAGGACCTGTTTTTTAACAGTGATTTCCCATGATTGTCAACTAACTAGTTGATAATTAGTAATGAGTCAACATGAAGCTTTAAATGAAATGTCTTTCTACATTTGCTTTCCTTGATTGTCAACTATTAGTGCTAAAGCAAATACAACTAGGCTGACTAGGAGTGTTTACTTTTACTCTGAAATGCAATATTTCCAACCAAATCTTCCAAATCAGGATGGAGAACATAGTCTATATGTTCTATAATACTCAGTCTGTAATGTTCTTTTAATCAACACCATACACAATGTGAATGGATGATACACATTAAATGCACTCAACAAAAGCTTAAAGAGTATTTCATGAACTAGAAATGAAAATAATCAGTTCAACTGTGCAAAATCTTACCTAATAATATATTTTTTGTTGTGCTTATGGTAAAAAAAATAATTTTAAGTTGTTTACTAAATAACCCTCAGAAATGTAATTTCAAACTGAGGCCTAGACACTGGCATTTGATGCCTGGCCATGCTGCAACAGCTGGGAGGATTTGGACATGTCAGCTGAACAGGGGGCTGTTTGAAAATGCCAAGACCAACACCTTATGCTAAATTTGTTGATTCTCTGGATTTAGGAGACTGTAACCTTCTGATCTACAGCTTACTGAGTGTTTTTACTCTTTTTAGTGTCACAGTACTTGTCACCATTCCTTCGAGAACAGAACACAACTGCTTTCCTTTCTAAAACACTAGCAGTGAGTTTTATCTCCTGCATCATACAAACGCAATAAAACCTCATTTGGATGTAGGATCTTCCCTATCTGTGAGGGTCAAATCCATGAATATCAAGCATATGCCCCCAAAGGAAGCTTGCCTCAGGTGCAGATAGCAGTATGCTCTGGGAATGAGAGGCATGCATTAGCCTTCGTCTTATATTTTATTTTATTTGAAAACAAAACAAAACAAAAAAATTAGAGATTCATTTAACTCAGGAGAAGCAAGAACATTGTCCTATAGAACATCTGAGCATTCACTTGAGTGTGTGCATTCCACTTCCTCCTCCAAGTAATTCATATTTTACCCAACTCATTAACATGAAAATTGTTGCCAACTTTTTTTTTCTGCCTAAAAAAGCAAAAAAAAAGTAGTGTTAGCTGGTCTTCAGACAGATTTCAGAAAGACGTAATTGATATATCTTTTCTTCATGTGTTGATTGCCTTCAGAAAGAGAAATATTTAACTGGAAGTGTATATGTTCACTGATGCTTCCCAAAGTTCGGATTTTCTTTTTTTTTTTTATAAAAACAGTGATGGAACAAAAGATTGGCAGTGTCTCTGTTCATTGATGTACACTGTTGGTTAGTGTGTTTCTTGTGTTCGTTTGTGGACAAAATGTCAGTATTTTCACACTGAAATGCTAATACTGAAAATCTTCCATTGTGTTCTGCACATTGATCAGTCAATTCTTAACTGAATGTGCATGTATTGTTTCTATTAGCGCTGTTTGGGACTACTTATTGTATAATTCCCCTGGGATTTTTTTTTTCTTTTCTTAATTAAAAGCCGATTTGTCTTCTATCTTTCTACAAATAGTGTGATCCCTTTGCTATAGGGAATTTTAGGGAAGTAAAATATTTCTCCTTGTGAAGTAAAAGAAGAACTGAGTTCCCAGTTTTATGAAGAACAAACTCAAAAGATGAAAGCTGTCAGTTTTAGCATATTTGCTGTATTTATTACCATAAGGATAATGAACGTATTGTTTGTAGATAAGTGCTTTGACATTTTTAACATGATGCTCTGTTTTACACTCTGCTTATTTTCTTCTCTTAGGGATCAATTTTTTTTTTATTTTTTAATAGGAAATTTGGATCCTGATCATTACTGATTTGCTAAAAGTGAAATAAAGAATAAATTGTAAGAACTTAAAACTGAAAAGCTACTAAGGGAAAAAAAAAAAAAAAGAAAACATAGGCATCATTTAAACTTCAGAACTGCAGATGTAAGTAGTTTTCACTTCAGAGATTCCGCTGGAAATTGTATCTTTTTACTAGCTTCATCTCATGTTAAATTTACAGTCCTTTGTGACTACATGTTCAGTAACTGCTAAATTATCAGTAGTAGTACAGAACATGAATATGAACTCAAGCAATGTCATATCCTCAAATGGTACAGCGTAATGTTTTACAGTAAACAGGTGGAAAATATGGATGAATTATAATTAAAACTAAGAACTTTTGTTTTCGTATTCTATATACTAAGACAAGTGTATTGAAGTGTCTCCACCACCCAAACAGCTTTGCAGATAAGGCAAAACAAGGGGCTTAATACTTTTCCTTCTCTCAGTCTTTGGAAAATAAAAGCTATAAAATTTCGAACATGTTAATATATATATATATTTTTTTTTTTTTTGCATTGAATCTAATATTTCTCTTATCTTTTTATTTTTCCCTTATTTTTTTAGCCATCTAAGAAGGCTGAAATCCAAATAATTTCTGAACAGATGTATTTTGTCATCTCTGCGCTGCATTTTCTAAGTTACTGCCTCTTTTACTAATTTTAATTCAGCAAATGCATCCTGTGTTGCTAAGGGACACAGGGGTTCAGGACCTCTAACTGTAAGTAGCACAGTCAGGCTTATAGACTAAGATTGCTGATTTCTATTGTAAATGAAGAAAAGAAGGAACATGTCTGGAGTCACATCATGGTACAATAGATGTCTAAGGTCCATCTATCTTTGTTTATTCTTTTGAGAAGGCTATGAAAGTCATTTGACCTGAATATTCATGGTTTGACTGATGGTTTGACTAGATAACTAAAGATACAGGAGATCCATCCCTTTTGTATTATTAAACATAATACATATAAAAGTATATAAAGACATATGATACATAGGAACCAAATATTTAAATATACTTTCTAATCAGAAGCACTGCTGCTGTAGTTACTTTTCACAGAAGGGATGTTCAGTGTCTTCTTCACAAAGGTTAATTTGCAGTTTTTATGAAAATAATTAGTTCAGCTTTAAAATAAGAAAGATAAACCTCCCCCTTCAATCTTATTATTTATTATATGTTAGTTTAAGGATTAAATTAACTACAGAGATGGATTAATTACAATAACATTTCCATAAACACTGATTTGGTGTCGTTGGTATAAAATCGAACTGGCATTTGAGCTGATCTTTTTAGCTCTATTTCTAGATGTTTTTCAGTTCTCATATTGCCTACTACAAACTCTCAAATAAAATTCCACTTTGCCCTTAAAGCCAGTAAAAAGGCTCCTAAAATTCCCTCTTGAACTTGAAAGTACTTTACGTAGGGTTACATTATTAATTAAACCCTTTTCTGGCTCTTTGCTAGACTTATGTGAGAGGTTCACGTTTAATGAATAAAGCCAGACATCAACAGCTGACATTTATTTCCTCTGTTCAGCTGCTTAAATAGCTGCCTTCCCTCCTTTTTGCTTTTTACTCATTAACACCGGGTTTGCTCTTTCCAGTTCAGAGAAACCTGACTGGCAACCATGGAGATCTCAGTCTGCAAATTCTCAGTCAAAGATACTGTGTTTGTATTGCATAAAACGTTCCAGTTTCTGAACGCACTCGCATTTATTATTTTTTTTAACACCAGCAAAAGCACAGTGCTTAGTTTCTTGGTCTCTTTCCCCTGGCATAATTAGAGAGGGTTTTCCTCATAGATAACTGCATGAAGCAAGGGCATTAAAAAAGGCACTAACAAGAAAAAAAAATTATTATGCACTTAACTTTTTAAAAAGAGGTTCAAGGTTTCTTTTGTGATCAGGCTTCATCTATCTGTAGCAATTTGGGCAGAAGAGATGAGAGTAGCATGATGGCAAGAAAAGGTTAAATAAATACCGTGTCTTTAGCAATGAAGAGAAGGTGTGTGTTGCTGAGCAACAGGGTCAGCCAGGTATATTTCTGCAGTATGATTGCACTTAAACTAACTTATTATTAAAGGGTTGTTCTTTGTCAGAGTATCATCATTGTACTATCCCTTTTACAGTAAAAGGGAGTCTGTGATGTCCCCCAGAACTGCTCTTTTTTTTGCCATCTCAATAAAAATAATAAATTCAACTTTAAAAAGCACTGCCTTGGGCATGCGCATTGATGGAGTACACACAAAGGATAACCCAGGCTGTCTGTCCAGCTTGCTGTATGGTAGCACTGGAAGACTTATGTCTAACAGACTTAGGGGTGAACATGTGACAAGGAACAGCTCATGTTCTTACCATGGTATCCAGAATATTTTTTAAAATAAATTAGATTGGAAAAGACTCACTGGCTTAGTGCCCTTCTCTTTAATCATGTTACGATTCACTTTTCTTTTAATCATATGTTCTACATTTATGTATGTTTAACTTGGGACAAAACTATATATGACCTAAGAAGAAAAGAAATGTGACAGTGGATTCTTGTATACCTTCCTTTCCCAAACGTACCTTCAGCTTGTTCTGATAATCTGAATATAGAGCTTCTGCTCAAACCAAAAATCTTAAGCTGATATTTAAAATATTCTGTCTTTCCTCAGTACACATTGTACCTGCAACAGCAGAGGGCTTTAGGCATAAATTATGCCTTTACAGCAATACGTGCTGATATTGAGTCTCTTGCCTTGTGCTGCCACCACTTATGAGATTTCAGTTTATCTGCAGCCTCAGAATCAATTCTAATTTCATGCTACACTTTTAGCAACACATGCAAGCAGTCCTTCCCTCTCTAATTTAAGTACTGAATAAATTAACATCTTGGTGGGTAAATACTGTCAAAACCCTTTCACCTTCATTCAGGAAACTGGGCCAATTTCTGTTGTTTATTTCTCAAAATTACTTCTTTCTCTTAGTCAGTGCTCAATAGATTTAAATGTCACGTCTCCTGTGAAGGCAATAAGATTCTTTAACGAGACACCTTTTTAGAGAAAAAGTGCTAGTTCTTTTTTGCCTTAAAGCAAAGGATGCTCTGTTTGATTGTGTCAAAATCAGATGCATACCTTTTTACCTTCATGAAAATCTAGTAAAGCAAAGTGGCTTTGTTAATCACTCCTGAAAATGTTTCCTGGCAGCAGTCTGGTTTTGCATTTGCAAATTGAGCCAGGTTTCTCTCCTCCACACAGCTGAATAGCGTCTTTCAAGGAAGAAAAAAAAGAAGCCCCAAATAGGTCTTCTCTCTAGTGGTTGTCTGCTACCTTTCAAAGACGCAATTTCTTCCATATGTTCCTTCCCTTCTCCCACTAAAAACTGCATGTTAATTTCAATATGTGGTCTCCCATCTTCCTAATGCCTCAGCTCTTTCCCATCTGCACATTCTCATTTTCTTTTGGAAATGAGTACTTTTACTTTAACCAGAAACTCTTATATTTGGGGGATAAATGACACAATTGATACATTTACCTTGACCATAAACAATTGGTAACATATGTTTATTACTTTGTTATATTTGGGATCTTAATATTAATTTCTTTTTGAACTGTGGAAAAACAGCTATTCTTTACAATAGAATTTTAGAATAAAAACTTTGGTAAAATAAAATAAAATAAAATAGTTTAGGAACCACATAGATACATTTTAAAAAATTATTTGTCTTTAAAAATATATTAGAGTATCTTTGTTTCAGGATTTTGAGAAAAAAAAAAAAAGCATAAGTAAAATAAAATTACTGAAAAATTTCCTTTCACAAACTTTCGTCTCTTCTGCCAGCAGCAGAGCATTGCATTTCTCCAGTTCTACTTCAATAAACCCAGTTTCTTTCTGTAATTATATTTCCCTTACCTCTACTGAATCCCCATGAATGAATTCAGTTCAATAAATATATATCTTTTCACACTTACTAAATATTGAACTGTTATCTTCCACAGACTTAGAGATGACGATATTAGAAAGACATTGTTAATGTTTCATTGCTTTGAAAATCAGTGGCTAGAAGTTATTTTTATTTCTTTATTTTCATAGAAACAGACTTTATAAAGGCAAAGATGGGGACAGGTTATATTTCTCCATCACCTATTTCCATTACTTTCTTCATATCCAGATTTTGCCACTCCTCACACTTACTGCAGACACATATTCACAGGGTGGGGGAAAAAAAAAAAAAAAAAAAAAAAAAGCAAAATAAATAAATAAATAAATAAATAAATGCACTGAAAGCAATAAGAGAAGGAGAGCATGAGAAAGAGAATTAGAACATGTCTTTATTTCAAGCTCAGTACAAAGAAAGTTAAAAATGTTTTCTCCTGCTGCCTTGGCTTCTCACTGTGACACTCATTCCATTCCATGTAATTCTATGAGTGAAAATTTTTCCGTCAACTTTGCAGTACTTTGCTGAGCTTTTCTGCTATAAATCACCTGGCATGTCAGCCAGCTTTCTTCCTGGTCAAAATGCACCATGCTCTGCAGAGGCACTCTTTAGCTCACTTTGTCTGAAGTCACATCACTGGGGCTGGAGTTGTGAAGAGGAGCAGCAAAGCCACTGCTTGGTGCAGGACCTCTGTGCAAATCTACTTCATTGGTTTTTCAAGCAAGTTGCCAGGCTGGGCTTCAAGACACGGCAGATCCTGCCACATCAGTACGCAGAGACTGGCAGAGCAGCTCACTGTGCCATGTTTCCAACAGGTCCATAGGACTGTTTGTAAAAATGTTTTTCCACATAGCAAACAATCCTTCTTGTTATTGATTGTGGACCTGTCATATTTAACTGCAGTGAGTTTTGGAATAGCAAAGTAATAAAGATATTAAGGTAAGGGGAAAAAAAAGGGCTTGTGAATTTTCCCTAGTTAGTCATTTACAATATCTCAGCAATAAATAATGACACATTTTTCTTCCATTAAATCTAGCTTTATTTCTCCCTCTCACATTTATTAGCTGCAGAGACAACTAAAAACTGAAACCAACAAGAGCGAACTTTCCCACCCTTACTTCACAGTTTTCAGCATTTATCCACAAGGAAACATCTACCATCTGGTGAGCATATTTTGGTCAGACGCTCTGCTCCCAGTAGTCAGACTGTCTTGGAACAATTCCTAGTTCTTATTAAAAGAAATAAAATCTTTCCCTGTGCCAGTGTGGATTTTGGGCCAGACACTTACCTCAGCTACAGTGGTGCAAATAACTACTTCCAATACCAATTAAAAACAGAAGCTATATATTTTTTCCTTTCTTTGTTTTCTTCAAGTTTTCATTATAATTCAACAGAATCAGGTTAATAAAATAGCTCCAAAACATTTTTAAGGGGAAGATCTTTAGTTTAACTCATTCACTCTTAATCAATCAATTTTGTATTTTCATGCAGAATTCCCAAGCATTTGAAAACTGTTCTCAAGTATTTAAAATCTTGTCATGTAAGTTATGGCTAAGCTTTTCTACTAAAACAGTCTTTATTCAAAATGATAATCAGAATTTCATAAATGGGATGTGCATCGATCTGGGCTGCACTCAGTAGCTTAAGTGGTTCCACTGCACTTGTGCCAAAAGACTTGGTTTTCAGGTTTTGGTCTTTAAAGACGAAAAGTTTCACGACTTTTTTTCTCCTCATACTTATCTTGTGAGAGACACAAAGAAACAATTAGAACTGTTTATAGCCTTCAGGAGAACTGCTCGATTTTTTTAATCCCTTTTGTTGGAAAACTGATCTTTTCTCCCATATGGCACCTCAGAACAGACTTTTGGCAATCAGGCTCCTGTTTGGAACACATTCCTAAAAGATAATGCCCTTTTTTTTTTTTTTTTTTTTTTTTTTCTTCTTCTTCGAGTTTTCTGTTGTATTTAAGCAATCACTGTCTGTTATGAACCTGATGTATTTTTTTGTTGGCTTTTTCTTTCTTCTTTTAGTTGACTGGTTTTTGTTTGGGCAGATTTTCTTTGGCTATACTGAAAGTCAGATGAGGACATGTTAACTACTCCACTTTGAAGATTGTTTTTCTCTTTTTTTTTTTTATCAGAATGGAAATTAGTTGTAATAAATGCATTCTGTATCAAAATGATCTATTGCTTTCTTTCATAACTACAAATGAAAGGATGCAGGAAGAAGTGGGGATGAACTGCAATAGCACTTAGAGCTCAGAGTTATTCAAGATTTCATAAAAAATCACTTAGCATGATTTTCCATAAGTTGAAATAGGGTTTTGATTTTCTCCCCCACTTTTGTCCCCATCTTTGGCAGGGGGGTTGGACTTGATGATCTCTGGATGTCCCTTCCAAACCCACGATTCTGTGATTCTGTGATCTTTGCACCATGTCCCTACATGTTGCTTGTACAATTACCCAGTACAGTCAGGCAATGAATCAAAGAGAAGAATAAAATATGGACCTGATCAGTTACCATTTGGCTGTATGCTTGTCCTGGCAGAGTTGAGGGAATGCAGCTCAAAGTATTCAGTTAGACAGAAAGAAGACAATGTGTATTTATTGACTCAGCAGTTGTTTATAGTGGTTGTAATATTTATAACCCTTTTACTTTAGTGTCTGTACCAACATACATAATAATCTCATTGTTGAAGATCTAAAAAGATAAAAAACATATTCAGAAGAATGAAAAAAATGTTAATACGAACAGATGAAGTAAAGCACAGAAACTCTAATAGGATTTCTCAAAACCAGAAAATAAAACTGTAATGAAGGCCTAAGCAGGTCTCAGTGTATTCACATTCTTCAGTTGCAAATACTTTGTTTGTTTTGCATCTTCACTAGTTTAGTTTTACATAAACTGTAATTGCAATAAGAAAAAAAGTCAGGTTGTGTATCTTAAAAAGCAATTCTTGTAAAGAAATTCTCTTCAATTTCACTCATGTCTCCTGTTACATTTTTACTAACCATTGTCACAGACAAGCATTTTCCACAATTTCAAATCATACTTACTTGGAAAAGTTACCTGACATACATAAATTTTAAAACTTATTGGAATACCAGCTCTGACTTATCCATCTCCGTAGCCAAAGAGATTAACACTGTTGGTAGCTGACTTCTAAAGTCAACTGAGTATTAAACAGAAGCTTTATATATGGGTTAATAAAACTATAAACAGAAAACTAAAGAAACTTGTTTGAATTGTATTTAAAAAAAAAAAAAAGGGAAAAGGAAAAAAAGAAAAAGAACAAGAAAAAAAAGACAAAGACAAAGACAAAAACAAAGAAAAAGAAAAAGAAAAAGAAAAAGAAAAAAGTTCAAATTAATTTTTTTAGTATGCTAAGTATTTCCCCAAAAATTTATAAACACATATATATTATGAATATACTTCTTAATCTACATGAAAGCATAAATGGAAATAACTATGTATAACATAATGTCAATGAATAACTGTTTATCAAGTGCATGAGGCTGCAGAGTGCAGATACGAAGACTGCTATGGAACCTTGGTGGCTGTCCCAGTCTCTGTGTCTGTATGTCTACTTTCAGTTTATTCAACACTTCTCACCACTATGTGAAGACAATTACATTAAGACAACTAAGAGTGTGAACAGAAGATAGTCAGAGACAAACTTCACTGCCAGTAAACAAGTTTAATAGAGAGAAGATGAAAAGTCATGGGACTGTGGAAGGAATGTTGTGGGGAAAACAAAGAAGATATGCATAGTTGTAATCCCAGAGAGAGAAAACAGAAGATGAACTGAACTCATTCTTGTACAGTATTCTAATGTAGTTTTCACAATTCTTTGATGTTTTTAACATTGAAAAAGACATTTGGGATTGCATAGCTTTGTAAAATAACTCCAATTTTCTGTGTGCAAGGACAGGAGATTTCAGTTTAAAAAAACATATCAAAAATCTCCACTATAGGATGGGAGAGAGATGGTAAAGCTAAAAAGGATAAAACTACATCAATCCTTTCGATTTCATAGCAGACTGGTCATAAGAGTTATGACCTTTAGTAATTAAAAAAAAAATGACAAGGTGGAGGAAAAAGCTTCTCGTACAGCCAGTCTCACTGAGAGGCAGGTAGAGACTGAGAGAAATCAGAGGGGCTACAGCACAGATCAATATCAGGTGGATCCAGAAAGCAGGAAAGAACAGCAAAACTAAAGAGCCAGTAGAATTTACACCCACATGAATATTTTTCCTTTACTTAAAGAGTAATTTAGACCAAATTTAGATACGTATGTTTGTGCAATTTAAATTCTTTCTTAATAATATAGTTTCTGGTGCTGATCGAAGAGAAATAATCTAGTGAGGCCCATGAAGTTAAGTTTAGAGACATCAAATCTCAACTGCTGTTATATTCAAGTTTTCAGTGTGAAGGGCATGTTCTAAGTTATGTTCATCTTGGAATGTCCAAAGCTGAGTTCAGTTCAGAAGGTATTTTCAACAGAAATCACTGTTTATTATCCGGCTACTCAATTTATGTGATTACACAGGCCCTTTTTTTTTTTTTTTTTTAAAAAAAAAAAAAAAAAAAAAAAAAGCAAGATCTTTTATATGTATTTCTATTCTATATAAATGTAAAAATACCGAAAGTGTTGTACTCAATATTTCTCACACTTGGAATTCCATTTTGATTTTGACTTTAGTTACAAATAGAGAAAATCAAAGAGAAGGAAGAAAAAAAAAGAAAAAATAATCTAAGCACTTAATAACAAGTATAATAAGCACTTTCAAATGAATTTTATTTGCTTGGGGTCAATAAATGGGGAAAATTGGTAATTGTTTTTGGATAGCATTCAGTTTCATTAGTACTGATGTTTGTTGCCGTTTTAGATATTATTGCATCACACATATCTGAGATTCGGGTTCGATATTAAATCTTATGAGAAACAAACAGCTATCAGTAGTGTCATCTGGAGGCCAAGTATTGTTGTTATCTATCAGGATTTATAAATAAAAATAAAGCAATAATCCTCAATATTAAAGTGGCCTAAACTGAAGCATTTGATTTACAGTGGATGGGGTAAGACAATTTATAATCAGTAGAGAGATAACCATTCTCCAGAGAACTATTACTCACATTCTAGGTTTAGCTAAAAAAATAAAAAGAGCAACCTCTTAGGGTATTTCGATTGTAAGGGACTGAAATCAGGCTTGGATGAAAGACTTCCAGTGTTCAACTGTTTCGACTCTAAGTTCAGTTCTGTCACATATACCCCCAATGAGTATTCAGACTGATGTTTTAAACAGAACATGCTTGTTTCTATACTTTTCCAAAAATAAAAGCTATAATTTCTTCCAGAGGTTTCAATTTTTCTGGTCTCAATTTATTAAGCAAAAACTTGATGATCAGTTCCAAAGACTATCCACTCTACCATAATGTCTTGGGCAAGGCTTTTATTTCACAAACACTGACATTTTGTAGTATGTTTATGTGTTCATGCACAAAGAACAGTACATTGACTAATTAATGTTCTATGTTATGAAACTCGTCTTCCTAAATTCCTTCTGTGTTCTTACAATTGTCTAAAATAATAACTTGTCTCATTTAAGATATATATATGTACAATTCTCACAAACCATGAAATTCTTAAACAGCTTTTAGTTTTTCTAAGTTAATCTTATTTATCAGTAGTGCAATTCATGAGTCAGAGGTGTGCATACTTAGTGTGACTATGAAGTTGCTGAATGGATAAAAGCTTGATTCCAAAATTGTCAAAGCTTCTTAACACTGAAAACTACAAAATACCTAATTCCATCTTAAGGGCTTCTCAACAACTGAATCAGACTCATACACATACAGCTGCTGTGTCCAATCCCTCATTAGCCTTGTTCGCAGCTCTTACAAAGTGTGCAAAAGTTTTCATAGTTTTCATCTAATGCTGTGTTCCAGCTTTAGACTCTCCTTTTTAATTTGGAATAAGGGTACCACCTACTGGCCATACATTTTTAATTCTCTCCATGTCATTCCCACTTTACAGATTCAAACAACCTAATTTCATACCTCTTCCACCATTTCATACCATTCCAGGGATGTGGATTTGAATAACACTCTTACTCTTACTGTTGAAAATATACATATTGTTAAGGGGTGAAGGATTGAGAAAAAATATTGTGCAGAAGACCAATTCTTTTAGTTTCATATATTAAAGTTTTACTGAGGCAGTTATGAACAGGAAGTTTTGATTACTCAAGCATTACACAGGAATGGTCTTCTTTCCTAAAAAGAAATGTGGAAGAGTATTCTTACTTCTCCTTCCTTTCAGTACATAAATAAGGAACAACATAATCTTATGATTATCATCTCAGGTGTCTAACTCTGCCCTGGCTATTTTCTACCTCTGCAGCAGCAACAAGGAATGTCCAAATTCTTCCTCTTTAGCCCTCAATCTCTATATTTGAACAAAGCACAGAAGACAAGAAGAGGCAGAATTCCTGGTTAGAATACTGAAAGTCCACAGAACAAAATGTCCTGTGAATACTAGGAGCAGATTGATCTGAGTTGGATCAGGGAACCTCAGCAGTCTTTTGTCTCATTCATCACTCAGCTTGCTGAGCACCACTCCCCTTGAATGGTCAGCTATGTGAAACACAGCTAATCCTTTGTAGCCTTCCTTCTAAGGCCAAATTTCTGCAAATTCCTATTTGACTCTGGTCCTAATCACAGAGTAAAAACAAGCCCAATATTTTCCTTGCCACAAGCCTGACAACATTGTTCTCCTGAATATACCCAAAGTCTTGCCACCACATCTGATTCTTCCTGCCTCATGCCTTGCATTCCCCCAGAGCACATTAGTCAGTTCTTACAAAATAGAATTTGCCTTTACAAAAAATCTGGATTTCATTCTCGTTTGAGACAGAAACATTTTACATAGTAAGTGAGGAAATAATTTAATTTAGATGATATTTCATCTAGCAGAGAAAAGCATTAAAAAATGACTACAAAATAACACTTGACATATTCTAACTTGTACCATTTATTTCAGTTTTCAGTGGTTAGTATGATTTGTCTTTGGAGAAGATTATCAAAGGTGGAAGTGCATTATTTGTCTTTTGAATTCTTTGGTCGCTACATGGAAAATTACCTTTAGCCTTGATTAAATTGTCATCTTCCTTATAGAAAGAATAAGGCAGACTCGATGATCCAGTCTGTCATCCTTAACCTATTAATTGTCATTATTTGAACTCATCTAGTAATAAAGATTGAATGAACACAAATTTCAGAAAAAAGCAGACAGATTAAAATCCTCAAACATTTGCCTTCTACAAGTCTAAAAACAAAACAAAAAAATATTGGAATGTAAAATATATACAGAAAAATAGCATAATTTTTACAATGCCACTAAAATATTTAATGTAGGACCTATTTTTTCAGGCTACCACTCTTGCGGACAGAAGGGACAAAACTCAAGCATTTGTTTCAGAAGATCAGAAAGACTGAGGTTATTTCAACCAGGCAAAAAAATAATTAAAAGATGTGATGCTAATTAGTAAAGCAAATTTTTGTAACCTTGGATCAAATCATACAATCAAATAGAAAGTTCAGAATTAGAGAATTTTGCAGGCTTTTTTTCAGTTAAAAGGATAGACTGACAGAGAGTATTTATGATTTTATTAACAGGGGAAACTGAACCATTGGCAAAAAATAGGACAAATAAAATCATGTTCTCAGAAGCAAGAAGTGAAACTGTGAAAGTGAGAAGGGAATCTGGTACTTCATTTTGGCAAAGAACAAAGTGGGATAGAACTTCTTGCTATATTGAAGGATGTGTATGAAACTGTTTTCAGAGCTTGATGTAATGGTGCTAAATGTAATAGTAACATAGAACTGGAAAAAAAAAAAAACCCTACAATAATTTAAAAAGTACTGTAGGCCATACAATAATTTCTTCAAGGTACTGTAGGCCATACAGTAATTTCTTCAAGGAAGAAAGCATTTTCCTCAACAAATATTTTTCTATCCAGTAGTGCAAAAAAACTTTAGGTAGTGGAGCATATCATTTAGCTGTATCATGTTATGTATCCTTTAAAAAGGAAACGGCAGCTCACCACAAAGCAACTTATTAGTATGATGTGATTATTTTGTGAAATCATTGCCATGTGATCAATATGGAATGAGCAGTTACTTAATAAAGTGGCAATATTTGGTATAACAAAGCTTTTCAATATTGATACAATAGACTGAATCTTTAGTTTCGTAAATATATGAGGAACTAAAATCATACAATCTTCTTAGTTATTTCAGCAGAACTTGATGCAGTACTTGGCACAGGTTTTCCATTTTCCTTCAGCCATATAGCTTAAAACTAATATTGTATTAGAAGTGAAACTGTAAACTCTGTTCCATGTGCTTAGGTACACTATGAAGATGACACTACTTTAATTAAAGCAATTAAATTATTCTAGGCTTTTCCTTTAAAACTTAATTGAGTTGAAATTTTTAAAAAGGAGGAGGGAGTTAAAAAAAAAAAAAAGAAAAAAAGAAAGAAAAGACAATGAACTTTAATGATTTTACAGAAGCAAAGGATTAGTTATTTAAAAATTAGTTTTTGAGCTCTTACTGAAGTGTTTAAGGCCAGACTAGATGGGACCCTGGACAATCTGAGCTAATATTTGATCTAGCAGTTCACAGCTCTGCCTGTAGCAAGGCGGTAGGAACTTGAAAATCCTTGAGATCCCTTCCAACCCAAGCCACTCTATAATTTGTATGATTTCTATGATTTCTGTAGGTAGGAGGAGAGTGAAAAATCTGAACTTGGGTACTGAAAAAAAATTAAAGGCTAAATCCTATTCTTGGAAGCACTGTAATGGGCTAAATCCAGTAGTGGGCAGAACCCAAGTGGGAAAGCAGATGCACACATATGCTGGGTACAGTTATGACTTCAGTCATCTCTAGATTCACTTACAGAAATCTTGCCCCATCACTTAAGTGAGGCAGCCATTATTAACATATGGCATGTTAAACATTTACCTTAACCTTCTTTTAAGACCTTTTCTTCCTTCGCACCGTGGTAGGAGAACAACAGCTCATTACCAAAGATGGTTCATGCCAGCAGAGTTCCCCTCCATCTCTGTAGAGACATTTTATTAAGAGATAAAGTGTCTTTATTCATAAAGTCATATAGTTTTATCCACAGTGTGATACTAGGTCTGGTCAAAATATTATAAGAAAGCATAAAAATATTTATAAGAAAATATTTTGCCATCAAAAAATGACAATTGTCTGGCCTTGCAAAACTTCTGTAAAGTTGTTGGTCGTGCCAAAGCTCCAGTAGTAACCAGCAGAGAGGCTGACTGTTCAGCTGTGAATGTGTGAACTAGCTCAACGGGAGTGCTAATTACCCAGGAAAGCTTTTGCTGGCTTGCTCTGATGTCCAAGATTGAGTAAGTTACACAGCTCTAAGCCTGTTCAAATCACTCAGTAGCCATTTTTCCAACATCTTTTGGTATCAGACCTCAATTTCCTAAATAAGTGGTTAGTGGACACATGGGTTGCCATGGCCCAGAAGCCCAGCAGCCAGGAAAAAAACAAAAAGAAGAAGAAAAAAAGAGAAAAAGAAAAAAGAAAAAAAGAAAAAAGAAAAAAGAAAAAAGAAAAAAGAAAAAAGAAAAAAGAAAAAAGAAAAACGAAAAAAGAAAAAAGAAAAAAGAAAAAAGAAAAAAAGAAGTGAGAGGGCGTGGATAGTAAGACCAGATTTTTACTTCATAATTTTAATCGAATTGTGAGGGGGAAAAAAAATAATAGCAAAAAAAAGAAGTTGATACAGAATTTTTGACAAATAATCAAATTCCACCAATACTAAGAATGTCTAGTAATATTTTGTAGTTTGTATGAGACATATTGTTAGATTTATTAACAAAATATTTTTGAACTAATAACATCATGTGAAAAATTTTGCCTTGTCTTACTGACTAGTTATTCTTGATACTGAAATTTATGTCTAGCTTTAAGAGTATCTTTAAGTCCCTTACCATTTAATTTCTTAAGATTAAATATCTGTTTGAAATTAATAAGCTGACAGCACCGAAAGTTCATGCTTTTAAGTGATTTATAACAATAAAGCCAGAAAAACCTACTGAATTTAATTAGCACTAGTTTGTTTTTTTTTTTATAGTAAAACCACCCAATTATCGAGACACTTCATCTTTCTGTTTCTTTCCACCAGATGGTGGTATACTGCAAAAAATCACAAGCCCTTTCCACTCCCTGCTCCAAAAGAGAAATACTTCATTAGTAAAATTACTTTCCTTCAAGTCTGTTATTTATACTTTCAGAAGTCAGATAATTTTATTTTCCAAAGATTGAATAAAAATAATATGAATATGAATATTCATTTTGAATAAAATGAAATAAATTTTTTTAATAAAGCTCCATCCTAACTCAGCAGTGACTCTGTTCACCTATTTATTCTTAGCAGAGTCTACTAGTTGCATTTTCCTCTGGTTCACACTTGTAACACAGATGCACATTTCTGATGGATAAAGGATAAGCAAGGATTGAAAGTATATTTAGATATCATGATACAACTCCTGTATGTTACGAATGCTTTGAAATCAGCCCAAGAGTTAACTTTGGCTTAAAGATGGGGCTTGCCTTCAACATGAGAAAACTCCAGTTCCATCACCTCCTAGAACTGTGTAACTTGGTAGAAGCAGGAGATTTTGAAGCTCATACAGAGCATGGATTTTTCGTGCAAGAGCCATGGATATTGGTAGCTGGGGTTTGCGTGACTTGTGATGTGTTGAGCCTTATTCTAGCTGGTTAATACTCTTAATGTTCACCTTCAAGTATTGTGGTATTGAATTAGAATCTGCATCTGCATTCACTTCAGTGCCTACAAGAATTGAAAAAAAGGAAAAAAAAAAAAAAAAAAAAAAAAGATGAAGAGCTCACATTTACAAACTTTACATTCTCATCTGTGAAACCAATGATTACCTTTTAGTGAAAAACAGTAATCATCCAAACAATGAAAGCTGTTTATTACTAATTTTCAGAAAGGAAAAACGTAAAAGGTGAAATAATGCCATTGTCTATGCTTTATTTAACTGTGTTTCTCCTAGTCATGCCTTTATATTCATAAACAAATAAAAGGGTCCATTTTGCTAATCCTCAAACTCTAGAGGCTGAGCTCTGGGCCCCTGGGAATACGACATTCAACACAAGCTCTGACATTACACCCTAAGCTGTGTGGATGTGAAAACTAGGCTTTAAGCCTAGAACAGGCCCATATTCTAATTATCCTGTGAAAGTCAAATCTCAGAAATTAAGCATAATTAAAGCAGATATTCTACCCTTTGGTCCCTAACATAAAGCAGCCCAGACTCCCAGTTCAACTGTTATCCATACTCTGCCAAGTTATTTTCTGCCAGATTGACTTTTTCTTCTTTAGACACACGCTCTCTCTTTTTACCTTATGCTCATTGTATCTGAAATGTTGATTTTCTTCTCTTTCAATTTCAAGATGTGTTTCCTAAATCACTGACAGTTCTTTCAAACAATTAATATTCTATATGATGCTGTATCTATGACACCAGACAACAGGACCAGTAAGTTCAGATTTGCTTTATTCCTTTTCACCTTTGTTTCAGAGAACTTGTTCTCTTGCTGTGTCATTTTTTTTCAACTGATGATATATATTTTATAAAGAAAAATGTATATGAATTATTTCAGGCTCAAACGAAGATTCTTCTGGCCTCTGTAACATTCAAAGCTGCACTGGTTATAGACAGGTAATACTTCATTAGGTTTCTCCCCTAAAGTGCTTGTCTTTTCATGGAAGAAGTCTACATAACTAGTTTAGACCTAGGTATCTGACTTACAGATGGTTCCAGCCAGGTGAGACATATTCCATGCAAAAAAGTCTATAACACTTACCTGTCTGCAGTTGGGAAGGATTGAACGAGGTGACCTTGACAGTAACTTCTATTACTGTTCTCTTTTGTTACTTCATATCAAATTTACTGAACCTTCAGTTCTGTAATGACACCGCTTAGGATGCTCTCAGGGAATTGAAGAAGAACCTGTTATTTCCTGAGTAGTCCTGATCTACTGTAATTTACGCAGGCCTAAGATACTAGACAGCAGTTTAAGAAAGTAAAACACAGTATGATAACCATGTGTCAGTTTACTCTTCTCAAAAATCAAGAATAGATTTTGGCTTGTGCATTTCAAGTTTCTGCTGCTAGCTAGGTTCTAACTTAGTAGGAAAATCAAAATACAAGCTCTTCCCTGTTTGATTTCTGCAAGTCCAGGAAGGCATTAGGACAGGGAAGAACCTACCGTTTCTCATTCTTGGGAGAAAATAGACATAATCTCACTGGCCTTAGTGTGAGAAGAGAGGTAACTTTCAGGAACTGAGATGTCTTTTAAAGTAAATTTACATCATATTGATCTGATGCTTTGTGGGGGACGCTGTAGTAAATTCCTTTCTTCACTGTCTAGCTTTAATAGTAACAATTCATTTTTTGGTGGATCAGTTATACTATTTTTCCATACATCATTTCAACTTCCAAGAAGGCTGTCCTATTGCCATTTGCAATATCTGTTTCTTAAAATATATCTACTGCTGTCTTAAAAGAGGAAGGCTTCTCTGCCAGGTTGGGTCAAAAAGCCTCTTTTCCCTTTCTTGTACTCCCAATTTTGTGTTCATTTGAGGTCAACACGTGACTGTTGAAGATAGGGAACTAATTCTGTAAATGCTGGAAGATGACCATGAGATACCAGTAGTGCAGCAATTGTGTTTTGGTCTTTGCTTTGGTCTGCACTGCTAATATATAACAACTATTAAAATATCAGCAATAAATCTTCATATAATAAAATCTTCATGTAATAGAATGTGCTTATATAGTAGAAAAAGAAATATTATCTGTTTATTAGCCGTTTTCCTTTTTCCCAAGCCTTTCATATGGTCATATAAAACCATACTGTTTCAGTAATCTATAACTTTCTATTAATCTCGATAAATATCCATAATGGTGATTTTGAGCTATCTGTTCTCATTCATACCAGTTGCCAACCACATTTTCTTAGTTAAGGTTTAGATGAGGAAGATGAGTCAGAGTGCCTTTCTTTATCCTCCAAGGGTCACTTGTATTTTTAACAGAAAAGCACTGAAGTGCCTCAGTGAAGAGAAGTCAGATTTACAAGCACCATGCTTCAGAGATTTTAACACTCGCTCTATCTAAATAAAGACTTTACTTTTCACAGTAAATGTCAGCTCCTTTCACATTAAGACGTGCCTTGGGAAGGGGTGCAAATAGTACATTATGTTTCTTCACACACTACTAAGAACTGCTAATAAGGCATCAAAAGTGTTTCATCATAGCATATCTTTTTTCGCCTTCTGCCTTGTCAAATGTTGTTTATAATCTGTATCATCTAGGTCGGAGAAATGTGAATTTAGGGGAAAGATCATGGAACTATGCATTAAAGTATGCCTTATAATTTGCATCATTGAGCTAGATACTTGAAGAAGATCTACTTTGTTCAAAGACCATTTCCAGATAACTTTTTAAAGATAATATAAATTTCTGGACTTTTAGTATACAAATTTGTCTTGTGGAAGCTGAAGTTCCCAATGCCACTTCTTGCTTTTACACTGTAGAACTTTCATAGAAACAGAAGTATCTCAGGTGGTTTGTTTTAGGGTTGGATTTTTGTTTGTTTGTTTTGTTTTATTTTTGCCCCATATACCCTTATTTGATCTTCTTTATTCCTTAAAATATCATATCAAAAGAGTGTCCTATTTGAAGCAGAGCAACAAAATGAAGCCCTGTTAGAATAAAGGGATTCAAAAGGACTAAGAATATAAATAAAGAGAAATATCAAAAATAGCAAAGAAAAAAATATTTAAAATGTAATTTAGGATTTTTTTAAGTTATTTTAGTCTGCCTGCAGGAACACTTCAGTTTAGCTTTTATTACCTAGACTTTTTTTGTATTAGAACAATTCCTGCACTTCATTGCCTGAAGTTAAATATTTGCTACAGGAGTATTTACGGAGACATTCCTTTGCCTGTTCAAAGAATAATTTCCTTACTTTTCTTCAGTACTAAAAAACCATTTAAATAAAAAAAGAAAAAAAAAAAAAAAGAAAGTGGAAAGCATATCATGTTTTGACCTACTAAACCATGGGGGTGCAACCTTTTGACTTTCCTTAGCTGCACTGAGCAAAGAGGAATTGTCTTGGACCTCATTTAATATATAATATAATCAATTTCTAGAAGTAACAAAACTTCTTTTGTAAGTATATATATTATTCAAACATTAGAAAAAGAGGGCAACAAACCCATAAAAACAGAGGGATATTATACCTTGTTTTTGTGAAAATAATACATCAGCATCTGTTTGGATCGAAGTGGTTGCAATTCTTAGTGAGTTCTCAAGGTGCTTGTCAGAATTTTTTAATGAAGTTTTACTCTTCATAAGTAGTTGTTCATGAATGTACACACCAACAAATAGGGATGGCATAAATAAGGCATGACTGTGAGCAAGGCATATTTTTCTCTGATATGTCTTGTAAAAGTCTAGTAAAAAGACAGGATTAAAATTTTTACTTACATGTCTGATTGTAATTCTTTACATTTACTTTGAAAAATCTGAATACAGTATATTTAAGTTGACTGAAAATGGAATCACAAATATTGCAAAAAATTGATAATTTTATGTAAATCTTGAAATCTCAAATTCCTTTCTCAAAATGGAAAGCAGTGTTGCATATTTTTCACTGTTCACAAAATTATGTTTAGCTAACATATGAAAATGCACAAAATTATCTGCAATGACTTGAGCTTGCCATCACTTCTCTTTCATTTTGAATGCTCTTATGGTATGAAATATAGCACAGATAAGTTGATTTTTACCATGACAATATATGTTTAATTCATTTAAATGAGTGGTCAAATCCACTGAACGTGATAAATCTGTGAGCCATTTTTCATCTTCAAATTCTGGCACAAATTTTCCTTTTGATTCTATAAAGGACTTGATTTCATTTTGCAAATTAAATCTTTCTAGCATCTTACCCCAACTTAGCCATCTTACTTGAAAAAAATAAGCGATGTCCCCATAATCAGCATCCACTTTAGAGACTTCTGGAATTGGTGGTGATTCAACCCCTTGGATTTTATGAAATTCACAGCTTTAATAACGATTGGATGATGAGTTTACTAATTAAATAAGAAAACTTACATATCTACTTAATAACAAAAAATGTGTCTTCACAGGCATACACACATATATGTAAGTTGAAATGTTATCAGTAATCATTGTGTTTTACTCACCAAGTTGCACAGAGGCATATAACGTAATATTTCAGTTCAACTGACTGTGTGTGGTAGGTGTTAGTGCCATGTTTGCTTTTAGTTCTCTCTTGAATTAATCGATAAATAAATAGTCTTTCCCAAGCTGAGTCTCTTGTGATTGTGAAGGTATCTGATGAACAATCACCATATCCTTACATCACTCCATGAGATTTTTCATAATGTTTTCTCCCCTTGTTCTGTTCAGAAGGGGGAGTGAGAGAGTGACTGAGTGATGCTTGGCTGCCTGCTGGTCTTAAACCACAAGAAAGCTAGATAGAAAGAATACCCAGTTAATACCTTCTCCCATTTTTCTGTTAAGACCCTTAGTTATCTACATTTTCCCACTCGATTGTTCCCTAACAGATGCTTTCACCTGATCTAACATAGAAATCTGTAAGATCACAAGGTGAAGGGTAGATAGGTGTGATACTTATTTTAAAAAGAAATTGTAATGTTCATAATTCATGTAGTTTTCACAGAATATTAACTTAGCGCAACTATACTGTAAAAACTACCTTCAGTACATGACAAATTTTGAGGAAAATATCAGTTAACTATTTGCCAAGGATTTCAGCTGCAAAAGCATCTGCAACCTTACTACTTCAGTGCCTTCTACATATTAAAGACAATCATTGAGAAATCTGTGCCATTATTCACTGTGTCCACATGAAACTGAAAGAGCATCGCGGTACCTTTGTATTGTGCAGTTAAATATCCCTGTAAGTTATACTTTATTTACTGCAAAATTTCACAGAATCACAGAGTTGTAGGGGTTGGAAGGGACCTCCAGAGATCATCGAGTCCAACCCCCCTGCCAAAGCAGGTTCCCTACAGCAGGTCGCACAGGTAGGCATCCAGGCAGCTCTTGAACATCTCCAGAGAAGGAGACTCCACCACCTCCCTGGGCAGCCTGTTCCAGTGCTCCGTCACCTCACTGTAAAGAAGTTCTTGTGCACATTTGTGCGGAACTTCCTATGCTGCAGTTTCCAGCCGTTTCCCCTGGTCCTGTCTCCACTCACTACTGAAAAGAGTCCAGCCTCGCCATTCTCAATCCAGTCATCCATTTGTGAGTATATAGACATCTACCTTTTCTCTTCGTCTTTTCATTCTTTTGATTCCCACTTCTTGCACAGAATAAAAGTCTTGTTTTCTGTTCCAAACTGTTCTTTATTTAAAAGATCAGTAAATGTGGTACTGAAACATAACAACTGGTTATACATGTTATACAAATACCCTAAAGGCTTGGTAGTACACAAAAATAATCAACTAATTTAATTCATGCAAGAACTGTTAACTGCTAAGTAAACTATTTCTAATATCTCTTATATGCCTGCTATAAAATAGGATATCTTTAATCTCCATTGTCTCAAGAAGGCAAATAGGTTTTTAACCACAAGGATTATACATTGAATTAGCTAAATTGCTTTTACTTGCTAATAAAAGGCTTTACAATATTATATTCTGGAATAGTTGTCTTTAAATGCATTAAAACATTATGGATTTGAAGTTTTTGTTGAAGGAACTGTACCATATTAGAACAGACAAAATAATTCCCCAGACACACCGCTCTACGAATAACTTCCTTTAAGAAAAAAAGGCATGATGCAGCCCATATTTGTGTACGTGTGTGCACAAATTTATTTTAGACCTTGAGTTAAAGATATCTAGGGAAAAAAAAAAAAAAAAAAAAAAAAAAAAGTCTTAATTTCTAAAATATAAGATTATAAATATCAGGTTTGATTTTTTTTAATGGTGAATTGGCAAAAAAAAACCTGATATTAATGATAATATGATAATAATAATAATTAAAATTATAATAACATAAAAATAATAATAATTAGAATTTCTCCAGTCAATGTAGAAAATGTGAAAAAAAACAAACATCAGTTTTTCATTCACATACTTTGTGACAACACTTTGCTAAGTAGCTTAGATACTATCTCTGGACAAGTGTACTCATGCTGCTGGCAGATATTTATGGATGCAATATTTAGAATGTCTGAGAAGCCCATTATGTAGACATAAAAGAAACACATCCTACAAAACACTTCTGTAACTGAATTTCAAGAGTAAAATAGATAAAACCATTCTTATTAGAACTTTCATATCCCTCAGCTGAGCTTATAGGCTTGAAAATAGTGCTAGGCTAATATTGCACTTCATCTTTTGAGTCAAAACAATTCAGTATCTGACCCAGTAGGACTGTAAAAAGCAAATGCTATACCTTGGTAATTTGAGTGCAATCATGTGTAGTCTTAAAGTTTTCCTTTGTAAAAGGGCCTAGGAGGAGTTTCCTGAAACAGTGTCTGTACATGTGCATTCTCATCTACCCGGAAAACAATAGCTGGACAAGAAGAAGCTTCTGAAGGCTTTATGTTTCTTAATATCTATCTGGCCTCCCTTCAAAAGCTCTTGGATGTTTCCCATGCCATTGCCCAACATTACTGCTTCAGAAGAGTTAGATGTTCATTTTAGTCCAGACCACTGCCTGTGTACTGTGTTTCTCAGACCAACCCAAGTATCCTGAATCTGGCAATTTTTGAAACCTGATAATCAACACTGTATTTTGTGTATTTGCTTTAAAGTGATACCAGCTAGGTTCAAGAGATTGGATGAAAATTTCAAATTTCAGTAGCAATGAGAAAAAGCAATCAAATATGTTCAGTTCCTCCTGCTGGCAAAGCTTACAAATTTGTTTCTTATGTATCTTGGCAGTACAGTAAAAAGAAAGAAATAAAAATCATTTGAGATCTATTTAATACTTTATTTAGAATTCAGTATTTTTAATGTAACTTTGCAGATTTTTGCAATCATGGCTTTTGAATGCTTCAGTTTTGTAGTTATTAAAATATTATTTTCCAGTTTCTTGAGGAGATCAGCCCTTCTCACAACTTTCTTTTTTTACTAGACAGAAAGGCATGATTTTTGACTCCTACTGTCATGTCACAGAAGTCATTGTCCTTTGTTTAGAGGGTTCTCTGAAACTGCTGTTTTATGATTGCCTTCAGTCAGCCTAAGATTGAGGCTGTGTTAGTTAAGAGCAGATCATGAGGCACAGCCACATTCATGCATCACAAAATTAAATCAGCCATCTATTTAATCTGAAAACCACCCGTTTCATCTACTCTGTTCATACCACAGCCATTGAACTCTTCCCTAAAACTGAGATTCAATTGAGAAAAGACTGAAAACAGAAGATATATTTCACAAACAATGCACAAGAAAGCTAAAGACTGATCACCATAGAGTGGTAAAAAAGTAACTATTACTTTTTATGTTATTTATTTTAAAGAAAGATATGTTTCAGAGATTATAAATTATTAGTTTATGCATGCTTAACTTTTCTTGTATAGGACATTTTTGTTTTTATAGAGGATAGCTATTAGAAAAATATACCAAATCAAATTAAATCTCAGTTATGTTTAATCCTACATTAGAAATCATTCAGAGTTTTTTGCAACTAGTCTGCATGAAAATATCCAATATCTGAGGAATATCTGAAATAATTAAGTATCAAATTTCTGAGAAATTAGTACAGTTATTCATCTATAAACATCAGTAATGGACTAGGTAGGAAAAATGTTCTCCTCTATGGAGACAAAGAATACGTTTCTCAGTAACTGCCTTTTGGAAAATAAAACAGTCCACATCAAAGTAATTTATTTAAGCCATTGTGACAATCTGAGTTAATGGTCTTCAAAACAACACTTTTAGACATGAGGCAATTCTGAACTTCAGGGGAAAAAAGAAGAAGAAAAAAAAAAGCCTTGTCTGAGCTTACAAATTTTTTCATATTGTGAGGGCCTCCTCTGTCTTGAAGTCCGTTTATTGCCCATTGTTACTGCAAATACAGGACAAGGGGAAATGGCCTCAAGTTGCACCAGGGGAGGCTTAGGTTGGATATCAGGAAAAACTTGTTTACAGAAAGAGTTATTAAGCACTGGAATAGGCTTGGGGAGGTGGCTGAGTCACCATCTCTGAACTGTGTTTAAAAACCGTTTGGATGTGGTGTTCAGAGACATGATTTAGCGGAGGGTTTTTAAAGTTAGGGTAGTATGGTTAGGTTGCAGTTGAACTTGATGATCTTTAAGGTCTTTTCCAACCTGACCGATTCTATGATTCTATGATTCTAAATACCACAATGTTTTCACAGGCAATACACAACTAGGGCCAACGTTCACATCCTGAGAGCCTCATTGATATAATGAGGGAAACAGAAAAAAATATGCCTGCCTACCTATTTGTTTTTTGCTTTGCAGGGTTAAAGAAAGTTTGCAATTCCACAGCAGCGAGGTTAGCTGGAAGTAGCAATAGCTAAAAGTAAAATGAAATTTCAAGAAAATAAAGATCCCCCAGACAACCAAAACATCCCTTTACATCTCTGTTTATCTGACTTAATCATGAGGATTTGGTGTGCTTTCTAGCATCTTAATGCTTGCTTTTCACCAGTGACCAGTAACATGAAATGCCAGCACTGGCTTTTGCATCTTTGACCATCCTACAGTCAGGGATATTGTATCCTCATCTAGTTAGGACTTCCTCTCATTCTGAATGACACTCCTCTCATAGATCCCTGAACACCTCTATCAAATGCTAGGGATCAGTTTAACAAGCTACCCTGTCACACTTTAAGAGCTGCCTCCCTCACTGACACATAATAGCTGACCCTGCATGAATTCAGTGTGCTGAAAGTAAATGGGTTATTTCAAGCCATTTTTAGCCAGAGTACCTGGCTAATCTGTTTGCTGTGACTTGCAAGGAGCAAGCACACACTCAGAGGGTTATTTCCACTAGACATGTAGAGCACCCTAGGAGATCCACTGCTATCACCCTGAGTATCTAAATCGCCTGCAAAATGAAACATAGATGCTTGCTTGTGTTTCTGAAAATTCTAGCATTTTCTCTCAGACGACAGTCACATTACTTTATAATACTTTTTAAAACTCTTCATGCTTTTAAAATGAACACACAGAAAAAATTACCTTGGCAACTTATTTTTTTTTCCTGTTCTCTACAAATAATCATCTGAAGACCATCTAGGGATTTTTTTCCTCATATATTACTTGCAGTAAATTTTAGAACAAGTTCCATTCTGCCTTGTTACTTCAGATCAACAGGTAATTTGGAATCTAAGCTGTTATAATGGAACTACAGAGCTAGTAGGTTTTTAGAAAGAGGGATGTTCTTCACTTGAGAGCATACCGTGTCACTAGTCTAATTCTACAACCATTTCATAAAAAAAAATTAAAGGGTATGACTCTATTGGACCCATATTTAAGCAAAGCTCTTAAGTTCATTAAGCATTTAAATCATTGAAACAAAATGTGCTTAAATACTTAGCTGTTTCAAATTATGATTATTGTAGTAATTAGTGTATGCTCAGTTATATCTTGTGAATGCATGCTTTTAGTGCCTACTCAATAAATAAACTGATTAATAACATTTGCAGTAAGAAAACAGAATTAGCTTTGGAGTAGTGGAAATACTTTTTACAGTTAAAAAAAAAAATATCCCTCTCCATGTATCAACATTGGTATAACTATTGGTATGGGTATGTTATTACATGTGTATCCCTCTATATGTTTAACAGTACTTGACAGAAAATCTGATGTATGAGAGCATATGGTAATTCCTCGAGTGATTTCTTCTGGCCATTTGTTGGAACATTCTGAGGAAATATGCCAAACAGAAAACAGGCAGACTTCAAAACCAATGTCTATTCTGACATTTTGGTATCCTGGTTTGGGAATCAAGGCGTCCCTTGGGAAGGGATCATGAACTGGCACTCTAATTTAACTGTTTCTTCATTCAGTTCTTTCAGACTCTTTTCCAGGATGAAATCCAGGAGCATGAGATCCCAAATTTGATATAAGGATCAGACACTTTGGGATGGATGGAGCATGAATTTTCAGTGGCTCTTGAGTACTTAACAGGTTAAAAACACCTCTTTTCATGCTGAAATCTTCCCTGTGTCTGTGGAATTCCGAGACTATTATTAACTCCTGGAACTACTTGTTTGACATTATGAATTTGTAGAGGAAAGAAAGGGAAATGAATTTCAATAGTAAATTTAAGTTGTTCTTACTTAAAGTCCTCTTTCAAATATTTTTCCAAAATTTCTCATATAACTGGATATATAGTATACTGATTTTCCAGTAACACCACAAAAGCATGAATCATGTTTTATTTTTTGTCTTTATTTTTTTCCTGAGCACTCATGTATAAGGTAAACACCATAAATTACTTTACTGATTATTTAAACTCTTTTCCTTATTTAACCACTGATATCCACAATTCTGAAGTATATGTGCCTTTGCTCACAGTCACATACTTTGTTGAAGTCTCATTACTGTATTTTCTTAAATTATGGCTCTTCAGAGACAAATTAGGAATCAAGAACTTAAATGCGCTTACAAGCAGGCCATTTCAAATATGAATTTTGGACTTACCATTTCATAGTGGACCATATTGCCTTCTTTATTTAGATCTGATCCCTAGTAATTTCAACTAGACAATATATAAAATGCTGTGGCAGGTCAGACTACTGTATCATATAAAAACTTGCAAGCCTATACATGTTTGAGGTGTTTCAGTAAGAAATTTTTAAGAATTTCAGTAAGATTTATGGATGGTATCCATTTTCTCAGTGTATGACAGTGTACTTTCTAAAATAGGAAAAGACTGATATATTGTTGGAAAGATGTTGAAATCTCAATTGTGTACAATACGTCATGCTTAGAAACTAGATTTATTTGAAAATGTATTGGTCTAATTAATCTCAAGTAGGAAAAAATCACAATCAAGTAACAGCAATTGCAAAAAAGACACAGTTATGTTATCATCTTGATGATCTTCCATAGTATATTTTCACACAGGTATGATTTTAAAGTTAAATAAGATAACTATAACACACAGTTACCTATAAACTAAATACACATTGTTTTCCTCTGCTGCATCAGTAATATGAACTTCTCTTGAGTATGTATGGTCTTCTAGCTTTGTTCACATGTAGTTGCCGTTTCAGAATATAGGGATTTTTTCTTTTCATTATTTCCTTTTCTTGGCTTGAATTTTCTAGATCAAAAGCGTCTTGCTGAAGTAACTGTAGGATGTAAGAAAAGACAGGATATTATCATGGCTTTTTTTTCTACTGAAAATCATCAATTCCACAAGAGTTCTATTTGCCCCAAACTCAGGCATTTCCCGAAGATCAGGGTACAGAGAAGTGATATTTAAATTCCACTGAAACTAGTAAGACCATTGGATTTAGCTATAAGAAAGCTGGCGTGTCACTCTGGAGCTAAATATGACTCAAAGTTTCCTTATCACTGTCACTCAGTAATGGTTAATTTATCCTAAAAACCTCCTAAAACACCCACTCCTTGCTAATTTCAGATTTTGAGGATTATTTTTATCATAGAATTTCTACATTAAAAATCAAAATGTGTAAAAAGAAAGGAAATAAAGTACATGAAAACCAATTTTTTCAATTAAAATATGTTATTTAACTGCATTTGAGTTTTCTTTATAGTTTTTTAAGTATTTTCTTCAGATTTATATTTGCTTTATCTATTAAGATTTCATCCATTCTTTTACCATGCTCTTCCATGGCCAGGCTGAAAGGCATTAAGCTAGAAACATTTTAGACTCACCTCAGTATTTTCCTAAGCAATCAAATTCTGTTAGTCACTTAATTACTTAATAAATGAGTGCTCATCTAAATCCTGTTGATATAAATGGAAAAAACCTCATGATTTCAACAGAGTTTGGAGTCAATCCTGGATGAGTAAGATCGCAAGAACTTGTTTCATTATATAAAATGTTTATTTCAAGTCTTCTTCAGTTCTTCTCCCTCTAGCTCTATTCTTTCTCCCCCTATTGCGCCTCAGAAAATTTTGCACTGGATAACCATGCTCCTAGGTTGATACAGAAGCATCCTTTTTAAATTTCACATGCAGTATAATTAGAAGTGGAGCTTTGCAACCACCACAAAAGATGGTACAACTATAAAATAAGGAGCCACGATTAAGCCAGGCTATGGCATGTGATTGATTCCATGGTAGATCCTTTTCAATAATAAATGTACCAGTGAAGAATCCTCTGAAAACTCTGGTTCTCAAAGATGCAGTCTTTTTTATGCATCATCCTAGATGGTACAGTGGACTGAGAACCCTAAGCAAACACATAGCTCTGCTTCAGCAGGCAAAAGGGGATCAGGACTCAGTCAAATTGCCCATGAACTGTGATAACTGAGGAATCTCGGTTTAGTGGAAAGTGGGTACTGATATTTAGACATATTTGTTTTGTTGGTTTTTTTTTACAGCATGACTAGATTCTGTCCAGTGTGTTTACGTGAATGTTACAATAAGGTACATATCACAGATGGATCACAAAACAATTACTATTTAGGAGTAGCAACCCTAAGGTTTGGAGGGACAGAAAATCAGGATTTCCCTTGCTATTAGTTTCTTAGCAATTATAAAAAGTTCAGAGTACCTGGAAAAATTACAGGTATACATGGGCATGTATGTATTTTGAATCCTGTTTATCTTAGTGCCCTTCAGAAACTCTGTGTAAATTTACTTATGCTTGAATAAATCTGCAGTAATTTCATGTCTGTTAAGCACATATTAATTTTGTGCTCTGGCTCATTTTCATATGTTTATTTCATTCCTTAGTATAGTTACAAAGAGTGGAGAAATTATGTAGTTAAGGATATTTCACATTTGTTCACGTGTCTTTATCCAAAACAGATATTCACCTCTTCAGAAACTATATTAAGTCACAACTCTTTCACTAGGTGGTATATTATCAGTATTAAATATTAGAAAATAGCAAAAACATAGGATAGTTTAGACAATGTGATGGGGTGATTTAAGCCAAGAGCACCTAAGATCTGGAGGAACACTTGGGATCTGAAGTATAAAAGACCATTGTGAGGACAAACTTGAAAGTGTAACAGTCATTGAAACATGCACTTGTGACGCTTCATTTTACCTCCCAGTGCTGAAAGGCTCTGCTGTGGCAAACTTTTTGGAGTTGATACACTGTCAGCATTGCTTCCAAGCTGAAGCCATCCAGAGCAGCAGGGAACTGTCTTCCAGAAATGAGATCCTCATCATCTACCTCTACCGTTTCCCCCACCTGGTTGTTCATGTTGTTGATAAGATTGCAGACATTTAGCAGGGTCACTTTCCAGTAAGAAAGTTTTGCTCTGTTCATCTGAAAATACAAATGCATGGTACGTAATGTAATGCAACTTTTGTTTTGTTTTGAGTGGTAATGTATGACATTTAAACGTTTTGGAAGGAAGAAGCTTGTTTGTTTGAAGTCCTTTTCATCTGTCAAGCTTTAAGACAATAATTAGAGCATGAAATTAGGACAACTCCTTTATTAAAAACACCAAGACTGTTTCCCCACTGCTTTACCCCCCAAGTAGATATACATGATGGAAAAATAAACTGTTACCAAACCAGAAAGGTAGCATTTCATAGTCATTCTGCACAGGTGCAAACAAAAACACAAATGGAAATTAATATAATATAAATTCATAGGTGTAAATCAGGACAGTGAGTCAGACCCAGTGGATAAATTTCCAGTGCCAGATTCCAAGCTAGATGCCTGTGGTTAACTAGATGCTCCTCCCCAGTTCAGAACAAATAGCAGTCATTTCAAAATTCCTAAAGAAATGGAACAGAATCCCTGCTTCAGGGCAAGCTGTCTGGTGAAGCTGGAGCCAGTGTTATGGAATCTGTAAGCCCCAGGGATTTTGTATACTGGAAAGTCATGAGTGTTAAGTGATGTGAATAGGACTAGGGGCTTGGATGAAGATGGAGTATAGGTGAAACAGAGTTGTGCAAAAGACGAACTTGGTGGCTAGACTGAAATGCTGTCTTTGGGTGGTCCATAATGGAACAATTCAGAGATGTTACAGGAAGACAGAAATAAAGAGAGAAATGTCACCATAATTTGATCCAATAGTTTACATTATTTCAGAGCAATTTGATTTTTAAAACCATTAGAAAATGATAACAAGAATTTTTACTTTTTAATGGCACTATTGTAAGACAGTTATTGAAGTAGGGTTTTTTTAATTATCATTAGAAATACCTAATTTCTATCTCAATCTCTGTTTTCTTTCTCTGTTGTCTTTGCCAATTCCTTGGTTATTATCTATTTATTACCCTAGTCATTATTTCTTCTAAATTGTATCCCTCTTAGTGCTGAATATAGAGATTAGTTTCATTCAAGTAGAACCAGTGGCACAGCAATCTCCAATCAAAAGTCAAATAGCAAATTCCTGTTTATTAATGGCAATTAATGCCCTTGAGGCATATATTAGGATGCTGCTCTACCTATGAACTGAAATGTTGTTGTTTCTTTGTCCTGCGTGTGTTAAGTTAAATACAGGTATTACATTAGTACAGATATTGCCTCTTACCAACAGCATTAAATAAGTGTGTGGATGCAGTTTTTACCTAGCTGAACATTAAGTAATCACACAACCTGCTGTTTGGTTAAGGAAATTTTCTAACAAAGAGGTATTATATGCAAGATTTCTGCATATTTGCAACTGTTTTTTAAACTAAAAGAAAGAAAATGCAGATAAGTGAAGAAGAAACAAGAAAAGCTCTCATCACTAATAACAGTAGTTACAAGAAATTGCCTTCTTACTGTAATCATCAGTTCAGTATGCAACTAGTACATGCATGAATTTCAAAATGAGAGTAATTTAGCCTTTTTAGTAAAACTGCTATGTTCTTAGATTTCTATTAGGGCTTGGATAACAAACAGTATTTTGTTTTGAGAAGAAACTAATCTCAAACCTTATTCAGAAGGTTCTACATTTTTCAATTTGGGCTCATGTGCTGTCTCATCTGGGCTCTCCACTCAGGCATCCCATCAGTCTAATTACTTGAAAAGTTGTGGCAGGTTCAAAACAAAATTGACATCTGTACAGAATGCCTGATTTAATTAGCAAAAGTTAATTTAGCCAAAAAGCAACTGTTCACTGATGTTTCAAAATCTTTACTCTGTTTTAAAGTATTTGTGAAATGCAAACACAGAGCTTTTCTTGCCAAATGAGGAGGCTTTTCCAATACAATTCTTTCTCCTTGTATATGAAAGAAATATGAACTAGAACATCCCCAGCTAAACTGCTATGAAGAATAAAATCCAGGAGCAGTACTGTGTGAGAAAGTGAGAATTCAGAGTTGAAAACAAGACTATGCTGATGTATATGACTGGAAAAGAAAAGGACTAGAGAAATGTATTATGCTTTCCTGCTTAACTTTTAGAATCTTTTTGATCTGAAGTTATTATTTTATGTAACCTTGATGTATGTCTTCTTTTTTTAAGGAACATTTCTCTCTATATTAGCAAAATACCTAAATTGCAGTCTCCATTATGTGCAATTGGTCTTGGCTGCTACTTATGAAGTTAGGGAAAAAATCTTACAGTGCTGTATGCAAGCATACTTTGTTAGTCAAGGGAGTCTAATTCTCATTAATAATATGCATCACTTCAAAGTATTTTCACTTGGATACGCATGCTTCTGACTTACACTGTTGCCAGCTCCCAGAATAAGACTATGAAGCATTAAGAACTTCAGTCAAGAGTGAAATAATTTTTTAACTGAACATGGACCTCTCTAGATCATGTTCAGTTTCTGAACAGTGCAGGCATGTTACTTTCTTATAATCTACTTCTCTATTACAGCAAGTATTACTATCACACAGCTTTGTTTTATAGGTTATGGAAAATCACTGAAGAGGGCATGTTAAAAAAGTAAATAAACAAACAAAACCAAAACAAACAAACAAACAAAAAACATGAAAACACAGTTTCAGATGACTGTAACACAAATGTTCAGGTAGACATTCAGTATGTGAAATATTTTCCACAGATGTCTAAGCAATACCAACTACAGTTGCTCAATGTATGTTTTGGAAAAACACCTACATGAGAGATCAAAGAAATTGTATCTGCCAAGAAGGAATAAACTGTTTTGAAGATTAACTTGAAAAAATCTGGGAGGTACCTGGTGGAACAAAAGAGACTGCCATATGAATCACAGTTAAAAATTATTAATGATGAAGAATTCATGAAATGAATATGATATATGTATTTCCACTGTTAAACATGCTCCTGAAATATGACTCAGATATATGGTTTCCCATACCTTTTTAAATACTGAAAGTGAACTCAAAATTGTCTAAGAAACTGAAACAAGCTTGGGAATATTTCCCTCTTAGACAGTACCTTTTCCTGTGAAAACTACAGAGAATATCAAGTGATAATATACATGCTTTTTTCTTTCAATTTATGGTTGAATGATGCTCCAGGACATTTTAATATAATTTTTGCTGTTTCTGTTTTGTAATGAATACCCCCAAAATGTTAATTAAAATAAAATAAATACAAATATTCAGTTCTCCTTTTTTAATAATCTTGCTTTTATCTAGTGAAAGCAAGTGAAAAAGATTCAGGACCAAGCAAAATCCATGGTACTGAACAACTAGGTAAAACACCTGACTTAGCTTACAGAATTCCTGAGATACAATGCAGAGAATTGAGGGCTCGTTACAGTGCCTTTTCTGGTGTACTTCACTGTCTTTAGTTTTGTTTAATGACTTCCTCTACACAGAATAAGACAGGGAGACCATTATTTTCCAGCAGTATTAATAACACATAAAGGACCCAGAATTACTTCTGCACTGTCTCTACATAGGTGCTTCAATGGTTCCTTTTTGGAACAGTAATGGAATTTTGTTCAAAACGTAACAGTAGAAATGATAACAAAAATATTTTCTGCCTTTAAGCACATGAATCCTAAGGTTTTCTGTGATGTATACTAATGCTAATAAATGTAAGGACTTGCATGCAATAACTGAGTCAGGAAGTTAGAAACTCTTAGACAGCTGCAGCCTCATCTGCCTGATACGAAGGCTAAACTTTCTGGGTATATACAGTTAGGAACAGGCATTCAAGCTCAGAAGGTTCAAGATTTCATAAAAAACTGTGTATGTAGGGATCTCAAATGTCTATCCTAGTAATAATGATTCCTTCAAATAAACATTTTTTCCTTCTTTTTTTTTTTCCTTGAACTAATAGCATTTCAGTTTTGTTTGAGTTCAAGACAGTCTTCATGCAAATGGTGGATTCATGTTAGCACTTAAGAAGCTGTGAGTAGATGTATCTTTCTGATGCAAAAGACAGTCAGCAGGTAATCATTTGCATATTTGTGATACTTCAGATTACGTTATCTTACTAAATCTTCCAAAAGTCTCCTTGGACTTTATCTTAGAAGAAAGATATATAAAACTTTTTAGGGTCTTGCTTGATCCCTGAATCTTTGTTGAGGCATAACAGCAGGGAAAGGTGATAAGCTATATTAAATGTTGAAGGCAGTTCATGAAAGCATGAATGTAATTTTTTAAATATGGAGATATATTCAGCACATGGGTGACTTTAAAGAGTAGCTTGCAAAAGACCAGTAGACATTTATCAACAGTCTGTGAAGTCAAAAGAATATGGTAAAAAAGCATATTTCCATAATATTGCATAGATTTGATGCCATACTTCACAAGTAACTACTTAGCTAGAATTTTTCTGTGAAATACCAGAAACATGAATGATTTTACTGCATTTTACTGCATTAGATCTGGGCTTTCATAAACGTATTTTTTTCCTTCTATTTTCCTTCCACTTTATTGATGAGAACCACTGAGTCTTTTTAATTGGCTGGATTTCCCTTGCTGATGATTACCAAGTCAGTGTTAAAGATGATTAATACAGTTTAATGGTAATTGCTCTCAACTAGAGACTAATCTCAGGCACAAAGACAGTCAGTTATCATGCATACCATCCTAAAACTAGTCTTTCAAATCAGAAACATGGTTCTATTCTAATGAAGACTAAAAACTAGCAGAGGCCAACAAAAAAATAATAGTAATAATTTATTATTTCAGTAACAAATGGAATAATGATCTATCTCTTGTAGAAGTAGTTTCATACACCTTTTAAGTGGTTCCACTATGCCTTTACTGTCAAGAGTACATTTTATATTAATTAATTTGAAATAGTGATTTAAAATTCTATCACTTAGAATTAAAATGTCTCCATCACTTATTGTTTCTGTCAACTTCAGGTGTCATGTCACTTGCAGTATATATACCATAAAGCCATTAAAAAGTAAGTTACATGACGTAAAACAATGTGTAAAAGTATATAACAAACATCTTTGTATTATCAACAGGTGCACTTTATATGGGCATTTTTAGTTACCTTCAGTTGCACTCTACAGTAAAAGAGAAAAAAGATGGAAGTGGCATTTACAGTCACAGCTCCACTCTAATCAGTGGCAGCAATAGAATAGCTGCAGGGTTTTCTCCCAGGGCGTATTATGGTTTGGCAGGCAGAGAAAGAAATATTTAAAGAACATTAAAATTTGTCTCTGGGAAATAATCTCTATTAAATCTTTCTTTACTTTAGAGAAACCAGTGGCAAACAGGTTTGTTTGTGATCTACCATGCCAGTAAAGAATGTGGGAACTTAAGAACTGCTGGACCAGATCAGAACAATGTATTTTCCAGCCTCATTTCTTATCCTGGTTTATTCAAATGATGCTGTGGAAAAGCTCACATATAAGAAAATACAGTATAAACATAAGTCTTACAGGCAGGTTTTTTGTTTCTTTTTTTTTACAACTAGCCATTGGCTTATGAAATTTATTTATTTTGAAAATTTTCAGAAGAATGTAGTTTTATTTTCCAGTGAAATCAAGCACCAAGAGTTAAATCATTCTACTTTAAGCCTATGAATCTTGTTTCAGAGTTTTTTCTTCAAAATATTGCTGAAGAAACACTAGGCTTAGATCACTTGTGGAAAATAACAGTGCTGAGGAAATGTCTGTCAGCTTGTTCAATACATATGTGCAACACTTGCTACTTCACCTACATTAGTATGAGTTTGGAACAGAACTTTTTTCTACTTGTTTTAAATAACATGTTTATCATTCATCGTCTGGCTACTTGTCAAGGAAATGTCATTTGCCAGATTAATAGTTTCATAGTCATGTCCCCATGTTCTTGTACTAACATTATAATGAAATTCCTAAACCAAAATCAGCATATGTATTAACAGATTTTGCTTTATGACTGTCTTAATTTTATATGCACATAGAAAAAAAATTTCCACATAAAAATCTCACTTAGAGATTTGACTAAAGGTTAATTTAACTTTCAGCAGGCATAATCTTATTGGAAACACATTTCCTCTTATAAATTTATCCCTCTACACATTTTTGACAGTTTAATGAAAGTATCAATGTTACACGTGAGGAACACTTTTGTGTGTGTGTCACATCAACACCTTTAAATTTCCTTTGAACTGAGAAAATCTTGCACCAAAGTGATGTCTAGCACTGAACTTTCAGGCCTGGACCATAGGTTATTGCTTTGTATGAAGACTTTTAGGTTTGTAATGAGAATTCATTTGCTTTCTAACCATTAGCTGAAAGAGGAAAAATAATTACCTTTGATGTATACATATTGGTCAATAAATCTGCTTCTAATGCTTTCATTTCCTCTTCTGAATCTGGGAATAAACCAGTAACATATGTTTATTATTTCATCATAAATCATGGACATTTGAATTCAGCAAGCAAAATATAGATATATAAATGAGTTTTTTTGGGGAAAAAAAAAAAACAAAACAGTAATAAAAGTGGATTCACAGCATTGTGTTCTAATGAGACTATAAGGAGGTTTTTGGTACCAAAACTTTATTTTGAAAGGGATATCCATCGAATTTCAAAGCATGATCAAGCTTATTGACATGAATGAAGGAATTCACTGTTCGCTCGTAGACAGGCCCATTAATTTTCAGCTGTTTCAGTACAAAAACTGGTGCAATTTTCTTCATCCAAAATCAGACTGATTTTCTTAATTACTACTTGTCACCTCTACTAACTAACATTTACTTAGCTGCTGTTTTTTGGGAGCAATTGCAAACATTCTCAACTTGGATCTTCAAGGTGTTTTTAAATGGTGACCAGCAAATTAATGCAAAGTCATTCTACTACAGTCTATTGGAGATAAGCCATTCCTCTGGAAACCCTATGAACATTTCTTTGCTGAAGGGCTATGCTCAGATCTATTAGACTGTCTCTGTCTCCAATCCAGTCTGCTCTCACACAGCAGCCATCTATTCCCCGAGTCATTAGAGTGATCATCTTCTGTGCCTGAGTACAGTACAGTACAGCAAAGGAGAGATCAGAAGTCTCAGTTTTTAACCACTTTTATGCTTATCAATTGCTAAGGAAGTAGCTTTCTGGAACATTTTTGGCTTTTGCTTCTGTCGTATGTGAAAAATCATAGCATCTTCTAATACAAGTAACGTAAAATAGTATCCCCAAGTTCTTTGTCTCCTCAGACATTTCTACCAGTTGTGATTCTGCTAAAAGGAGTTTTTAATAGAAGTGAATATTATTTACTAAACAATCACTTTGCACAGTTGTACTGCTTCCATTTGTATTAAAGTCACCAAAAATGTCTGTGCCTTATGTCAGTCTTTCTCTGCAGTGATGCTGATGTTCAGCTTTGCATTACTAGTACGCTACACTAACTGCTTTTACTTAAAAATTGTTATTTAAAATATTGATAAAGACTGATGTCAGTACTGCAGCATGTCACTAGCAACTTCTCTATAGCTAATGCCTTTCAGCCCTTTCAGCACTACCTGTATTCATCATTACCTAGTTTCTCAATAGCTTCACCAGTGATGAAGTCCTTTCTGCTGGCATCACATGTTCACCTGAATTTTGACTACTGATACTAACAGCTCTTGCAAAGGAATGAATAGTGCATGTGAGACAGCATCACAATGTTGTATTCTGGGGCAATGAAATGACTCACACCTGGTTAGGACCCTGTAAAAGCTATATAGAACAGAATATAGTTTCCCCACCACCAAGGATGGAAGACAGATGCAGAAGTGGAAAGCTTACTGAATAGATGGGTATTAAGAAACATCTTTAATGAGAAAATATCTGGAGGATATTACTTAGGAAGATGTTCGCACAGTGAAGAATGAAACAAAGCCTGGAGGAAAACGGAGCGTATTCAGATAATTCAGGAGTGAAAGAGACAGATGACGGGTAAAAGCAGAAAAAGAGCAAACACTCAAGAGAGCAATCTGATTACACATTATTGTTCAAATCTGAGGAAAATCCAAACACTTTGCTGTCTTTTGTATGCTTACCTTATTATTGATAGGAAATACAGCTTCTTTCTGTATATCTACATTCTACAGAAATAGTTGTCTTCTATTAAAACACACTTTCCCCTGAGAGCAAACATTTTCAAAAGAAAATTGATCATTTTCCTAATGACTTACTTGTCCACATTAGCAAAAATTCACTTGGCTTTTCAACACAAACTTGTCTGTGACATTTCTCATTTAAATATAATTTCAAATTTTCAAGCAAATGAACCATCATGTCAGTTACACATACAATTCTGCTTCTTTTTTATACGTGTCTATTTTAATTTCCACTGGAATCTTTGACTTCAGTGGTTTATGAATTTTAAATTGTCTCACAGAAAATATTAGTCATGTTTTTGCTTAAAAATCTACATACATATGCAGAGAAAATAATAAACTTTTAGCCCTGTCCCAAAGAACACCAGGTCTGTAAAGCACACAAAATGATTATGCTTAAGCCATGACAAAATACAAGTTTAAGTGTGTTACATTTTTCTTCTGTGGGAGAATGTAAACAGGAAACTTGCATCCAAAACAAGGAATTCTGAATCCTCCTGGATACTGAAGCTAAAAAATTAATCTACTTGTAAACCTACTCTTTACATTTTAATGGAGTTACAAGTAACAGTAATTTGTACACTAGTGAGACTGGATTTTGAAGACTATTCTACTACACATCTGTCACAGTACACTCGTTTAATTGCAATTTTTTTTTTTTTGTCATAAACTGATGATCTAAATAACACACACTTAGCTATTGTCACTCTCCAAACAAGCTGGCAGTGCATTTTCATGTATGACCCTATTTTTAAGGTATCTAAAGCAACTGATCTAAGAGCAGAAATTCACTTTCAGCTAGTATCCTATTGTGTGATCAGCATCTTTGTGACAAACATTTTTTGTCATTTCAATGCAGTTGCTAGTGATTGTTTTTTTTTTTTTCCCCAGAATCCTAAAACTGTACTTCAGCTGCTAAAAAGTGACTACAGTGCATATAAAGATAGTCATGCTGATTGGACTTTGATGGAAGGAAGAAGAAAACACACTGTCTATGATACCTTGGAAATACCTGGGATTCAAATATCACAAATGTAACAACATAAATAATGGGACAGCCTACATCGACGTTCCTCAATGACCACTCTACAGTTACACCACGGTAGTGATGCTGCGGAGGGGAATGTTTTGCAGATAGGGAGTAAATTACGGGAGTGGTGGAAAATGTGATGCTGGACAGAGCCCGCTCTGTGCGAGCCGGGAGCACCTGCAGAGCATAGCCGCGTCAGACCGAGCGCACCCCGCCCCGTTCGGTCCCGCTCGAGGCTGCGGGAGCGGCCGGCCGCGTGGTGCTGCCCACCGCACGGAGGCTCGGGGCGCAGGGCGCGGCGGGGCTTACCTGAGCACAGGCTGCAGGAGGCCAAGGCCAGCAGCACCACGCACACCAGCTGGGGTCTCATCCTTGCCGCGCCACTCTCTAGAAAGTAAAGTCCATAAATCCTGGGGAGAGACGGAGAGAGAGACAGACAGACACACAGAGAGAGCTCCGCTGCTCCGCGCCTCGGCACACACACTGGCGGGCGGCCGCAGGCACCAGATGGTGGACCCGGACCCTTCCCCAACTATATAAGCCTCGGGGTGATGTCACGGCGGTGCCGCCATCGCCTCATGGTGAAGAGCCCTCCCTCCTCCCCCTCGCCCCCCCCTTTCTCGCCCCCCCCCCCCCCCCTCTTCTTTCCCCCCCCGCTCCCGCTGCCCCCCTCCGCCGCTCCGCACCCTCCGCCGCTGACGCCACCTCCCGCCTGACGCACGCGGAGCCCCGCGGGGCGCGCAGCGGGGCCCGCAGCATCCCCACTCCCACCCACGCGCCCGATTGCTCGTATCCCGGCAGCGACCTGCCCGCTGAGCTCGAAAAGCTCCCATCTACAGATATGATAATTATTTATGAAAAGAAAAAGTTTCCGCAGTTTCTCGGACACCTGCGCGTGCGATGCGCCGGGTCACGGGTTGCGCCGAGACGCGAGCACCTCGTGCGGCCGTCGTGGGATGTGCTTTGTCGTCTGGTTTGGCTTTTCCTGCAGCGTGGGGGAACACGGGGGAGACAACGGATAATAGAAACAAATGAAGTCTGTGTGAGAGAGAGAGATAACGGGAAAGTCACTTGATAAAGGTTTTTCATAGGTGCAAAGAAGTGCTAACGTCTGCCACAACCAGACTACCCCTTCCGAAAAGAGAAACAACAGCTATTGTTTCAAGGACGGTAAGCGCTCCGTCAAGACATTTATCCAAAGGTGTAGGTGTTCTGCTTGAATTTCACGACATTGGTAAGACAACCCACTAAGAGGGGACTCTGCAGCCAGCGCCCGGAACGCACGAGCGCAAAAGCCGCGGGGCACCGCGGGACGAAGCAGAGACAGCACCGGGCGGACGGCGCTGCCCCAGGACGGGCGAAGTGGCAGTGAGGGGAGGGGGGCTGCCACTAACTGTCCCGGTCTGTCCTCTGCTTCCTAGAGACCGGCCGTAAAAAAAATAAAAGGCACGGAAATTGTCTGAAATAGACGGTAGGGCAGGTTAACCTTTAACGTGGAGTGGTGCAAATGAGAAGCTGAAGACTAGCATCAGCCTCCATCGCGGCGCTGCTTGTAGCATGATTTGTCTCAGATACAGAGAAATGCTCCATCTGTTGAATGGAGATATTACACTGCAGAACATTTTGGTCTCTGTGAATGCATTTAAGGACGGATGTACATGCCACATATAGCAGGAATGCACTCTGGTAGAATTCTGCTAGCATTAATGTTCTCTTCTCTATAGAAAGTTTCCTTTGAAATTCAATGGTGATGGGTGCCTCTGTCCTTATCTACCTTCTATTCCTGTCTGTGCCATGAAACAGATACCTCATTAACAGAAAACCTGCAGAAATTTCAAAACCCTGCTGCAGAGAACACCTGGTGGGAAGAGTTCAATTAACTGAATTCCTTCTTCCCTGAATCAACTTTTGTAACAGGATAAAATTTAAATTTGTAAGCTATTTTGGGTTGTAGATGCTTAAATGCATGCAAAAATACAGCTGAGTGCATTCCAGTGGTATTAGCTCTGTTTGTGTGTACTGGTGGGAACACATTTTCTGCCTTACTAAGAAGGAAACAGAAAGAAGGGAAGGGAAGGGAAGGGAAGGGAAGGGAAGGGAAGGGAAGGGAAGGGAAGGGAAGGGAAGGGAAGGGAAGGGAAGGGAAGGGAAGGGAAGGGAAGGGAAGGGAAGGGAAGGGAAGGGAAGGGAAGGGAAGGGAAGGGAAGGGAAGGGAAGGGAAGGGAAGGGAAGGGAAGGGAAGGGAAGGGAAGGGAAGGGAAGGGAAGGGAAGGGAAGGGAAGGGAAGGGAAGGGAAGGGAAGGGAAGGGAGCAAAACTTTATCACATTGTGTGGGCTATACTAGTCTGCCAGAAAGTTTCAGCTACAGCTCATCTGCCTTAGCATGGGGGTTAGATGGCCACTCATATTCCCCTCCAGTCCCATTTTCTATTATTTCCGTGATGTAGAAAGACCAATCTGCAGCTGATTTTGCTCTGTGGGTGTTCTGCAGTTCAGGCAGCTCTATGAATGAGAATCATATTTCATAGGTATTTTCTAGTGCCTACTCTCTGTCACAGATTTCCTCAATAGTGTAATTGCCCATATTCTTATGTAACTGGAATTTATAGGAATGACGTTTTATTTTTTTCCTCAGGAAGAGAGTAATTGCCAGTTTTCCTGCCATTAAAAAAATCACCTAATTGCTTTAAAATAAAAAATAATAACCCTGGAATTCTAATATTCGTGCATCTTAGGAAATGACTGTATGTTATGTTATGAGCCATGATATTTTTTATAATTGTTCTGTTTTCACCTGTTTAGTTGTTGTTATTTTGTTGTTGTTTGTTTTCTTTTGTTTTTCCCAAGAGAAATGTAAAAGCAGAAACTTCAGTATTAAAAGTCTTTGCTTTCTCATCACGTTGAATGTTCTTCACACATTATCTTCAGATGCCCTGGATCAGGCATAACTGAGTTTGGACAATTACATTTTTTTTTCCCAATAGAACTAAACTATCTTCTATTTCCCAGATGTTCCTGTGATTGCTTTTTCTAACTCTTTTCTACATCTGTAGCTCCTTCTATTCCTTGCATGCTAGTACTTTTAAGCCTTTTAAAAATGAATGCTTAAATCACCTTGTTTTCTTGCAAAGGATTATCCCAGAAAAACTTTTATAAGGAAAACAAATTCTTAGACCTCCTTCTATCCCTCTTTCTTCTTAAGTATTTCTCAGCTAGAGAAAACATGTATAACTCTTCATTAACGTTAGTCCACTTGGGAATCATTTTATCTGCTTGCCCTCAACATGATTTAAACAGTCTATCCAGGCCCACAAATCATCTCCATTCACAACTGTGAGACATCTGAAGATAGTGAAACTATTAGGCAAATGGTAGATTCATTAAAGAACAAATATCTTTACTTCATCACTGGAACAAAAAAAAAAATACCATCTCTACATGTGGATGACACCTAACACAAAAACTGTACGCACCAGAAAGGAGAGAACCACTCTGCCATAGGAAATACTGGAAACTATAATATGGTAGAGTCATTGTTTCCAGTTAGCAGTTTTATGCCTTAGAAACAAAAATAAGCACAGTGAGAATAAATGAGATCCAATTCAGGCTGTTTGTATTTTGATATTAAATTATTAATTTGTCTGAGATTTTTGTGTTCATGTGTGGTTTTTGTTTGGGGGAGAGGAATGTTGTATCCAAACCTTGCAGGAGATGTAACAAGTATGGAACTGGAAGATGAATCATTCAAGATTCATTCACCTAGGAATTATTTCACAAGACAAAGTTTTTAAACAGCGCACTGGCTCAAGATGCTAGTTCATCATATCAAATTCAAATTTAGTTGATTTAGGCTGCTTTGCCCCTGCAGCAGTTTGGCTACCAGCAGTTTAAGTTAATTTTCTTGATATAAAACTGGAAACATTAATTTCTGTCATGTCAGCTCAAGAAAAGTAGAGAACATCTGAAGTATAAAGCAGACAGTGCAGATGAGTTTCTCAGGTAGTTTAAGTCTGCAGCATCACTTTCTTTGTCACAAAATATGTCTAGGGTTTTTCATTCAGTTTAGTCAGGACAGTGATGCTCAAATTTTAGCGCTGTGTTCAAATGCTGAAAGTCTTAAGACTCTGGAGACCATCTGTGCTGCTGCTGACAGTATCATAAAAAAACTCGGAAGTAAGGGAAGACATTTCACAAATTGGATCATTCCTAAGTAAATAAAAAATTAAGCATCCCCTCCATTCTAAACTTCATCTCCTTTACACATTCTGTCATATGATATTTGAAATTTGTGAGATTGTGCACTTTAAGGAAACAATGAGGACCCAACGGAATGATACCGAAATTTACTGTTGTAGAAAGAAAAAAAAAAAAAAAAAAAACCAAAAGCAATCATTATCTGAATCAGATTTTTTTTCTAATACACAGCAAATCTACGACACATTTTGCAATGAGCTGCAAATCAGCACAGATTTATATACATCTAATGGCTAATTTCTTTAAGTTTTAAAATTCCAGTGTCTGAAGCTGTGAAAGAGGCTGTGAAAGAGGCACTCTTGTGCAGCCTCTGCATCTGAGGACTGCATGTCTGGCAAGGTTTTTATTTGTGATACTTTGACCCTTCAAATAGCAACAACATCTTAGTACCCCAAAGGCCCACAGTTCTCCAATCACAGAATATTTTAGGTGTTATCATCTCAATAGAATGATCTAAAGTCTCATTTTTTCTTTTATTTTTTTTTTTAATTTTAAACATAGGCATTACATTTTTGAGACATTGAGATTCCCTAATCCTTCTGCTGGCAAAATAGATTCTGTCTTTATGACTGTAAAGCAAGTATGGAACGTATGCAGCTGTATGTATGTGCAGTTAAAACTATTATGAACTGCCAAATTGTGAACCTTTCAGTCATATGTAAGTGTAAATGTTTGGGCATTGTTTAGGAAAATTATTTTGGATAAAATAGGCTGGAAGAAAACTATCTTCCCTCCTACTCCTACTTTCCATTTTTTTTCTTTTACTGGTATCTTCATACTAGCGAGCAGTGCAGTTTAGAAGTGCCACCACAGTGTGTCATGGGAGTTATGCTTTGGACACCTCCTGCTTACTTTCACCTCTCAGCAGTGCATCCCCAGGCCAGACTGCATCTTTGTTATTTCTTGATTACATATTTTCTCCAAATAGCCAACTTAATCAATTTTTCATTTGTCTCCAGTGAACCATGAATATTTTAATGCAACTTTCAGCATGTAATATATACAATGCACATGGGTGAACAGCCTGATGTAACTCTATTGAAGACTGCGTATTTGTGTGATTCCCTGTTTATCAGGGTGATTCTGCTTGAAAATTTTGTGTTAAATTGAAAGAGTGAAATGAAATTGATCTGAATTCAGAAGCGTGACCGCCTTTTTCCAACAATATTTCAATTTTGTCAACAATTGTTCCTCAGTTTTCCCTTGAACATGGCAACCAAATATATATGTAGTATTCATTGTTATCTTGCAGTTACATAATGTAGGTAGGAATTGGACCCTGCACTGTGAAATTATTGAAATTATTCTATTTTGCCTCTTAGGCCACCTTCACAAATTTCTTAAATAATCGCACTATTTCCTTGTTCCCAAGAGACAGTTTCAATTTAACTAGTTACTTAGAAATCATACAGCCACGAAACTACCTTGTGTTAAAAATGCAGAGGAATATTTCCTTTGTGCACAGTACAGAAGCAACATGTTATTATTGCTGTAAATCAGTGAGATCATGCTGATACCTTCGATTTAGCATGATACAGGTTCCTCACCAGGAGACCGTAACAGGTTTCCTAACTATCAGTAACCTTTCAGTTTTCATAAGAAGAAGCCTCAGGAGTCACTGACTGTAGCATGACTGACTGTAGTCTGCTGTAGCATGAGAAAAAACAATCATGACCTCGTTATGTAGAAGTGTTTCTTGCATTTGCTTATTATTTTTACTTATCTTCCTTTTTCAGAAAACTTCATTAAACAGGGTAAAAGAACTATTTTTACTTAAATTTATTATTCATATACAAGGTGCTTGGTATCACCATTTATGTGTAAATCATTTTAAAAAATGTTAGATTGGATTGCTCTTGATGTATTAATTATCTTTACAACCAAAATATCTTTAGAACCACAGTGAGCTGTGGTTTCAGTATTGTGCCAGCATGCAGATTCCAAATCTACACCCTTTCTGCAACATGCAGCCTATGAGAGATGAAAAGCATCTATGTAATTTGCACATCTGTAAACTGAAATTTGCATGTATAGCATTTAAGAAATTCCTTGGAGACCAAAAAGCAGACATTCCAATAAAGAAAGACAGGGTGGTAATAGGAATATTTTGCAACAGCAAACACAAGCAATGAATCACTTGCAAACACACAAAAACAAAACAAAACAAAACAAAACAAACATTTTTCTGAAAAAAATGCATTCAGGCTTTTCATCTGATGAATATTTTGCATTTGCATAGCACCTTTCAATTTCAGTGCTTTTCAAGCATTAATTAACTAAAGCTGTGTCTAAACTAGTATGCAGCTGTAAGTATATGCTGCTCTGGAAAGAAGAAAAAAAAAAAGAAAAAAAAAAAGCATCATCTGCAGCAGGCTATACCAGCCTTGAGGCCTTGTTTGTGTTGGTAAGGCTTATCAGTGGGACTGCTGAAGAGATGCAACCTTTACCCCAATTACTTATCAAAATCATCAAGAGCAGAGCATCCTGCTCCTGACCAGGTGTCATGATAGTAGTTCCACATGTGCAATTGCCATCCATTTCCAAGCTTTTTTCTCCCCTACTTCTTCCCAGCAGAAATATATTAGACTGGGAAAAGAACAGTACTGCTGTCTTCACTGTGGGTAAACTGGGGGATTCAGCTAGCATAGGGTGCTCACACCTCAGTTTAGCACAGTGATGTCAGCCATCCCTTGTACTGCAGACATGATCTCAGCTTCAGACCACACCCCTTGTGCATTGATTAGTGCTGCTGGAGCCATGTTTAATTGAGACCCAGAGGCCACTGTTTTCTAATCACTACATGACGTAGCCCCAGTCCTGCAGACACCTTCATACATGCCTAATTCTATGATGAATAGCATGACTCAATTGCTGAAACTCTAGCTTGTCTGTATCTGTAAATTTCAAGTACCCATGGTGAAGAAGAATATGAACTGTTGATTTAAACAGAGAGCCCTGGATTGCAACTCTTCGTTTCAGTGAGATACTTCTGAAATTCTTTGGGCACTAACTGAAAATGTTTTAACAATACAACATTAAAAGTAGGATTAAAGAGTATTAAATGTACCTGGTGGTCCATTGCAACATTTCACATTGTTGATTTAGGTAAAACTGAAATTTTTGAAAATCAGGAATAAAAACTTAGGGCAAAACAACAAACTTCAATTTCTTTTCTTTTTGCTCCTTTTCCCCAGCCTCCTCTGGATGAACAAATACTCCAGCTGTACTCACTGGCAACTGGTGAGATAGACTGGTATTCACTGTTAGGGTTAGCAAGCATAGCTGCAATGGTCTCACTCTATAGGGCTGTACCTCTATGAGCAATGCAACTTGTTGCAAGGGAGCCTCTCTGCCTCTCTTTCCACAGAAGTCATCAAAGGGAAAAGATTTGGTTATGCAGATGAGAAATGAGGTCCCTCTGCTGTGGGAACAGACACTTGAGGTCCTAATGAAGAAAGAATAATGTTAGATAGCATCACTATAGAGCTAAGGGGTATGCAGAAAGAGCGAAGAAATTAAACTTAACAGGTGTGGCATGTTATCTATGACAGGCTTATACAAGTACAACAAGTGTAGATAGTTTTGACTCTTCGCAGTCCAAAGCTGCAGCAGGAGGATGTTCACTGTCAGTAGAGAGAACTATCCTCTGTGTAGGTTTTCAGAAGTTCAGTTCATATTTACCTTAATAGAGAATATAACATAGTACTAACCAACTTTACTACTCTAAAAATCACTTCTGAAGTTTTTCAGAAATAAATGTTAGAGGTAGTTTATGATGGGTAGTTCAGATATAATTCTAACTTTATCAGGTAAGCCAGTGCTGAGTGATCCTGTACATTTTCTTTTAGTGGAATAGGGCTTGCAGTTGTATTTGGAAATGCTTGCAGTGTGCAAGCACCAGCATCATCACTGCATAGAGGCTTTGTACTAGAGGCAGATTCCACAAGTGGTTCTGACAGCAATTTCTATTCTTCACAAGATAAAAGGAGAGGGTACTTGTTTGACAAGTGTAACAATACAGTGCTGTTCTCTGTCATTTATTGCACCTTTGCATATAGGCTTCAGTGGCAGATTCTTGCCAGACCATACCCTTCGTGGTCATAGATTTGACTATACATCAGTCCCCAGTCATAGATTTATGCACCTATCCAACTAGATCTATTTTGAATAGCATTTCATGTCATTACACAGGCCTATATGGTCGATCATAGTCATAGTCAGGGATTGACTAACTTCACTCTAATTCTATACCTTCTAGTGCAAGGGAGCTAGTTTTAAATAATACAAGTAACCTTACTCATTAAAATCAGTGGGAGTTAATAATATAAGCAACTTTGAGGATTTGGACCTGAGGCAATACTAAGTCAAAAGTGTCAATACCTCTTTGTTACATAAATATAATCCTCATATACTACTTGTCAGTAAAATGGATACTGGCCACCAGGAGGATGGGGCAGAAATCAAGGGGTACATTCTTTTTATCCTCTAGAGTCGAGGTCCCGGGGACCATGGCAATTTTCTTGCTGAAACAATAATTAAACAATTAGTTGGGGAAAATAAGTCCTTGACCAAGAGGCACAGGATAGTTACACAGCAGTGACTGTTTACAGGAAAGCAAGTCTGCTTCACTGTAAGGAATCCTACCCTAGTCCAATCCAAAGCGACATATTCAGAAGATGTATGTCTTGATATATATTTATCTCTCTGCTATGTTATCTGTTTCTTCCCAGTGCTTCTTTTTGGTTTGACAGATTCATGCATGCATCCCACATGGCTTTGCACCCTTTGAAAATCTTCTTGTTATCAGCTGGTCTCCAATACTATCTCTTATTTGAATTTAGGTCATAAAATTCATATATGTCAAATCTTCCTAAATATTTCCTTAGAGACCTCTTCCCCTTATTGGAGCTAATGCTTAATCTGTCAAAAAAAATTGTGACTCAAATGTCTGAAGGACATAAACAGTTTCAAATGTAATATTAAATTTGAAATTGGCAAAGGATCAGAAAATACAGTATAAAATATATTGCCCCTTCAAGGCAGCAGGTTCAATATTTTTAAAAATTGTTTTTGTTTGTATGTTTGTTTGTTTGCTTTTATTGGTGGGAGGTGGTTTTGTTTTGCTTTGTTTTGTTTTGTTTTTTTCATTTCTATATCATAAATTGGTTCTATTTGCATTGCTTTATTCTGAAGTTAACACCAGATTGATGTTAAGTCAATGTTCTGTCAAATAAATTTGCCTTACAGTTAGGATGAAGGTAAGAAATTCTTTTGAATATGAATTACTGGCCAGTCTCAGGAGGTTCGTTCTTCTCCTAAAGGAGAGAAACATTCATCATTCATTGTTCTGGAGATCAGTCTTTCCTAACACATTTGCAGTTGTTCATTTGTGTAAGAAGGCCTTGATCAGAAAAAACTCCCACTGGCTTCAATGCAGAAGCTTCAAAAAAGCATGTAAAATGTGAATTTAATTGTTTCCAGGTATTACATCATATACAGATTCCAACCTTGCTGAAAAGTCTTTTTTTTTCTTTTTTTGTCTTTTTTTTTAAAGAAGAAATGGAGTGAGAGAAAGATTTAGAGGCTGTTTTAGCCTAGAATTTTCGTATGTTATCTATTAAGAAGCTTTCTTATTCTTCATGGTACACTAATTTCCTTTAAACATAATTCATGAACTGTCAGTATGCTAGAATAAGATTGTGAAACAGCAGCTTTCTGCCACTGTGGAATTATGTGTGATACTTTCCATCCTTCCCTACATGATACAGGATTGAGGGGTGTAAATCTTTGTTATTGTCCTGCATGAAAATAGGCTGCAGGGATGGAGGTATTTTGTCATTTAGAGAAGGTCTGTGCATTTTTCATGAATGGCTAGTATCTTGAAAGGGGGAAAGCTTGTATATCTGGCCCATATGTGAGCTGACATCTGGAGAGGATCTCCATGCAGATGAAAACAGGCATGCTGGAAATGTACATCAGAAAAACAATATCAAGGATTTTGATGTAAAGTTGAAAAGTGATAGGCTTAATCAGAGCAGGTACTGTCAGAATCTTAGGAACTAGCATTAAAGAACATAAGCGCTTCTCTAATGATTAGAGTGGTGTTCACCTTCAGGGGGCATGTATTTCAGATGTTTGGCTCTAAAAGATGTTCAACAGACACAGAGACTAGTTTCTGAAAATCATTTTCAGTTGCAAAGATCAGTTTTTCTAAATGCTAATCACTTAAAATTACTTAAAAATGAATTTCACTCTTGAAGTGTTAAATAATGCCCCTAACTTGGATAATGAACCAATTGCTCCAGCTCAATTGAGTGAGAGACTTCAGAAATATCAGATGAAAAATAAAATATTAACCCAAGATATGTATTTATCTGAGGAATCAGATCTGGCAATGAACCTCTCAGCAATTTAATGAATTTCAGAAAATATTTATTCAGATGTGTTTATAGCCCCACATTGTATCTATATCCCTTCCCCCTCCCCACCCCTTCCCCCCTAGTAAAAATATTTTTGGTATATTTTTAAATAAGGAAAATTATTTTTATATGTATATGTCTTCTCAACTGCTAAACCTCTTCCAGGAATAGGAAATGTTCTTGGTGAACCTGGTATATTTCCAACATGTGTTTTGTAATGGGTACAATCTCAGCTAGGGCTCCTGGAGCTGTTCTCAGATCCATTTTAGGTTTTCTGATGAAGGCTTTATGTCAATTATTGGTGACCCAGACACAGCAACTTGGGACACAGTATTTCATCCAAACTGCTTTATTAGATGTGGATGCCACAATAGTCAGAGCTACTACCAAGTCAGACACTTACCCAAAGAATATAACCACAAAGCACTATTGTAGCATGCCATATGAACTGCTGTGAAAAGTAATTATATATTTCATAAGAGGATTAAAAAAAAAAAAAGTAAAGGAGGGTATTAGATGGATCACTTATCTCTATCTGATGTTTCCATGATTACTGTGCAGTTCTGGAAGAGCTGAAAAATTAACTCATGTCTCTTAACACACTTTAATCAAAATTATAGGGTGAAGAAAAAAGATCCAATAGGCTGCTGAAGGAAAAAAAACAAAACAAAACAAAACAAAACAAAAAACATAAGGAATGGAGCAATTGTTTTGTTATGTCCAATCATTAACAGACAAACTGGTTTACTACACCAAATGCCTTACTGGTGTCACATTCTATCCCCGATACACGTCCTGCACTGGTAGATTTTTAAGGTAAAAATAAGGCAAATATGAAATAGTCTTTTTATTCTCTAAATCAGGTAATCAGCAGTTTAAGTACATTTGGAGCCAAAAACTTGTTTAATCCACTACATTTAACTTGTTTAATTATGTTATATCTACTAGACCTATAATAGATAGGTTATTCATTAGTATACCTCAGTGTTTGGTTAATTTCCTTCAGCTCTTATTGCAGACTGCTCAGGTACCTAAATGACAGACATTTACCATTAGAGAAAGAGTAGAAACTTATCATTAAAAAGTTATAGGGTTATAGGTAAAGTTATAAATATATGTATAATGGTGTTGTAAATGGAAAAAAAAATGATAAGTCAAGTCACAGGACATCAGCTCAGTACCCAGTGAAAGCAAGGACAGAAAAAGATTTGGGACTGGATGAACAATGAGTTGACCGGAAGTTCTGCAGAGACAGAATTTGAATCCACATCTGGGGAGTGGTTCTCTCCCTTGAGATTGAATGATGTTTATGGTTAGGAATACTTGGAGCTTGTAGACTGTAAAACTAGTTCTGTATCTGAAATTATCAATAAAAACCTAGTTACAGACGGGCAAGCTGTCTGTTTTGTTTACTGTTGTATTAAAGTAAGGATAATCCTTACATAGAAGTCCTCTACACAGGACACAGTGGCTGGGGTAGTGCACCAGCTGGATCCAATTTGCAAATTGTAACCTACAAGATTTCCTGCAGTGAAGGGTATGCCTTCACTGGGAATGCAGTGGGAATGCAGGATAGTGGGGAAAAAAAAAAAAAAAAAAAAAAAAAAAAATGTTTAGAAAACAAATGTACAGAGGCAATAAAGACTTAGGAAAACTGTGATTCATATGACCTCCAGTAGCTGTTTAGTTTTGCCTAGTTGCTTTTTGAATTCACTCATTTCTGTCCGTGGCAGAGTTGGCAGTCAGAACGCAGATTTACAAGGGCTGCTCTGAAAGTAATGCCTCCTACTTTATTATGTTGGCATGATGTCAGAAGCTGATGTTGATGGTACAGCAGAAGTTGAACCTTTCCACCAATATTCTGTTACATTTTGTTTCAGTGTGACAGATGGCAGTAGAGGGGCAGTCTGACAAAATGGCATCTGACATGGAAGTGCATATAAAGCAAAGGCATGTAATCGAATTCCTCCATGGGTAAAAAATGATACTCACTGACATTCATTGACACTTGTTGAACATTGATGGAGACCAAATCGTGGATGTGAGCACAGTGAGGTGGAGGTGGTACATTTCATCAGTGGTGATAGCAGCATTAAAGTCAAACCACATTCCAGATGGCCATGTACAGCTGTCAAACCATGACATGAAAAGCGTCTCAATCAGCTCATCCATGCAAATCAGTGGGTTATGACTAAGGAACTGTGTACACAGCTGAATATCATGCATTGGAAACAATGGTGACAATGTTGAAACGTGACAAAGTTTGCATCAGGTGGGTGCCATGAATGCTCACACAGGAACAGAAGGAACATCATATGCAGAACCTATTGAACCCACACAAGTCTGAAAGGGACAGTTTCCTGGATCATGTCATTGGTGGTGGTGGGATATGGTGTCACCACTATGAACCAGAGTGAAAATGGCAGTCTGTGGAGTCCATGTGAATTCCCCACTGAAGAAAAACTCGAGATACAGCCCTCAACAAATAACGTGATGTGCACTGTTTTTTGGGATAGGAAAGGAGTGATCCTTGTAGATTTCCTGGAACCCGGACAAACCATCAACTCTAACCACTACATTGCAACATGGACTAAGCTGAATGCTCAAATTCTCAGAGTCAGGCCAGAGGAGATAATCTTTTACTGGCAATTCAATAATTCCAGGACCTATACCAGTCTGAACATGATGGAACACATTGCCAGTCTTTGCTGGACTGCCCTAAAACACTCACTCTATAGTCCAGACTTAGTGCTTTCTGACTTCTACCTGTTTGAGCTGAAGGTTTTTTGCACGGCAAGTGGTGGCATTTCGTAGCAATGCCACCACCATAATAGCTGCAATACGGTGAGTCATCTCCATTGGTGCAGGCTCTTGTTTATCACTGGCAAAAATACATAGCTAATATTGGTGACTGTTGAAAAAAAGTGTTTTGTTACTGAGAATTTGCTCTGTTAGATAGTGTTATTGTGCTCTTTATATCTGTTGTAGTTTCTGTGGAAATAAATAGGTGGCATTAGTTTTGGAGCAACTAAGATATTTTAACTTTGCTGTCTGATTATTTCTGCAGGCCCTTGTATTTACACCATAAGTTATCACTGTTTTTACTTTCTTCTCCATAATATAGACTTTTTTCATAGTAATCAGATACTCACAGATTTTTAAACTTGAAAAATGTTATTGCTAATGGATTTCTGATCATATATTAATCTGTGTCTTAAAATTCTCACTGCCATTAGCTGTCCCCCTTTTCCTCATACTACTATGTTCTTTTTCATTTGGGTTACTTGCTATATTGAAATTGTAGGCTCAGAATGAATGTTTACAGTATCATAATGAGCTTTTCATCTTCATTCCTGATTTCATCCTAAATAGTTGTTATATTTCTTTAACCAACTGAGCTGAGGTCATCAGTATGGCTTTTATCTGTCAGTTTATCATCAGTCTTCTGAGTCTCTCTTGCAAATTTTCTGAAGTAAGTTGAAAAGCATAAATCCATGAGCTCTCTGAGGATACATCACCCAGTTTCCTGCATTTAAAACAGTTAGAATCCCAGCACTGAGCTTTCCCTCTTAACCTATTGGACCATTTAGTCTAGTGTCACATATTCATACACTTGGCTGCACTTAAAGCAGACAGAAGTATTTATGATGTTGTAAAATGTGGCTGTCAGAGTACTAGAAGCGGATTACGCATAGTAATCTCAAACAAGGAATAGGTAATTTATTTAGTTTCTAAGGGAGTTTTGCTGCTTCCATGGAGGTGCTCACTGATGCAGTCAGAATCAAGTCTCACAATGTGGCTGAGCCAATCTAGCTGCTCAGCTTTGCTCAGATGGGAAATCCTCTTCCCACATCTCTTGTCAACTTGATCCTTTTTGTCTCCCTGTGTGCTATTACTGATAACTGCCAGACACCTCAGTAAGTAACTTTAGTTAGCACAGCAAAAAACTGTTTATTCACTTTCCCATGCCAAATCAGTTTTCCACTCATTTGAAAAGTAAAATGATGTAAGCCCAAAGCTTGTTGACAACCTGATCTGACACAAGGAAAGGGTCAGCAGTCTGCCCAATGGGAGTGGAAAGAGACCTCCGGTTTTTTAGGCCAGCAAGACATTAGGTTAGATGAAGTCATTTCATGCTAAATCACTCTCTGCTGCCGAGCTGTCCTACCACATAGCCAAAGGGGGAGGTCTCATTCTTTCCTTTCTTTTTGATTCCTTCTTTTACTTTGCTCCATCTCTTTCCTTCTTTTTGTCCTGCTTCTGATTCAACTCCTCCCTTCATCAGCTTTGGAAATCATACTGTCTGACTGATCTTGTTTGATCCTGAGATAAGCCAACTCACAGCGTCAATCAGTCCAAAACAGACAGAGCAAACTCTTGTTGCTGGGTTGTAATTTGAGCGAGTTTCTTCAGCTTTCCAGGAGATTGGATGAGGTCCCAGAGGCTATGTGAGATAGGTTCTGGAACCAAATGGTGGGTATGAGGAAAGAATGGGAATGGGAGGGCAGTAACACATCTGTACTTTGTTGCATGTAAAAAGTTAATTTGGCTCTTTGCATTCTCTGAAATTATACCTGCACTTTCTGGTTAAAACTAGATTGCACATCTCTATGCTGCAGTGTTTTTTCCAAAGGAATGATTAAAATGATTAAATATGAGCTGCTTTGGAAAATGACAAAATAAACTTTTTTGTTTATTATCTTTAAGCTTTCTGATCGAGTACCAAAGATTTGCATCCAGATTATTGTTCATTATCTATCTAGGTGGCAAGTAATACTCTAATGTCTACAGTTCCTTTCCTTTCTCCTTTAAATAACAGCAATAAAATGGGCTTTCTTAGGATTTTAAGTTCACTATATAAACATTTTATGGAGTGTTCTAAAAAAAAAAAAAAGAAACAACAACAACCACCACCGACAACAAAAAACCTGTACCTGCAAGCTGTACTGGCTGTCATTCATTCCTTACTTCACCTACGGGGAAGATATTATATGATTTGGCTGAGCAGAGCAGCTCATGGGTTAAAAATGGGATGTTACCAGCTATTTGCCTTTTACTTTTCACATGAAAAGAGAATGATTAGGAGATAACTGTGCTCAAGACTTGAGCTGTGGAGCTGTGGCTTTCTTGTTTTTTTGTGTGCCCCTATGGCATGCTGGAAAGGGCCCTGGTCTGGAATGTTGGCCCAATGTTCTTGGAAGATCAGAATTGCAGTTTAAAGAAAACTAAGGACATGTACATACAAATGCAGAACGTCTGAGGTGCTTTGGAAGTTTAAGAGCCAGCTAACTAAACTTGTTGTGTCAACACTGCCTACAAAATTAACCAGTCCCTCTGACAAGTTTGTCTGCTCTCTGCTCCAGTCATTTGGTTTATGTGCTGAAGAACAGAAGTTAATTTCCCTACTACTGCGTTTTCTTATGTTTTTGTACATGTATTTGTATAAAATCAGTAAGTTCTTTTGCTCTTTATGATATTTTTGTCTGGGGTTCTATAGATTAATTGAATACCAAGTGAAACAGTATGTATTCACTTATTTATGGTTTACTAAATGTCTTGTATATTTTTTTCTCTCTCTCTTTTTTTTTTTTTTTTTTTTTTTTGTTGTTGTTGTTATTCTTGCTGTTGGTTTTAGGTTTGGGTTTTTTTTATTTTGTTTTCAAAGAGCAATGTTCCTTGTTTGTAGGATTCTCTCCTTTATCTTACAGGCACTCTCTTTATTCCTGGATTTGGTTAACTTAATTGTGACTTCCTCTCCTCCCTCAGCTATGGGGAGAATGTCTGCTTCTTAGTGCTGGAGTCTCTTACAATTCATTGCATAGCTACATAAATGCAGCATTATGATTGACTTGCATAAAGGGAGCCAGTTCCCACATTAGATAAACTTAGTTTTCAAGTATTTTGCATCTTCTGGTAGAAGAGGAACAATTTACATTGTATTTTAATATTTCAATAAATTAAAATTGTGAGAAGACTATTCAGGAGTAATAAAAACAATTACATATATAGCCAGGTTCTCAATTCTTTTTGTAATTTAAAAAAAAAAAAAGAAAGAAAAAAAGAATATTATTCTACAGATAAAGCTATTTCATTTTACCTCTGCTGAGAAAAATATTTATTTGAATATTAATTGTTCACCAGGAAATGTTACACTGATTTGATTTTTATGCCAAGTATGCCTTGAACTTCTGTTAGGGACTGAAAAAATTTCCCTGTCCTTTTTATATGAGAAAGTCTTCTCTTCATGGTACATGCAACCTGAGAAAACAAAAGGAAAGACTTCTACAGGCTTAATGTGTTTGGGCTTATATTCATAATGCCAAAAGCAGTCTACTTAAAACCTGCCCTGGAAGCAAGATGAGAAATCTGAAAGTTTAATTTCTGCTTCCTTATTTTTATGTTACTTGGATGATTACTGAAACAAGGCTTTTTAAGAGTCCTTCTCTTTGTAGTCACAGCTCAGAGAATTTAGAGACTTGGGACTGAACTGAAAATATGTGGGGCATTCCCAGCACTGCTAGTAATAGGTAACCAATGGAATAGGCCTTTGCTTTGTTTTCTTCAGTCTGCTTAAATATCTTGACTGAGGGAGGAAAGGGGAATTTTAGAAGGAAAAAAGAAAAAAAAGGTCTTTTTCAGAAAAGTCCTCAGTCTGGTCGAGTACTATCCAATCATTCTCCCCCACCCATCTGCCATCATCACCTCAGTTAATAATTCAGTACCTTATGTTGCACATTTGGTCAGCCACATAATGAATTTGCTCTGTAATATGTGGAAGAAAAAAGCAAACTGAAAGGAATAAATAAATAAATAAAAGATGATACAAATAGAAAGATAAGAATTTACATCTAATATATACCTGCTAAAATAACTGTACAAAGTAGAGGACTAGAATGCGCTGTGCTGGGGGCTTCCTGTTCCAGGACTCTCACCTACCGGCATCAGCCTTTGCGGTGCAATGGTTCCTCCTTCCAGTGCTCTGCTCTAAATGAAGTTGAAGAAAGGGAGTGAAGGGGAAAAAAGAACAACAACAAAAAAAGTTGTTTTCCTCCTGAAACTTTACTACAAATCCCTCGTTCCCAGAGGGTTCCAGCAGACAGGAACTGTAGCATGCATTAATTTCCCTTTTGGCAAAGCCAGCTCAAAATAATAACAAGAAAGAACCTTCAACGTTCAAGTACGAACTGAACCTTTCGTGCTGCTGCCTCGCTTGTTCTCTGCTAGGCCACGCTTACCAGGTTATCGGAGGCCCCATTAGCCACGAAAAGGTTTGCAAAGTTTTTCATGCATATAGATACTTTACTTCAAAATGTAGGGAGAGCAGAGGGGCCACATAGGTCTAACTTTATCCCTTCATCTTCCTATTACTTGTCCAACACCTTGTAAAGAGGTACTGCTCCTTGATCTGAAAGGCACGTTATTATGTACTGAGAACTGGTGTGGCAACTGTTGCCAGCCCTTCATTAACGCTGGTGTTTAGCCGAACGACTTGACCTGAAGTGGCTGGAGCCTCCCGGGGAAAGTTTTCAATCCTTTTGTTGTGTGTTTTTGCAGAGTTCCCCACCGGAGCAAAACCCCTTCTCTCCCATTTGCTGGCTGGTGCCCGGGGGCGATGAGGCTGAAAGTTTAGAGAGCTCTGTGCATAACTTCACATCACAACAGCAAGTGCGTGTTCCCTTGTGTCCCGTCCCCCCCCCCCTCTCCCCCCCTTCTCCCTCCCCTTCTTTCTTTTTCTGCTCCTAAAACGCCTCCTTTAAGACTGCAGCTGGGCAGGACTCCAAAGGTGCAGCAGCAGCAACAAGCCGGAGTTCAAAGTTAGCAGTAAATTGCACAACTTCCAGCTCATCGCTACGCTCGGTGACTATTAACAAGCTGGAAGGCGCTCAGGGAAAAATATAGGGGAGAAGGGAACACCCTCGAATTGTTTGGGGATCGCTGATGTTATGCTTCTGCCGCTGGGATCATGGCTCCCTTTGGAAGGAATTTATTAAAAACTCGGCATAAAAACAGGTAAAAAAGCTTGCGTGCGCGGAGGAAAAGGGAGGGGGATACGGGATGGAGCTCTTTTACTTTTTTGTTTTTTGGTTCTGTGGGACGGATGTGTTGCTCCGGTCCCACGCAGCGCCGGGAGCTGTAACTTCGGGGCTCACCTGCGGCCAGGAGCCCGGCCGGAGGCAGCAGGGTGGCGAGCGCGGGGGAAGGGGCGCTCCGTCCCACTCCCCCATCGGTCTCTCTCCTCTCGGGTCTGGCACATTTGAGTCCCGAAAAGCATTTTCAGCAAAGGGAACGTAAGTTTTTCTGACTTTGAACCCACGCCAGCACGAACATTTGAAGTTCCCCCGTGATAACAAGGTGAGGCTGGGCCGGGTCTGAGAAGCGACGCTGGCGACCCCCAGTGAGGGTCCTGAGGGCGGCGGGAGGTCGGGGGGACCTGGAGCCTTTCGCCTGTGCCGGGAAAAAAACTCTCTGAGTTCCTTACGGGAGAGCCGAGCCGAACCGTGTCGCGCCGGGCCCTCCGCATCGCCTTTCCCCAGGCGGGGGGAGAGCCGCTGAGGCTCAGCCCCGTCCCTTCACCCATGTTCTAGCTCTAAGTCTGGAAGGCAGGAGAGCTTGATCTTCCAGCGTTGGCAAGGGGGGAGCTTTTTAGCTAACCTTTAAACTGGGCCGGACTTGAACAACTTTCTTTTTTCCTTTTTTTTTTTCCTTTTTTTCCTTTTTTTTTCTCCTTTAGAAAAATGTGCCAGGTGACAGTTGTGGTCCTTGGGTTGGCTCCTGCGGAGTTTTATTTTTTTATTTATTTTTTAATTTTCTTTTTTTGCAAGGGACTTTGCCCCTCTGTGCATGCTTCCACATGCCACACACGCAAACTATTGAAAGAAAAAAAAAAAAAAAGAAATAGCCCCGTGCGGAGTTATGTAATCATTTTAAGTGTAAGGATGCCATTGAAGTTTTTAAGAGTAACTTTGCTTGGAGTGAACATGCTGCTTTGAACCCCGTGGAATTTAGAGTGGCTAAACCCATCCTAGCTAAGGTTGAACAGGAACAACAGCGAAATTGTTTTTCACTTTGGCTCAGTGAGAAACTCAAAAATCATTTTTAATCTCTTCCTGGTTTGACTGGTGTTCTCCACTAAAATTTGGCTATTGTTTAGGGGTCGGCAGGGGAAAATCTTTTCCCGAGGGAATATGATCTGGCCTTAAAAAGTGGCATCAGAATGTATTGTTTCTTATTCCAAGGGCAGGTTTTGGCTTTTAGATTTCCCATTTGATAAACTGAAAGTTATTCTCATAGTGGGGTTGTGTGAAAATATTCAAGTATTGTAGGTAGTATAAATCAGAAAGACTGTAAACAGCTGAGGTTTAAAAAGTAAGACACTTTTAGAGTTATTGATATCATATGTTACTTCTTATCATGTATATTTTGCTGGGAGTTCCAGGAGCAGAAATGTTTTGAAGTACTTTTTATACGACTATTCAATGTTCATATATTTCAGAAAGATCTACTTGAACTTCTACATGAAATTGCTTTTACATAGAGCTATAAATTTATTGCCATTTAAATAGAAGTTTTGCTAGTGACATCTATTACCTGAATAACTGAGTTAAATCACGAAGAACAGTTTCCCACTGTTAATGAATCTGTTTCTCTTTTGGACTTGTGAAATATCTTTAGACTATTTGCATCAATCTCACTGCGTTTGCTGATGTGATATTCTATTCCTGAGGAAAAGAAACTCATAATCCAAAATTTTTTAAGAGCCAATAAAAATTCAAATACCAAAGGAACCATTACAGTACAGAATATCTAGCATTTTCTTCTCATTTCCCATTTTCCTTCGCCCCCCCCCCCCCCCCCAAAAAAAAAAAAAAAAAAAAAAAAAAAAAAAAAAAGGCAATAAAAGAAATGAATGCCTTTATGAGCAAACAGTTGCTGTGGCAATAAGAATAAAAAGGGGCTGAAACTTTGAAAATCTTGTGGCCACAGAAGAGGCAGTGGTGGGAAGTTAAGAGGGAAATAAATCAAGAAAAAAAGTAAAATACATAATTCTGAAACTTGCTATTGTCTTTTCAAATATTCAAATTTGGATGTATTTAATGCTAACTTCTGATACTGACTTTTGAGAATTATACTTTATTTATCCAACTAGTAAATGGATCTTGTAGTATGATTACTGAAATAATTCTGAAGAAATACTGAAATAATTCTTTTTTTCATTTGATAGCCTCTTTACCAACTCATTTGAAACCATGAAAAAGAAGTCAATTGATCTTAAAATCAAGCAGTAGCTGGGACTCAGAATTTGTGGCCCATAACCTTGCCTTAGTTTGCCTACCTGTAAAGGGGGATTGAAAAGAGATAGGCATATATATGCATATTTAATGTACTGCTTTGACTAATAGGTCTGGTGCTTGTCAATGTCTTCAAAAAAGCTGTTGTAAAGAAAAGTTACCAAGGGGGAATACAGGAATAGCAAATTCTATCCTCTCTCCCCTCCTTCCACTTTGAATTTTCTCTAAAAGTATGTAATGAACATTAATTACATGCAAATATAGCACCTGGAGATAAACAAATGAGAAGTAAATTCTGTTTGCAGTAGGAGGAGATAAAGCTAAGTTAAATGGCTTAGTGAAGGCAGCAAAGGTAGTTGGAACAAGAGCCAGAAGGAAAATGAAGGAGTTGCAGTCATTTGCTCAGATAACAAGATGACACCTCTGTAATTAGTGCTTGTCTTGCAGCATTGCCTAGAGGTTCCAGTACAGGTTCAGAACTCTGTTTTGCAGTAGACTCTTCACATCCAGGTCATAAAATGTCAGTCTCTAATTCAAAGAGTTTAAAAAAAGGTTTACTCTAATTTTATCTGTGTGTATGAGGAATTTCATCAGGAAGCAAGGGGATGTTGGCTGTGATGCCATAAGTCTTTAAAGAAAGAAACTGATATTAAATTTCAGGAAGACAAAACCTGTATTGAACTGCTTCTAGCATTTGGAAGATCTGTGGGCGTCACTCTCTTGTGCTGAAATCTACCTCAGTAAAGAGACAACAGAAGGCCTTGGTTACCATTCAGCCCTTATTTGATTTGATTTCAGAGGAGCAGCCACTAGGAATGTAACCCTAGCATACTTTTCTTGGCCAGAGGGTGATATCTTGATATCTTTTCCAAGACTTGCAAGGAGTTTTTATACTGTTCTTCAATCTCCGATGACATCAAGAATAATTATAGTCCCTAGAGCGTGTATGTACTTGTTGACATTGTCCCCTGGAGAACAATACACCCAAAAGGTAGCAAGGCCATGCCCCACCCATCTATGAATTCCAACTCTGTTCAGTAGGGACAGACCATATCCTCTAAGACAATAAAGAAAAAGGGGCAGTTTCCTGAAGGACTAAACTTCAGCAACATGAATAAACTCAAGAAGATAATTTTTTATGCAGATATCTTAAAGACACTATGCTTCGGAAGTGTGTGATGTGATGAAATGCTTAGCCAAAAACTGAGGTACATAAAGTATTAGTTCTTTGCAGATAAGGTCTGGTATTGAACTAACACATTAGACTGCACAGAGACAAAACAGCTCTCTATCCAAATATGAGCAATGAATACAAAGTGTACTGTGTTTATGTACCAGCATTTCACATTGTATGCAGTTTCCTGGTTGCTAAGTAGAAGATGAATCTGTGCCCCACGGATTTTCTTAGGATTAGGATTTCTTTATCCTCAGGTGCTAGATTTGGTCAGTCTTACATTCATCAGTCATATAGATATTCAAACTTTATCCGTCTTCTCAAGGATATCTGGATCTATCATTGTCTTACCTGCCCTGTGATCTCATAACAATAACTGACCGCATTGCTATTTTTCTTTTATTATACCACTTCATTGAGTTTTTCACATAGATCTTACTCAAACTTGCTGAAGCCCTACTCCATGCAAGCTGTTGACCAGGGTAGTAGACATCCAAAAGGGAGAGCACACAGAGAGCCTTTCTTCTTTGTATGGATGTCCTAGATGATGCAGGGCTATTCTGTTATGCACAGGTGGCTTGAGAAACACTATTCAGGCTGATCCTGAGTTTACCACAACTATTAGTATGCTCTGTTGACATACAATGCATCTGAACCCACAGTACTGTTTGATGATGAAACAATTGTATTATAAATCTATTATTACTTAAATGTATTTATTGCTTTTGTGGTTCCTTCCTGATTTTTTTTTTCACCTTTTGCCATCAAGGTCTCGTTTCCACAGCCGTTAGCATAGTGTTTCTGTTTAGTAGGCAATCATTTACTTTGTCTACTTTTTTTGTTTTCCTCTTTTTAACCATCTAATCTGTGATTCAGATGTAGAAAGAATGACCGTATGTATCCATTCATTCATATAGATATAGATAGAATTCCTCCTGTCCTGAAAGTCAGAGGCCCCTCCCCAGCGAGAGTAACATTCAATTGTTCCCTGAGGATTTCTATTGCAATGTAAGACAATGAATTAGATTAGAGACTTCATCTATGGGATACTGACCTACCATTACCATGTTCCCTCCCTTCCTCCCTCCCTCCAGTAATTTTGCATCATACCTAGTTAGTGCGGTATTATTCTGAACCTTCTATTGCTTTACACTTCAGTACTCTGCTGTACATTTGTCTAAGACTTGATGAAGAAAAACTGGTTTTGGTCAGCATTTTGGCTTGGACAGAACATGATATTGGAGATCACCAACTGGTGAGGTGTCTAATACTTAACTTCTTGGATGAGCATTTCTCCAGGAAAGTCCACGTGAAGCTATAAATGTGCTTTTTGATCCAAAACTACTGGACATTTGGTATGTATGTTTGAGTGAGGGGGAAGGGAAAGGGGGACAGTAGGATGAGCATATAAAGGCTTATTTAGAATCAATTGCGTTATTCGTTTTAAATTTTAAGCTTGAAAAGATGGTGCTTGTTTGGTAGTGATGGAAAATAAGCTTCTCCTTGTTTTTACTTTTACTTAAGAAAGAAATGTATTAGTGAGCCATCAAACAAATTATTTTTTTAGCCAGAGTTCATATATTATAATTACTTTTTTACCTCTGGCTTGTCAGCTTTGTCTCAGGGGTCAAAATGATTGCATAGATTTTCTAGTGATCTTCATACGTATTTGTTCACTTTCAGGAAAAGCTTTTTGTCTAGCAAAAGACTAATCTTATTTCTGAAGAGTTAATTATCTACTATTCCAGGAGGGCAGACAGCAATTTCATACCAGTGGAGTAAATAAAATGACTAATAGAAGTATGTAATACTACACCATCTAAGGAAAGAGCTTTATACAGGTTAAGTTGGAGCTAATTTGAAACACTAATACTATGTGCAGTCTGAGAAAGCACACACACACAATGTATGGGCTGAGAAGGCACACTTCAGACAAAGAAACATGTTTTTAGTAATATAGAAGAAAATCTTTCTAGGCAGTGGTAATTTCATATTTTACTAATGAAAAATGAGTATTTGCCATGCAAGAAAAAGACTAATTTGATAAATGTGGTGATTTCAGTAGAGAAATATGTTTCTAGAGATGGGAAATTACTTTTTAATATTCTTATATCTATTAAAAGTCGGTGATAGTCATGTAATAGAATATTATAGTTTGTAAGTTTTAATGTAACAAATGATGTACAAACGTGAGTTAGTTCCTCCAACTTCTGTATTTAATACATAGGTAAAAAATAATGGTAATAAAAATATGGTGCAAGATACATATTTTACTTAAGACCACACACACATCAAACGAAATATTAGAATGAACATTGGACATGTTGGTACCCATTTGTGTACATAGACGACTGAGCTATCAGCACTTATACTATTTCTCTTACATGTTATGTTACTCTACAGACTGACTTTCTGTCTTCTTCCCCAGTGTTATCGTGCTAGCAGTTCCACAAGTATCACATAGAGCACAACAAAGTAAAATGGGTTCAGGATGATGAACAGAAGGAAAGAATGACCAACAAAATGAAATTAAAAGGAAAAATAGTTGGCTAAGTTTATTTGTTAAACAAATATCAGAATCATCCTCCTCAGATAATAAACAACTGCAGTTCATTGTAATTCTCGGGTAGGTAAGATGGCATTTTACAGACAATTATCATGCTGAATTCTCTGAAAGTTTCTGTCAGATCAATTTGTGTCTGATCTACTTTGCATCATCTATTTCATGCCTATGTCTCATTAACAAAAATTACATAGAATTGGGTGCAGGATAGTTGGCATACAAATGATGGTGATGGCTTTTTACCTCCAGGACTGTACATTTTCCATGGAACTCCCAAATTCTTGCAATAAGAAATGAGAAATTTTCATACATGATTTCTCATGCATGTATGTTACACATACATATAAAAGCCAAAAACTAGTTTTTAATTGAGAATGTTGCAGATTTTGGAGACTCTTACTAAAAATACAATTTGTTTTTAAAAGTACTGAGCACTTTTCTGGATCTCACCTCAAGGAATTACCAAAATTACTCACTGGTCACCTTTTCCTGTCTTGGCCTATCCAGAAATGCACTTAAGGAGCACGTGTTGTAATAGCTATAATGATACAAGCTTGTTTATGACCTCAGACAACTGATAAGCATACCTAGTTTTCCTCAGCTGTAATTTAGGACCTAATGCTTGCATGCCTCAGGAGAATATGTATGACATGACTAGACAGTGAAAAATTCTGTGGAAATGCAGGGTATTAAAGCAAGGCAGTGGGAGAGGTATGAATAAAATCTGGGAGTTCCTTATTTCTAATCCTTGTACAGTCCACTAGACCTGTCTGTCACACAAAGAAATAAGAATGCATAGTAAATTATTTAGATTTCATTTCACGTTTCATGACTCACTTAGGAATTTTTAAGGGTCTAAAATTTTTCATAATATTAATATGTCCTGTGGGGAGTGACATGGTTTTGTGGGGTGAAGAAAAAGAAAATAACCTTTGAAACCAAAACTGAGAATGGAAGGTCTTCAGTAGTAATGATAACAAAGTTGTCATGTAATCATTCTTTTATAGCTACAAAACTTAAAGCTTGATCACATGAAGAGAGAAAGAAAAGACACTGCAACTGAAAGAAATTTTTCCACAGAAAGTTTGGCAGATCTCTCAAATGCCTATTATATAAAGATGTGTTTCTATTTCACTAAGTTTTTCATTCATTTTTCTGCCTGAGCATGTTTACATCTGTCAGATTGAACCATCTCATTTTTGTGCATTAGTGTTAGAAGTAAGAAGCCAGGCTATCGATCCATGTTGTAAACCTGTAGGTGATGTAAATCTCGTTTTCCTAGTATTTTTTTTTTCTTCACTTGTTTATTCTACTTTTGTTAGCTGCTTAGAAGTGATAGGAGGAAGATAATAATTATTATATTATACAGATTATACAGAGGTATTTGCTATAAAGGAAATGCATAAATACCAGCTTTCTTTTTTGAAGGTAGATTGTGTCAATTTGGTTAATCTGTTTTCTTTATTCTCCACTTAACGTAGGGAATTTTAAGTTATGAATTTCCTATTATACTGGAAAAAAATCATCTCTCCAGACAAGATATTTATTTTGCTCTCATTTTAATAATACAAAAGTAATAAGGCTTAGATTAAAAATGGAAATGCATAACATTCAGGGGCTAAATCAGGTTTATAAAAGTGTAATAATAATATATTGCAAAAATTTTGTTTTGGTCAAATATGTTTACCTTAATTTAACTTGTAAGGATGCATGACATCAATGGAATCATGTGGTTGAGTGAAGACTACTAATTTTTAAGGCAATCTGTTCTTTTGTCTTGACCCTGCAATTTACTCTGTGTTCAAAGACTTCTTCGTTCATGTTACCTTGTTTTCCCCAACCTTTTCCAAATTCAAAATAACATTGTCTCATTGAAGTTGGTTTCCATTGTTAAAACACTTAATATGACAAAAAATTTAAGAGAAAAAGTCAGGGCACTGTTTTGATAGCATATATTGTGCCTAATTTGTCATAGGAAGGTATCAAATTCAGATTCAGATTACTGAGCAAAGTCTGACTTAGTGAAATTTATAAATGAAGAATCATATCATGGTCCATCCAATGGATAGTCAGGAGATTACCACATTGAAAAATAAGCTGTGCCTGAGAGAATATGGATCAGTTCAGAATACAGGAATTTAAAAAAAAAAAAAAGTGTGCTGTATCTAGCTGGATTGGGTTAGTCTGTTAGTGTTAGTGAAATTTTCAGCTGCTCTTGTTTTTGTTGGCTTTATAATCAGCAAATTGGTTTGCTAAAATGTTTTTTCACTTGGACATTACCGGTTGACAGACTTCTTCTGTACTGACTGCTAAAGCACTAAGTGTACTTGTTCAACTTGATTACTGTCTGTATCTCTCAGGGCCACTTTGCTGTCAGTATCCTGTTTTAACATATCCAGTCTCCTAACAAAAAATTTAGATTTGCTATGGACTTTCTTGCACTTTCCTAGAGTTTTAGTGCTTTAAGGTCTTGGTAGATAACTAAACACATTTGTTTACTCACAAAGGCCATTGCATATATCAGACAAAGATGTAGTTATTTTTGGAAGTGCAAGCGTGTCACTGCATGCATGTGGATGGTCACAGTACTTGTTACTGACACTCAGACTGTCCATTAGATTCAAGTGTACAGTAAAGCAAAAAGGTGAATTTCAACTTAGTCAACTTTAGCCATTGAACATTTACGCATCTATTAATCTCAGCACTCTTTGTAGTTAATTTATATTTTAGATGTATACACTTCCAGAGGGCAATTCATTCAGACATCTATTTTAGTACAGGATTAATCACCCCTCTGGAGGTGCCTATCTTATGCCACAGATTAAAGAGGAAGGTCAGAAAATTGTCTTTGACTACACATCTACATTTTACATAGCTAAAGTGAGACGAGCTGAGCTCCACCTCAATCACTTTCAAAGGAAAAGACTTCATGAAGCATGCGCAGACCTTATAGCACATCTATTTAATTGTCTTTTGTACCTTTCATTTTAGTAATTAAAAAGGGAATAGTAAATAGAGAGATGAATTACAGATGGGTAATGTATGATTAAGGGAGAACCATCCTAATAGCATGGATGCTATTCCTTACTCCTGCCACAAAATTCCGATGTGATTCTGGGCAAGTCACGTTAACCGCAGCTTACAGAAGTGGTTACTCACTGCATGTTCCTCATTTTATAATTCCATACCCTGTAATATGTTTTGCACAAGAGCTGAGCAGAGGAAGCTTAGGGATATCATGCTTTGGACATCTCTATAGATATCAATTCAGTTAACTGGACTGGGAGCTAAAATGAATGAATAGTTTGGCTTAACTCTATTTGAGTTTTGGACCCTTCTATCCCTAGGAGAGAATGAGAAGATAAATTAAGTAATGTGTCAGTTTATGAAACAGTTGAATATCTAGTGATAGAAGGCATAGTAAAAAATTAACTTCATTAATTAAATTAATTACTTTTAAATTAAAATAAAATTAATTAAATTTTAATTAAATTAAAATTAAAGCCATCTTTTGCAAATGGTAGTATCATACATAGGACAGAAGACATAGAATAGACAGATACTGAACAATAGTAAGTAATAAGGGTTAGATTTATGACAGATGCTTTGATATTTAGATCTCATTGTAATCACCTAAGACTAGCATTAAATCTTCTGATATTCATTAAATTATTATTATTAAAACCCACACTAGTAACATTTTGATTGACAGAATTTTCCAGTCACTTGTACTATCATTATGTCTCACACCAGTGTGGAAAATTCTGGTTATAAAACTCCCTCACACTCTTCCACAATTAAGAAAAAAACAGCCTGTCATCTTTCTGAGCTATGAATTCATATTCAGCAGTACTGTCCAGAGCACACAGGGTGCAGTCAGGTTCCCTAACGACCTGAACACACCGCTGAGATACCCGCTCAGGCAGCCTCAATATGTATTTGTGAGGGAAATTCTGACAATTTTTTTTCTAAACTGAATTTTTCTTTTCTAAACTGAAATTCTCTCAGTGTTTCCTTTTGACACTGTTCCATTTTGTCTCAGTTTGTGCAAATTACTTACATAACTCAAATACAAAGAATTGTGTTGAAGGGAGAAGGGGATCAGGCTCTTGATTGTCATTCTAATTAATACTACAATGTGTTATGCGGTGGACATCTAACAGTACTAACAGTAAATACTTAAGTCCTTCCCTTTTCTTTATGCTTCTGCCTATTTTATGTAATTTTTTCCTGACCTTGCGGTTTCAACAAATCCTGTTAGGAGTTAAACTCTTCCATGGCACTTTTTGTGGAAGTCTAGGTGCCCAAGAGGGGATTATGAATTTCAGAAGCAGGGAAAGCATGTGAAAGTGTCTGCAAAGCCTCAGTGCTTTCTATGACTGGAAAGCTGGAGTACTGTCATGCATTCAGTGAGATGGGGGCCAACATAAGTAAGAGAAAGCACCTTGCTGTGGGTATGCTGAATTGAATTTGTCTTGGTTGAACGAAGTAGCATGGAAAACTTCAATAGTGCTTCCAAAAGTTTGAGTATATATTGAGCATATTTCTTTTCATGAAAGTGTTTGTGCATGACAGGCCCATATTTAGTATATAAAAGCATATATGGTAGTTCGTGCTCTGTGTATCGTGTAATTCATATCTGTAGCTAAAAAAATAGACTGTCATACACCTTATTACTGGATTAACTTGTATCAACTGCATCTAAAGATCAATAAAATATATTGTCTATCCCATCATTATAAATAATATCTACAGAAAGACATTTCTGCAGATTGCATAAATGTGCATCAACATATTACAAAACTTGGTGCCTACAAGAGTTCTTTTAAAGTCAGAAGTGACAAATAGAATGTGAGCATGCCATGTAAGAGTTCTATTCATGTATATTTCTCTAAACATCACTGAGTTGTTTTCATGGCAGAAGGAAGTATGCCTTCAGTTATTTATCACTGTTTTATCCATTCAGGTTCTGCCATGTACAGTCAGAATTAAACTTGTCCTTTTCAAGCTATAAAGTCATCTACGTTGCTCATGTGTTGAAAACATCCCAAGCTGCAAAGATGTTTGGATATGTGAAATAAAGAAACATTAGGTTAATTTGAATGTTGACTCAGTTTGACTTTCCATGAGTTGAAGACAACATATACTTTGCGGTGTCTTTTTGGTGTCATCGACTTCTTGGGATAATGACTATTCTGCCACAGAAACATCTTGCAAAACTAGCCCCATAATGTCTTGGATCTGCCATAGTCTTTGGCCACAGACACTTCTGTGTGTGATATCCCTTCAGCTGCATTAACTTTTTGAATGTTTTTTTTATTAAAGTGTTTGGTCACTTTCAGGTGGGTTATCTCAGACAATTTAACAAGGCCCTTATCTTTATGACCCAATTCATCTGATGTGAGTGAAGTGTTTAGAGTGAAGTGGACCCATCTGGATACCAGAGAATATTTATGTGAGGATTCATAAATGAGTTTTTCTTAAATTTAACTAAGGAAAAGAAAAATTGAACTTATGACAAAAGTTTTTAAAGCAGTTTAGGAAAAAAAAAAAAAAAATTCTTGTACTCATCATTTTGGTTTCCTGAGGTTCTGGAAGAAACTTCAGGCTTACATCATGACCAGTCAAATATTTTAGGATTTACATGTCTTTTTTTATCTGAATCATGGGACATTCTTCCACTGGAGCCAACTTCCTTTATCTTCTCACTGCTAAAATGTTTTGTGTGCTATCAGACACCACTCTTTGGTATTCTTCACCTACTCTTTATTCTTCACATTAGAGCAGACAATTTCCTCTTGATCTTCATGATCTAGCATTGACCTTGCTTCCAGACAGCAGTTCCTCCCTTTTTGCCTTTCCCTTCTCTTGCTCAACTGTCTAGAACTAGTTTTGCAAGCCCCTTTGCCGTCTTTAGCATATCCATCACTAGGGCACCTACTAAGGTTAACAATTTATTTGCTCAGTAGCCTCTTCAGAGAGGATGAAGAGCTTTTTCAGGGGCCCTATCAGCCCTTCCCTGGGGTACATATTGAAGCATTCATTGATAGGTAATTTTAGAAAATTACTTGAAAGCATAAGCTGCAAAATCTCCCAGATTGTAAATGGGAATTAAATGCTACAAATTTATTTTCAAAAATCCAAGTCCACTCTTCTTGTTAGTATAATTATGTATTTAGTACTGAATTTAGCTCTTTTAATATTGAGTCCACTTTGTCAGCTCATCTTTTTATCTTTCATCCATTCAAACACTGTAAGTAATGGAACACATTTGTAATCAAACTAACTTTCAAAAAGCTCAAGAAATTAATTTGGGAAAAAAAAAAAAAACTGATTGTAAATGAGTTTCTGGTAGAGTCCCTTTTGAGGCAACATGATGAACAGATGGCAGCAGAGGGGCAAAATGGACAAAAGGATGCGCACTGTCCTTTGGGAACTTCTGGATTTGGGATAGAAAATTTTTGGTTTCCCTGGAACCCTAACAAACTATCAATTCTAAGCACTGCATTACAACTCTGACAAAACTGAAGGCTCAAGCTTACAGTCAGGCCAGAAAAGAAGACAAGATTTCTCTAGAAGCATGAGAATGTCAGGAGCCATATCAGTTTGAAGACCACAGAGCACATCACTAATCTCGACTAGACTGTCCTACCACACCCTCTCTATTGATGTTTTCTGACTTCCATCTGTTGGAGTCAATGAAAAATGGACTGAGTGGGTAACATTATCCAACTGCCATAATGGCTGTTGCCTCCATTAGTGCAGATTTTTGCAAGTGAAACATGCAGGCTTTTGTACGTTGCTGGTGAAAATGGTAGTGCTAATGTTGAAAAGTAGTGTTTTCTAGCTGAGAATTTGCTCTATCAAACACTGTTATTGTGTTCTTTGCATCTCTTGTAGTTTCCATGGAAATAAACAGGAAGCATTGCTTTCAGAGTAAGCTGTGTGTATATACGTATATATATACATAAATTGTTTCGAAAGATTTTTAGATGTGCAAAGTTAAGAAAGCAAATAGAAAATATCAGATTTCTGGCTGCTGATATGATTGGACTTTGGGTTTTTCTGGGGCAAAATATATATATGGGTACTATAATTTTATAATACACAGTAGATTAGATTTTAAATAACCAAACATGATGTTTGATAAGATGGTTGAGCAGGTCCATAGGCTTGCTGTGGCAGAAGAGGCATTCCTAAAGCCCACATACCATGCTATTTGACATACTTAGCAATCTTTGCATTGGCACCCATTATCACCTGACACCATATGACTTAACTCAAGGATCAATGCTCAAATGTATGTATGTATATATACATATATATATATGCATATACATTTCACAGGTAATCATCAGATTACCTACCACTTCATGAAATTCTAAGTTTTGCAGTTGCTAACCTAAAAAATTGAATTTTGCAGTAAAATAGTATTTAGGATCATCACTTGTCTCAAATAGTTGTAAGCATTTTTGTATACTTTAAGGATGGGCTTAAGGTGTTAAAAAATCAATAAATAAAAAAATACTGATTCGTATGATGTTTCTTTTCAAAATCATGAGCACAATGTCCATGCTCTGAAATTCACCATAGGCTGCTACGGAGCAGCCACAGCAGTAATTAAAGTCATTATCTTTAAAGAAAAGACTGTAAGGAACAGAAACATTTCTTTGCTGAGACTCTATTCATCTTGAGGACTTGGTGAAAATAAACCAAGTCCATCTGGACTTTGTTTTCTTTCACTGTGAATGAGGTTAGCATATGTTCCCACGTGCTGCCACTGAGAGTGGAATTGTTTGAGCTGTACTCTATGTTTAAGGGTTCATAAGATGGTAACCATTATAGTCTCCTTTAGCCCAGGGAGTATCAGAAAGGCGGCGTGAAATCTTATCATTTACTTGTCTGCATCTTGTTCCTTTATTCAACTTACTTTATTATCACTGGTGTGTGTATAGTGCACTTTGTTCTTGTTCTGGCATTCCAAGCCCTGCCTCAGAATGCTTTGTGTATTTTTTTCACTGAGAAAGATGTCAACAAACCCCAGGGGGGGATATAGTATACATTAGCTTTTCAATGAGAGCTGAACACAATTTCATACAACAACAATAACAAAACTAGTGCCTACAGCTCCTGGAATTCCCCTCGTTTCTTTTAATGTCAAAAGCTTGTAAACAGCCAAGGTGATTCTAAAAGACGGTTTAAAAAAATTCTAGTGGGAGAATTTACATAATCTAAATTTCTACTGTAATAGCAGCTCTTAACTTTGTCGTCTTGAAGCTTTTGTTTTAAATTAACTCTACATATTTCTTGTTCTTCTGTAAAGTGACGAAATATTAGACATATTCCGCACATTTTTAATAGGAGCCTCTTAAAGATTCTACAGTTTAACCGGTGCTTCAGTATACACAAACCTGTAAACTTGATATATACAGAGAGTCATTTTGGCAATATAGTGAAATTTTCATGGTAGCTAAAAAAAAAAACCTAGCATCTGCAGTTATCAAGTAGTAAGAGCAACCCACTGCTCAAAATCAAAATACATTTACTGTATTGGTGTTCCTAAAGTTTGCATATTGTTTACTAACATTGAGGAATTTGAAAATGTCTGACTTCCTGTTCCCCCCATCATGGTGTAACAAATGGTTTCCAATGGATATGTTAGTGTTTGTTTTGGCTATGGAGCTCCTTGTGGATCTGCCATTCCTGTATGACACCTGTTTCCTCAGTGGCATTGCAATAGACACATCAAAGCATGTTTTCTCAGTAAAGCAAATTGTTAATACTTTTGTTGTTCATCTTGGAAAATATTTTGGTATACAACTAGCTCTGTTCTTTTCTCAAGCCTCCACTGTGTCAGGCCATCACAAATACGGACCCAATACGATAAGCACATTACCTGCTGTGACAATTTGTGTACAAGGAAAGTTACTCACTGAAATTCCAAACATTTTTTGAATAATATCCACTTACCAGTCTCATGACTGTGAATATACAATGCAGAAAGGATGATTTGTCTGACAGGAAGGAAATTTAAAGCATAGTTTATAGGAATGTGTACCCTCGGGGAGATAAATGCTTTCTGAAGTAAGACTGAAGAAAAAGACAGCAGCAGATGAAGTCTTCATCTGAATGGAGACTGCAGCCATTGCACTTGACTCTAGCTTAAGTTATTGCAAAGTAAACATGGTAAGGGGCAGAGCTAATAAGCAAAAGGAAGTATACAGAGCTTTTGGTTAACTCTGATGAAAATCTGCCCTTGGAATTTGCAAAGGAGATTTTGCAAAGTATTATCTGTCAGAGTTACTGGTGTTACTGTGTCATTATTAAACCTTTTTTTTTTTTCCCAAAATATCATCTGCCATAATTTTTGCAAGGTGGATTTTCAGTCCTTGTTGGTCCTTTTTGTGGGATGCTTTTATTTCTTTTATATAAGTTTTAGGCAGTATGAGTTGATGTGTTTTTTTTCTCTGTAATTTTTCTCAAATATTGGTCCCCATTTATGTTTTTTTTGTCCCAAGCAGTGCAGTTATTAGAAGGAAGAACAGTTTCTCTTGAGATTTTTGCCAAAGTTTGAGGCTTAAATTCAGCAAGAATTCTCTTGTGAATGACTTACTTACAGTGAGACAATTAAGTTGAAGACCTTTATATTTTAAACTATCATAAATTTTTTTTGTTATGTAACTATAGCAGAACAGGACTATCTCAAACAAATTCAGTTACTTAACTGAAAATTGTCATACAGCACTAATATAGTGTAAAATGTTTGGATGAGCAGAAATTTCTACCGTAAATCATTGATGAATTATAATGTGTATAATTTTATACAAAAGCAAAATGAGGTGATAACATTCCTCTGAAGAAGGGAGTAAGGAAGTAGTTATAGTTTTAATTGCAAAAATGATAATTTTGATAGAACAAAATTCTCAGCAGCTGTTGCTAATTACAGTGTTTCATAAAGGCTTCCTGATTCTGGAAATCTTACTGAGTTAAAAATTTACACATTTAAAAAGGAATTGCAAAATGCACATGAACTGGTAGTGAAAGAAGCATGTGGTACAAAGCTGGTTTGAATAGCCTCTATTTAAATCATTTTGTTGTTTAAAATATCTGAAATATTATGATTAGAGCATCCAAGCTATCATGTATATGCATATGTTTGAAAAAAGTCACATGAATATCTAGAAACCTAATTTCCTCATTTGTTTTTAATAAATGCCTATGTGCATTTCTGTAAAGGAGTAAGCTATATCATAAAACAGCATTAATAGATATAGAAATAGATAGTAAAGAGAAATTTAAATTATCTGTTTTCAAATAATTACTTTGCTTTCACAAGTTCTGTCGTGTTCTTTTTGAGCATTCCTGTAGTATTAGGATTACACTAACTACCTATAATGAGTTTTTCTAACTGTTATTATCATTGTTAAGGAGCTCCTTGCCAATATACCTTTTAACTAGATACTGCCATTGCATTAGTGTCATGCAAAAGAGAAGAAGGAGCAAGATTCTGGCACCTCATACTAGAAAATTTTATCCCCTATATGAAACGGATATAACTGTGCAACATTATATTAATATTTCTGAATTTTTATTTATTTATTTATTTAGGAATCGATGAAGGGAAATGGCAGTGTTGTTAGTAAATAGGCTGTCTTGAATCCCTAAGGCTTTGGAGTAATTCCAGCTTCCCTGCGTGGTGAGAGGAGATACTTCCTCATTGCTGCCCTTAGGAAAATCAGAAGCATGTAACAAGCTACCTAGATGAGAGGTATACTGAGTGTAGGGAGGGTTTGGCCTTTATTTCTTTCTGAATAACTCTTCAGAAGGTGATAGAAAGCTGAGCAAAAAGGTGGACTAAATTTGGATGGTCTGAATAAAATTTATGTGAACTTTCAGTATTTGTTTCCCATTGCTTTCATTTGTTTCCCAAAGGTTGAAAGTCTGACTTCAGTTTCCACATGGTCTGTGGAACCTATTCCCAATTGACTCAGTGTTTAAAATCACTTTGTTAAAAATCCTTATTGATCAAATTAAGTTAGATATGCAATACATGGCACCAATATGTCCATTTGTCACAAATCTCATCGGTAAATATAAACATAGCCTAAATAGATACACATATATTCAGAATTATTGTCCATTGCTTCATATATGTTTTCTACATATACATTAATCTATTGAGATTTTGATAAAGAATAAGAAGAGCAATTTCACTGTCACTTCTAAACATCATGTAGAGGCTGATAAACTACTTAGTTCTTATATATCTGCACACACAAGTGTTATGAGAAGCTCTGAGATGACAAGTATAGTGTGTGTCCCGTGCAGGTTGTTTGTATCAGAGTTGTGTTTATAATACTGGCCTCTTCTTACTTTCAACAAGTAAATATAATTAAAAGCTATCATATTGTTTTGTAGTTATGGCTTATATCTGAGGCACAGAGATAAAAATCTTTATTAGCAAGTGCACAAATAAGGGATGTACTCTCTGCCTCCTTACACTCTGAGGAAGCACTTAAGGGTGCCAAGGAAAGAGAAGACCATAGCACACTTGTCAGAATCCAGATGGGCAAATATGTCACCTCAGCAGCATGCTCAAAGGCCCTTTGAAACACCAGGTTATTAAATGCTCTTGTGGTCACTGTCTCTTGTTTTCTCAGGATACACCAATTGTGTCGTGTCCTTTTCAAAAGAGAGCAAGTGTTTTGGTGACTGAGCCTGCTTGGCCAAAAGATCCACATTGCCCAGAGCAGCAGGCAATAGATAAGACACAGAAGGTCTTTGACAAAGAGCTAAAGCAGGCAGATAGAGAGGGGGAAGGGAGAGCCTGCTGAGAGAGGTGGCAGGATAGCCCTGCCTGGGCCTGTCTAACACTGGCACTTCCTGCTTCTTAGAGAGCTCCACAGATCTTTCTGGACTCCAGAAAAGCATTGAGGTGGCAGGTACTGAGGCTTTATGCAAGGACTCGTCTTTAAGTACCTGGTAGACAGCAAGAGAGTTGTTTCTTAAGATTATTATTTGTATTTTGTTACATTGTTGCTTTTGATTTGCCCATTGAAAAAGTGAATTGTTCTAGGTGGCATCATGACTAAATGCAGAGTTTTGTTTCACAGAAGTGTCTAAGTCATGACTCTTTAGAGGTCATGACAGATGCATACCTACCAGAGAGCACAGGCCATCTGAGGATGCTGTTAGAGCAGCCAGTCAATGATAAACTATCATCTGATTTGCTGCAGGTTAGACTGCATATGCAGGTGCACTGTTTAGGTGATTTATACTGTTTGTATGTGTCTGTTCATAACCTACAGTTCTGTTGGTTTGTTTGTTGTTTGTTTTTGCATTGCAAATTATAGCTGTGTTGTGTTGTTTAGCTTTCTGGGTGTAATGTATGTTGAAATGCATTCATAGAAGCATAGCATGAAAAAGAAAAAAACAGACACGTCATGGCATCTGATTAACAGTACTCAAATTCACACATAATAGGTAAAATCTCTTTTATAGCTGAAAATTAAGATTATAAAATATGATTGCACTAATAAATAGCTGAAAAAATAAAACTAGGCTATTTCACACAACTTTCCAGAATGTAATCTTTGATAGTAAATTTGTAAATTATTACCAATTTTACGCATTTTTCAGCCAAAAATTAATATATTGTTTTGTGTATAACTTATGTTCACTGGCAGATTTTGTATTGTATTGTAAGTGAATTCAGTGACTGAGAGGATCCACCTACTACCATTTTTGATCGTGACCGTAATCAAATTTTACTAAGAAAAAAAATTTGTCTAGGAAACTTGTCATATTGGTTTAAAATTATTGAAGCATTAAGCAGTAGTGCTAGTAAGGGGATCACAAAAATGTATTGGCTTTGAAATTTCTAGCCATTACCTAATACTTTTAAGTTACTCAGTTAGTTTAGTTCCTTGGGACAAGTAGATAAAAAATAGAAATATTCTGAAAGGAATTCCATTTTATTTTGATGTGAAAGTATGCAAAAAAATTTATTGTAGTGAAGGAAGAGAATAATTTTATCTGTGGGTTAATTTTTCTCAATGAAAAAAAAGAAACAAACTATTTTGATGTCAATTATATTTTAGAAACAATGTATTAAGCTTTTATCAATGTAATGCATAACCAATCTAGACCCAATATAAAATTTATTGAAATTAGTAAGGACAAATGGGTATGTAGGCATAAGGATGTAATTCTAAAAAGAGTACATTATTTATTTGATTGTCTTGACTGCTTGTAAAGCTATATATTCCATATATAAGGTTGCTAACATTTCCAAGAAGGCAACGGATTACATTTGTATTATGTGTGGTTCTTTTATGTCAGTCATCTCTTTAGTGAATATAAAAAGTGCTGAAGTTATTTAATATTTTGACTCTGTGCAACATAAGTATGTGTTTTTGTTTTGTCTATACACTGCTGGAATGTATTACTTTTCTTCCCCTAGGCCTGAATATTAAATTAATGAAGTGTATATCTGACATGCAACAGTCAAAAAGCAGGAGGCATAAAACTAAAAATGAAAGCAAACAAAATATAATCGAAATTTACTTTTCACCATTCTAAAGTTCAAATTCTCACCTGTTTCTGTGCAATAAGTGACTCTGCTGGGGAAAAAAAAAAAAAAAAAAAAAAAGATCTGCATATTGCCACTATCATCAAGGCCTTAAAATTATGGATTATGGATAGTTAGTACATTTCAGTGGCCACTTCAAAGATACAGATTTCAAATGCTTTAAAGACTTTACAGCAACAGCTGTAATTTTTTTTTTTTTAATGAATAAGTTGCCCAGATGGTTTTGAAGAAGCTCTTACTTAAACTGTTATTCAAGAAAGCCAAGAAAGCCAAACATTTTAACGTTTTAACTAGATAAACAGCTGCTGATGAGTTATTAAAAAATGACAGTTCTTTTGCTTCCTTTACAAAACTGCAGGATGCAAAGGTTAAGGAATCAGTAAATATGATAAGCTTTCCTCTTTTTTTAAATGACCCTCTAAAAGCAGATCTCATTGCTGAATATTGTTATTTTTAATATTAAATTTCAGGGGAAAAAAGAAAGAATCATTTTACATGCCTGTTACATTTCTCTTGAACAATGAACCATAATGTGATTGGATTACTTTCACATGTATTTAGCTGCCTGAAAATGAGATATTTAGTTGAAGGTGATCGCATGGATCTCTTGTAATTAACAAAACAGAGAAAGTTTCATTTGAAGTTTCATACCAAAAATCATAGATGGTTTAGATTGTGGAGGTCTTCTCTTCTTTCATGACAAGGAGGAGCTTTGGTAGCAAATTTATACTGACTTAAGCTCTGGATTTCTAAGTGAGATGAAATGTACTTGATATATGCAGAATCTGCCCTCTATTTTCTATAAAGAAAGCATACTTAATAAAAGATGATTCCTAGTACTAGCATCTTCTTGCATCCTAAAACAACTCCTTCATAATTGTTATGCTGTGACAGACAAGCTGAAGTTTCATTTTGGGGAGTGGGAGGGCATAAATTGGGTTGTGTCGATTAAAGAATTACGGAATTAATTTTACTTAAAAGGACCATGGTGTGCCACATCTGTTTACTACTTTATAGTGGAAGATAATAAAGAACACCTTTGATTTTTTTAAAATATATTAGAATTCCATAGTACTGTAAGAGTATAAATGACACATTAGTTCATTTTGGATTAAAAAGCATAATTAAAAATATAGTAATGCTGCTGAATAAAAATGAGGATAATACATGTTGTGACAAACATGGAAAAAATAATGACAAATTTGCACTTTACAGACCTATTTTGATCCTATAATTAAAATAGTGTTCAGATTTTTTTCTTCTTTTCTGCGAAAGGTGAGAGTATAATTACAAATATATGTTATATGCATTGTATGCACACATATGGAAGTATATATCTGTGTGTATAAGCTACTTGAGTCCTCTGTGCACCAGTATGTGGATAAATTTTCCATTCTTGTGGTGCTACTATTAGTTAGACTTCAGTATTTTAAATATGTAAATATGTATACTCTTCTATGAACAATTAAAGAAAAATCCTTCCAAAGAAAGCTCAGCATAGAGTCTGGCTGGACAAGTGTGCTGTAACTGAAGAAATATTGTGAATGGGGGGAGGAGGATGAGCAGCTAGAAAATTAGAAAATTTTCTACATATTTTATATCTGTATTTGGGTAAAGTTTGCAGAATTTCTTGTAGAAATTGCTTTCCAGTAAATGTATCTTTCCATCAGAAGCATGCTGAACCCCTGCTGAAGTCAGCAACAAGTCCATATAAAAAATGTGTATAACATAAGTATTTATCAGTACACAAATGCAGTGAGGTTATCTGTGGGTTTTTAAGTTTTTTCTGAACATTTACTTATATCACAGAGAGAAAATGTCTTCATATACAAACTTTAAATGAACCAGAAGGAAAAGAGAAAGTAAACTTCTTTGTAACTCAGATAATCTCTTACACACTGAAAAAAAAAACCAAGAGAGAGACAATATATCAATCAGTGAAAAAGAAGAATGAGAAAAAATAGGAAGAATTTCCATGTGTGAACAGATTGTGTTAAGACTCTCAGAAGAATGGTAAAAGACCAATATGACATTCATACCCTAAAATGTATTTATTGATTATGAAAAGCAACAGGGAAAACATGTTCTGAACTTACTGCTTCAATGTTTCAGTCTAATATTTCTGAAATTTTTAACACCCATTGCATTTTTTAGCTTTTCTGTCAGTACTTTTTCAAGCTGAAATTCAGTGACTGGTAGTACAGTTTTATTTTTATGTCAGTTACTTGTATGGTAGTAGGAAACATTGTTTGAGACACTATTTTTGACAATTCATTTTGCCATTTTCTGTGTCTGCCATAAATTCTTCCATATTTTCTTAAATAGTCTAGGAAAAATGCATTTTTCTTCTGAATACTAGTTTTAAAAAATAATTGCAATAAAATCCTGAAGTAAGAGGGAATTACTGAAATGAGAAAATGAAGTTATAATTCTAACAAAACACAGATTTTACAGAAGAATATTCTAAGACTTGAAGCAACACAGTTTGATAGAGTTCTCCTGTATCATGATACTAATAAAATTGCTCTGGTAGGTTTTTTCATTTCCAGTCTCCTGTCTCTTGAGGGTTATTGCCTTCTGGTCAGAGTGGCACCTATAGCTGAGTCAATCATAGTTCAATTTAATGGACTGTAGTTTTTCTCCTCTGTTGTATAATACTTAAGATAAATGAAATAAGCTATATTGCTTTAATAATTATAGGTTGTAACCTATTAACACAATTAACCTAAGTAAAACTCCATTCCTAGTAAATCTCAAAAAAGAAAAATCAACTAGAAGTGTCCTATAAATGAGTAGTTCTAGATAGGAAAGAAAAAAAAAAAGAAAAAAAAGTGTGGTATTGAATCCTTAGAATACCGTGGACATTGTCATTATCATTTTCAGGCTTCCTTGTCAGACTGGATTAAACCGGAAGCGATACCAGAAAATCCAAAAAAATGTGCATTACCTCAGAGAACTTGTTATTTTTATCATTTTAGGCAAGAGGCCTAATCACCAATTCCAAGCAAGTGTGTGGAGGCTAGAGGATAGGAAAATCCTGGACATCACATCCTCCTCTCCTTTTAGCCATATTTTCTCCATTTACCATGGCCCCTGATGGTATAGAACTCAGAAGGAGATAAATTTAAAAGTTAGCTCTAAAACAGGCACATCCAACCCATGACTATTGGCTGCATGAAGCCTTGGACATCTAGTAATGTGGCTTCAGATTTTAAACTTCTAACTTGGAGTGATTTTTAGTGATATTTTGAATGAGTCTGTTTGCATAACTCAAGTACAGACTACGTAGGCAACAGCAGAACATGCGGAGGGAAAGGCACAGTGCAGGACTAACTCCTCCTCTTGTGCCCACCACACATACTTGAATTGAAACTCATGTATATTATAATCATATTATATTTATAATTATATTTTTATTATATTATATTATAATTATATTATTATATCCCATAAAATCCTTCTTTCCAAATTGGAAATACATGGATGTGATGGGTGGACTATTCAGTGGATGATGAACTGCTCATAAGATCGTAGCCAAGGAGTAGTGGTCAATGGCACGCTGTGTGGGTGGAGATCAGTGACAAGTGGTGTCCCTCAGGAGTCAGGACTGGAACAGATATTAATATTTTCATCAGTGACATTAACAGTGGGACCAAGTGCATCCTCAGCAAGTTTGCAAATGACACCAAGGTATGGAGTGCAGTCAACATGCCTGAGCAATAGATCTTTTTTACCGTCAGATTCTTTTAAAATAGTGTTCTATTATCTTTTTCTCATTTTCAACCCTGTTTTGCTGTGTAGTTAGAAGCAAGATTCTTCACTTTAGAAGTCTGGATGATAATAAGAGATTACAGAATATTTATGTGATTATAACAGATATGCAGATCTGAACGTTATGTTAGCTTAGGATAGCTTGGAAATTGTCTTGCTTATTATTAATGAACACTTGTTAAGTCCACAAAAAACAGATGTCACATTTCTGTGGGAATTAACAGCTGGTCAAGTAGTAACGTTAGAGCAGTAGTAGAAATTGCTGTGTTTTTCTGTTACTAATTCCGAACGTGTTTTTTAATGTAATTTAAACAAATACGGTACAAGAATATAGGATTTTTTCAGTGTATTGGTTATATCAGAATACTGGTGGTGTTCATAAAGTCTCTACCATTTAAATATAATTTAAATTTGGTCTCTTTTTTTTTTTTTTTTTTTTTTTTTTCCCTAGATCTCCCAGCAAAGACATGGCTTCAAATGAACGAGAGATTGTGGTGTGGGTTTGCCAAGAAGAGAAGATTGTATGTGGCCTGACAAAGCGTACAACATGTGCAGAAGTGATTCAGGCTCTGCTTGAGGAACATCAAGCAACATTTGGGGAGAAAAAAGTCCTCTTTGGAAAACCTAGTGATTACTGTATTGTAGAAAAATGGAGAGGCTCCGAGCGAGTCCTTCCTCCTTTGACAAAGATTCTGAGACTTTGGAAAGCTTGGGGAGAAGAGCAGCCCAATTTGCACTTCGTGTTGGTAAAGTCCGATGCTTTCCTTTCATTTCCATTGTGGAAAACAGCTGAAGCTAAGGTAGTGCAAAATATAGAAAAGCAGTGGGAACTCAGCCCAGCAAATTACATGAAGATGTTGCCAATTGACAAGCAAAAGAAAATTGTTAGGAAGACATTCCGGAAACTTGCCAAACTTAAACAGGACAGTGTTCAGCAAGACAGAGATAATATGGAGACACTGATTCATTTAATCATATCTCAAGATCATACCATTCATCAGCAAGTCCTTAGAATGAAGGAACTTGATATGGAAATCGAAAAATGTGAAGCAAAATTCCACTTAGACCGTGTTGCCAACGATGGAGAAAATTATGTGCAGGACTCATATTTAATGATCAATCCAAGTGAGGCTGAGCAGCAAGGGAGTAGGGCAGATGATCAAAAAGAGATGCATGATTATTTCAGCAAAAGTGAGGGAATTTTACAGGTTGAAGAGAGACTAAAACATCACAAACAATTAATAGAGAAGCTGTGTGCTGAAATAGAAAAAGAGGTACATGGTATATGCTCAGAAAAAGATGAAGAAGTTGTTCATACAGAAGGAGCGACTAATGCTCAGCTGGAAAACTCAGATTTGGACAATGTAAAGTATGAGCTGGAAAAAAGTATGAAAGATGGTCTCAGAATCAATTCATACCTGAGCTGCATTCAGAAAGAACTTACCTACAGGGACTCGCTGCTTCAAAAGAAGGAAAAAGAATATGAACTTCTTACAGAAGAATTTAATTTACTACATGTTAAAGACAACATTGAAGTGAGGCTTCCATCAAACGAGGAGCCGCCTAAGGGCAGTGGCATCTCCAGTAACAGCACTGCAGTTCCTGATTTTGTTCATAGAGTGACTAATTTGGACATAAACGACACTGACTCTGACACTGGAATTAGCTCTACACACAGTCAGGACTCCGAAATAACTTCTGGGGACATGGTACTGTTATCAACATAGTTGAAAACAGTCATGAATTTCTTGGAAGTGGTTTTTTGGAGGACATTTATAAGAATAGACGAGACTTGTCTTGGAAGTTCATCCCTTCAATATGTTAAAAATGTAGCACAGCTCTAGAAAAGTAAACAGTGTCTATGTGCTTAAAAGTGCACTTGTTTTTAAAAGCACCGGTAGACTGGATTAGCTGTGAATGCATTCATAGCTAATACATGCAAGGCTGTAGGCTTTGCTAAATCCAGACAGACTGTTTAGTCTTTGTAATATTGATACTCAGTGAACAGGGGCATTCTGACTTGTTTGGACCAAAAGCTTGTAGATTTGACAACTGTTAATCTTTGAGTCCACCTCTACATCTCTCTTAAATTTTTTGAAAAGTGAGCTAGACATTATATGGAGAGCTTGATTTTCCTTGGCATGAAGCTGCTGTAAAGGAATATATAATCAAGCATATAGACTCTTAAAAATTAATATTTATGATGCTATAAAACAAAAAAGCAATTTTGTTTGTGTAATTTATAACCCAGTTTTGAGTTATTAGGAAGATAATTTCAGAAACACTTAAGTCCCACTTTAGAAATGACCATACTCACATGGATTGTTAATTTCCATTTTCTTTCAGCAGCGTCCAACTGCTGGTAAAATTCTTGAAACTCCCACTCTTCTGCTCTCACTCTGCAGTTGCCGTGGTGATGCTATGTGGACACAATTTCTGCCAGTGGGCATGTCAGAACTGCCTGCCTCCTGCTTCTGTGAGCTGATAAATCCCAAACTCACACCTAGCCCCAGGGGCATTTTCAGGAAGGCTCTCTCCTGCTTATCTCAACAGTAGGATCTAGTGACTTGGGTCTCCTTAGATCATGACTGTGAAATCAAACATAACATGAGAGACAGGCAGGAACCAGACATTTTTTACTATCTGTTCCCAATGGCCAGGTACTTAAGCTTCTCAGACAGCAGACAGATATTTGGAGCAGGGATACAGACATGTATTTGCTATGTCCTTAATAGGAGGACTTTAGGATAGAGCTAAAGCTGGTCCATTCTATATATCTAATTAAATATTGGGTCACAAAGGGAACAAAAAAGAATAGGAAACGAGATTTTTATAACTATGTGGTTAAGTCAAATGATTTCACTTAGGATGTAGTCATTAATCTCAAATCCTTCTCCAGCGAATGCTGCAAATTCAAAATTAGGTATAGAAGTCTTAGTTACCGAACAAGGTTTCTAACTCTGAGCTAGAAACTGCTGACAGAAAGAACACTGAATAATTTCTGGGTTGCACACTGAGGGTTGCTATGTTTGTATTTTGCAGATCAATTTGTTTAATGCTTTTGAAAATGTAATGTAAATCTGATTAAGTGAATTGAATGGAGAAATAGTTACTAAATGAAGTTGAACTCCAAAAGAGTTCAAAGATAGCCTGCAAAAAAGAAGGCTGACAAAGTGAGTGAAACGGCAATACCTAGATAGCATAAAGGTAGAATATTTCCAGATGCACTGCTTTCTTTTCCTATATTTTCTCCTCTTAAATGTTTGCCAGACAACTGTACTCTGGAATGACAGAATTGTCGGGACTGCTGATTAGCACATATTACATTCAGGAAGAGAGAGAGGAAAAAAAAATACTTTTTCTAAAAAGCTAATTTTTTTGTACCTTTCTCTCTTTCTTTCTTTCTTTTTTTCTTTTTCTTTCTTTCTTTTTTTTTTTTTTTTTGATTTTTTTTTTTAAGATTTTTGAGTCCTAGATATTATAGAATTTCTATTCCAAGAATATGTGGTAGTTACCTTAATATATTATTTTGTCTTATGTTTTTATCATATAATGTTATTTGAATACTTCAATAATAATATGTCATATTTAGGCTCATCAGCTCTTGATGAAAACTCAAGTATGCATCAGATATCTTATCTTTGTAATAATTTATTAACGCAACTCAGAATCTTTTGAACTCTGTGATATCACTCTGACAAGTAGAAAACACAGAGCTTTGACTGCTGAGAGTAGGCTAATGTATTCTCTGAGTTCATGTGAATGTAGCTAATAGTTATTTCTACTGAGTCTTTTTTATAAATACTTAGGGGGTAAAAGTTCAAGCAAAAGAATATACATAACTATGCAGGCCAGTACAGTACCTGTATGGGAAGTAATTTCCACTTACACTCTACCAGATTTATTTTACTCATAGGAATTTGTACTGATTTTCACATGTCATCTTCATCCACAGTATGTGCCTGATTATATATCCCCTGCAACTTGTAGATCTTGAGTATTACTGTGTTCTAAGAAGAAAATAGGAAAAAAATAGGTTGAGAGAAAGAATATTTCTTAATAAAATAAATTAACACAATTCACGGTGTTTTGAATCTTATACTTTGATATCTCATAAAAATCTTGTTTATTTGTGAAATTAGATAAATGTGCAAGATAATGAAGTGTGCATGCTTTACTCTTTATCTGCTTCTACACTTTTCACACACTTAATTGACCTGTTTTTAGCATGCCAAATTAAAATTTGTAATCCTTTATCTTCACTGATTTGCATCAACTGTCCACAATTATTTTTATTCCCCAAAGAAAGTGCAAAAACAAACATTTGGGTTTGTTTCCTGCCATTCTCTCAAACCAGTTCCCTTTCTATCTACCCAGAGAGAGAAAATGTGTAATGTCAAAGTGAAATGAATGGAAATTCATTTTGCTACACTCATATGTACCGAAAGGTTTTGAAATAAATAGTTATTTCTTCAGAGTGAAAGAAATACAGAAGTAAATAGCTGTCAGACTCAGCTTGATTGTTTTAGGATTTAGATAGGTTTGTTCCCAATATGTATCTAGGCAAAGTGACTGTCATCTGGGTTAACAGCACTGAAGAGAATGGACTTTGCTAATACAAAGCTCCTACATACCTAAATAGTACTACGTATATCTTTGTAAGAAATACCTCTATAAAATTTCCGTGTAATACAGTGAGTGCTCAAACTTCATGTTTCTGCATTACTTAGTATGTACTTTTACAGGTTTGATGAAAGCAGATGAGTCAGTTTAATTACCTGCTTCAGTCCCTTGATGATGACTCTTTAATTTACAATACAAATACAAAACATAATTATCATTTTATTGTACATACATTTACAGTATTTTCCATCCATTTATATACATAAGCATTACAGCGTTATGAGAAAATTGTTCTGGTGGGTTTTATTTATTGGTTATTTTTTGTTGTTTTTTTGTTTGTTTGTTTGTTTGTTTGTTTTGTTTTTCCTGGGAAAATTGAGTAATCCCCCAAGTACTTGTTTCACTTCAAACTAATAGATTATATCTTTACCTTCAAATTGTGCATTCAAGGATTCTTTCCCTGGCTATATTATGCTCCATGCATACACACAAATTGCTGGCAAAGGACATTCTATTATATGATAATGACAGATTGAAGCTCTCATGTCTGTGAATTTCAACTTGCAGCTTTAAACTGATAAGATTAATAGGCTTTTCATTTCCTTACATGCCCAGAATCATCATTTGTTATTTTTGCATATTTCCAACTGCATGAAGACGTAGACAGATATAATGTAACTAATCATTATTGCAAAATCATATCATTCTGGTTGCCTAATTGTGTTCATTGCTTTGGACAGACAAAAATCTAGATTCATGAACCTAATTCAGCAAAATATTCATATATGTAGCTTAAAGCAAATCGTAACTTGAATTACTTTATGTGTGATTGATCTTTATTATATTTTCTTTAATAATATATAAGTATTCCTTGCTTGATAAATATTTTCATTAATAGTGCAAGTGGAATGTACATAAGAAAGGACTTCTAAACCTCCCCTAGATCATCTCTTCTGCTTTTGCAAGTTTAATAAGCTTGAACATAAATTACTCTTTTCTACTAACAGTTGTGTGCTCATCATGATTATGTGCATAATATTTTCTTTTCCTAGAACTGAGGTGTTTATCCTTCAGGGTATTTTTTCTACAGCATTTAAAAAAACAACTCAATTACTCGACATTTTATAAATTCTGAAAATAAATTGCTGATCACTGTCTTTCTCATGTCTCTATCTGACAATATAAACACTTCAGAACTAATACGACTACATTTAAAGTGCCCATAATGTAATTTTTTTAAAATACATTAAATGTTTGTTTCCTGAAGTGTGTTTAAATGAGTATAGTTCATTTTTTATTTCCTTTGTGATATGGTTTTATAAAATGTAATAGTCTCACTCTAAAGTTTATTTTTTATTTGTTTTGCTTTTTTTTTTTAATTTTAAAATGAAACTCGGACTATTTTGCACTATATCGAACTCTCATAGTCCTTTCTTAAGCAAAAGCTTTTGACTGAAATGATTATCTTACAGAGAGAGTTTTGCTGGTATACAAAATACACAGAGCAAGAGGTTTTTTTTTTCTAATTCTGAACAGACTCTAGTATTTCATTTACATGGCTTACATCAAACATAGATTTTCCAAGTGATGCTTGCTGGTTGTTTTTTTTTTTTTTTAATCAGATTTATGGATGCTTTGTGTGTCCAATAGATCAGGACCAGTTGGACAAGTCACTTATTTCAATGGGAGCTGTTCATAATGTTTTACAAGCTTTACTGTTTAACTCAGAAAATATTTCCAAATAAGAACCTATTGTTAAGTTTGGGCAGTATTTCACTTTTTCTGAGTTATGAATAAAGTACTTACATTTTGTGCTACATTTGTTTTTCAGAAAAAAAAAACAACACACTGAAAATCCAAAACTTCAAATCTAATTAGATTTCATATCAGTTTTCTGTCTTATTCATCTGGAATTTGAGGGTTTTTGCATCAATGATTCATCCAAAAACCAAATGATCATAGCGTTTTCAAAAATATTTTCAGTAAGAATGCTAGAAACACTTGGCTGTGCTATCTTTCTCAGCTGAATCCTCTGTAAGGATGTGAGATGTAGTCTTTCTGCATATGCGATGATTGTATGCAGATTTTACTTGATTAGGCTGTTGAATGAAATTTTAATTCACCTCAATATTTGAAAACTTCATATCTGATGTTCAATCCACTCAGTGGCAAAACATTTTTCAGGAAATGATCTTTTTATGGAGGGGAGAGGGTCAATCTTGTTAGGATCCAGTTAAAGAGAAGATAAAAAGCTTATCTGATACAAAAGTTCAATGTTAGTGAACTTTGATCAGTTTGATCAAAGTAGTGAGGTTGAATGGATTATATGATATTATCTGGAAAAAGCCACACAGTTACTTTCCATGATACAGAATTTATGCTGTTCCATGATTCAAAGCACTAGAATAGTATACAGGAGTATCTGAGTCCTGAGAATAGTATATGTCAATATGTTCATTACAGATTATAGGAGGAAAGAATTATTCACGTGAGGAAATGGCTGTTAATTCCCTTTCACCTGTATTCAGAGTTTTTGCTAGGCATTGATTTCGATTTTATTTAGAGAGCTTTTGTCATGAATTACCTAGAAGTAGTGCAGAATCCTTTTCTATTAGACTACAGCGACAGAAAAATACTCAGTTCTCACAGTAATTTTAATTCCTTTGCAGGTTGTCACTGACTGTGAACATAAAGCTTGTTTTATCATTTTCCTCGTTTCTGATTTGACTCATCTCCATACGTTACATAATGGACTACCAGTTTTATCTGTTTGCAACACTATGCAATTTCTATTATGTTCATGTATGCATTTTTCTGAGTTATTCCGTTGATTAGATCAGATGTTCTTTAGGATTTTTTTCCAATTAAAAATATCTTCAAGTTTGCTGATGACACCAGGCTAAGTGGTGCAGTTGATACAAAAGGAGGTAGGGACGCTATCCAAAGAAACCTGAACAGGCTTGAAAAGAGGACCCAAAAGAATCTGATAAGGTTCAACGAGGCCTGAAATGTTTGGTATGAACCAGCAGTGTGTGCTTGCAGCCCAGCAGATCTACTGTTTTCTGTGCTGCATCCAAAGAAGGATGGTCAGCAGAGAGAGGGAAGTGATTATTCCCTTCCACTCTGTCCTTGTAAGGTCACATCTCAAGTACTGTGTCCAGTCCTGGGGTCCCCAGAACAAGAAGGGCATGGAGCTGTTGGAGTAGGTCCAGAGGAAGGCCAAAAAGAATATCTGAGAGCTGTAATATCTCACCTGTTGAGAAAGGTGGAGGGATTTTGGCATATTTAGCTTGGAAAGTAAAGGCTTCAGGGAGACCACATTTCAGCCTCCCAGTATTTAAAGGAGGCTTATAAACAGGAAGAAGACTGAATTTAGCATGATCTGATAGTGATGAGACAAGAGGGAATGTTTTTAAACTAAAAGATTTAGATCAGATATTAGGAGAAAATTATGTTCTCAGAGGATGATGAGGCACTGGAACAGGTTGCCCAGAGAAGCTGTGGTTACCCTATCCATGGAGGTGTTCAAGGCCAGATTGAATTAGCGGTTGGCAACACTGCATATGGCTAAGGAGTTGGAACTAGATAATCTTTAAGGTCCCTTCCAATCTAAGGCATTCTATGACTCTTTGATTCTATGATGATTCTTTGATTCTGTGATTCTATGATATTACCTTTTTATTTTATGTTTATTCCTGTTTTGCACTGGATATGCTGTATTTCATATTCTAAATTCTGAGCACATGCATATGTATTAAACTGAAGATTAAGTAGCTACACTGCTGTTGCTTCAGATTTTATTTTGCCCTAATATTCATAAAATAGATATTCACATTTTCTTGAAGAAGGTTTCTGATTAAATCCCAACTCACCAAGTCTATTAGTCTAATAATTTGCACACATTAAATTGCCTTTTATTTCATTCTACTTTATGAAAAAGTTTAAATGGATCAGAAGATTCTTTTAGATAACATAGGCATGATTTGATTGAAGTAGTTCCTATATTATTTATAGCTACACTGAGTTCTGAAAGCAAAATTATAAACTGACACTATTCCTTTTCTGGTCTTTTCGTGTCAAAAAGGGGCAGGTCAATCACAAACCAAAGGGTTTACTGCATAGTCACACATTTCTAGAATAGTCAGCAATGTGTGGATTAGCTAATGTTCACTAAACTGTTTTAGTATGTTTAAATATGCGAGCTTGAAATAGTTGTGAAACTGTTATTGCTGATAACCACAAAAAAGCAGAACCTTCCTTGTAACATTTACCATGTTGAGCACTGTATATTTTTGTCATCTGGATTATAATTTTGCTAGGCAAACAGTTGAGTCCTGTACGTTTATACACTCTTACTCTTTGGGAAGGATTGTGTTAACAAGCAAGTATTCACTTGTTTTTCATTTGTTACCAAAATTTGGAGGTTAAAAATAAATTTTAGTTCAAGTTTTTAAGAAAAACTGTACAATTCTTTTCTATGAAGATTAGGCACTTCCATATTATTGCGGGTTTCAGCATTCTTTTCTAAAAAAATCTTCATATATTTAGTTTTGATATCTAAAATTACAGACTAAGAGTGTTTGTAGTTATGTCAATATTTGAGCTATGCAACACAGGCATTCAGAAAAAGACCAAGTCCTGTAACTATTTCATTGCTGTACAATTCCATGAGCTCCAGAAAAGAGAGATTACTTATATATGACTATGGCGTGGAAGCAAAGTAATTGCATGGCATCATTAACAATTAAGTGTACTTCTACAGCTGTATCTTGGCAGGAGAATGCATTATGAACTGTAATACATGATAGCTAACTTCTTGAATTTTGTGATTACATGGGACTCTTTGCTTTCAGGAGTGAGAACAAGAATAAAATTCTTGATGTAACCTTGTAGAACACTGCCTGAAAATTTTTCTGCTGTTTTTCATCAAACATAAGTAGGTATTTCAAAACCATCAAATTTTTATGATCATTAAGCTGATGTTATGGTGAGGGGCTCTTGTTAAAGCCTTTCAATTGTTACTTTAATGCTGTAGTTTTAAATCACAAATTGGCCTCCAAAAAAGCTCTTTGCACCTGAATTTATGGGACAATAGAACTGCAGATCGATATGCAAAAAATGTATCTGTCAAAAGAGTATCCTGATATCCAGCATTTTAGAAACTGCTTTGATTTCATTTCTGGACTCCCTGTTGAGGTATATTCTCAAAGAATTATGTATATATATGTATATATTTATATATACATATATATGAGGATTTTCCTCTGAAATATTTTGTGCTCTTTCCTATAGTAAATGGATGGTGTAACAGTTCAAAACTGATGCTTGAAAGAAATTCTGTGGAATAAAGCATGGAAAGAATATTTTAACCTCTTCTAAAAATGGGTTCCTTATTTTTCTGCACAAAATCACAAAATTTTGTCTTGATTCCCTGCTAATTCTTTATTTTGTTATCATTCTCTACATTACCTTTATAATATAGGTTTTATACATTAGTTCATTAACTAATATGTTGCTGTTATCTTACACTTTGTTTGTATTTCTACTTTGCTTATTAATATCTGATTTTCCATCTTTTTAGGCCATGACTCTCCCCAAGTAGCATTTTGGCTTGTAATTAGTGCAAACAGCTTTAGACATCTCTGATTGTTGGTATGGTTAGTACAATACTGAGACAGAATTTTTATCAAAACTTTAAAAAATGTATTACTGACAAATGTTCATCTGGACTTGCAGACATGGGATCAGGAAAGCCAAGGTGCAGGCAACACTGAACTTGATGAGGGATGTGAAAAACCATATGAAGACATTTTACAGCCACGCTGGCCAGAAAAGACAGGCCAAAGTAAGCGTACCTCCTTTAGTAAATGTAAAAGGAGATCTGGCTTCAGTGGATGAAGAGAAGGCTGAAATACTGAATGAGTTCTTTGCCTTGGTCTTCACTGGCAGCCAGGATTCTAATGTTTCTCACATCCCTGAGCCCTGCATCCCTAAACTTCTAGGTGGGGAATGGGGAAGTAAATCCACCTCCACTGTAAGGGCAGAGCAAGTCTGAGACTGCCTTATGAGACTGAGTGCGTACAGGTCTATGGGACTAGGTGGCATGCATCCCAGGGTTCTGAAGGAGCTGGCTGACATAGTTGCTGAGCCACTTTCCATCATATTTGAAAAGTTGTGGCTGTCAGGTGAGATCCCGGATAACTGGAAGGTCACACTGATCCCATTTATAAGAAAGGGAACAAGGAGGACCCAGCAAGCTACAGGCCGGTGATTCTCAACTCTGTGCATGGGAAGATCATGGAACAGACCCTCCTGGATGACATGCTTGATCACATGAGGAATGAGCGTGCGATCCGAGACAGTCAGCACAGCTTCACCAGGGATAGATCACTCCTAACCAATCTGGTGGCCTTCTGTGATGGAGTGACTGCATTAGTGGACAAAGAGAAGGCAACCAATGTAATTTACCTGATCTTGAGCAAGGTATTTGATGTGGTCCCCCACCACATCCTTATCTCCAAATTGAAGGGATGTGGATTTGATGGTTAACCACCCGATGGATAAGAAATTGGTTGAAAGGCCACAGAGGGTGGTGATTAATGGTTCTATGTCCAGGTGAAGGCTGGTAATGAGCAGCGTCCCCCAGGGTTTGTCGTGAGACTGGTGCTCTTTAACATCTTTATCAGTGACATCAGTGGTGAAACTGAGTGCACCCTCAGCAAGTTTGCTGATGACACAAAGCTGAGTGGTGCAGTTGACATGGTCGAAGGAAGGGATGCCATTCAGAGGGACCTCAATAGACTTGAAAGGTGGGCCCAGGTGAACCTAATGAGGTTCAACACAACAAAGTGCATGGTTTTGCACTAAGGCCAGAGGAATCCCAGGCATCCATACAGACTGGAAGGAGCAGACCTTGAGAGTAGCCCTGCAGAGAAGGACCTGAGTTTTCTAGTGGATGAAAAACTTAACATGAGCCAGCAGTGTGCTCTTGCAGTTTGGAAAGCAAATGGTATCCTGGGCTCCATCAGAAGAGGGGTGGCCAGCAGGGACAGGGAGGTGACTGTCCCTCTCTATTCTGCCCTTGTGGGGCCCCATCTGGAGTACTGCGTTCAGGTCTGGAACCCCCAATAAAAGAAAGACAGAGAGGTGTTGGAGAGGGTCCAGAGGAGGGCTGGACCCTCCTCTGATGGTCAAAGGACTGGAGCGCTTCCTCCAGGGAAGTGGAGGAGATTCCCACCCACCGGGGGGGTGGAGATTCATGATGCTTGAGGTCCCTTCCAACCTGGGCCATTCTGTGATGCTGTGAAATGCAGTTTTACCAACTACAGAATAGACTGGTATTCTGAATGTAAAATCACTGACTAATAAAGACCATTGGGAAACTCAGTCTGTAGGATTTCTTTTTGGGCAAGGTTGCTTCTTTTTTTTTTTTTTTTTTTTTTTTTCTTTCTTTTTTTCCCTTAAGACAACAAAGTATGGAAATACACTGGGAATGGGCTTGTTATGAATCATGCATTTGTATGTGTCTTCCTCCCATTTCAAGCTTTCCTGCTACAGCACTGGTATTTCTGGCATTCAACGTGCTGAGACTCTCCTATTCCACGATCCCATATGCCTGATGCTGTCAAGTCAGGCTTAGATATGATCAGCTGCATATAGAAGTGCAGGTCCCAGTGTGAGTTATGCAGAAGCTAGTAGTATATGCTTGGCAGATGTTTGGCTCGCAAAGCAGGTAATTGTGAATCTCACAATTGAACTGTGCTGCCACAGCTTTTCTCCCAGCACATAGTCTTATAGATGTAGGAAACACCATCATCACACAATTGACTGTTATATCCCATGATGTGTCATATAATTTCAGCCTTACTTTTTCTGTGGTCTGAACCAGCTTTTGTGAAATCAGAGAGAGAGATGAATTTGTGTGGTTAAGCATGAAACAAGATAAAAGTAAAGCAAAAGTTGAAGTGGAGCCAACCATAACAAAAAGCCCTTAAAACATACTTATAAAAAGCCAACAGAGCAAAGGCATACACATAGATATACAGTATTTTCTTCCTTGTGGGTGTGACAAACTCTCAGGCTATACTCACCCATATCATATGGCAGTCCCAGAGTTGTTTCTATTTGAAAATGAAAATTAGAAACAACTGTTCTGCAGTGAACTAATCATCCATTGTCAAGAACAAGGAAATTTATCATCTCTAGGATTCCTTAAATTGAGACAGGATGTACTTATGCTCTAGTAAACCGCAAATTATTGAGCTTGACAGTATTCACTTACATAGGAGAGGAAGATGATATGTTCTACTACAAGAATTATTGGTAAGCTTTTATGGCCTGTGTTAGGCAAAGATCAAGCCAGATGATCCTTATGTCTTAAAAGCTGTCTTTAAAATTTACAGCTTCTCAGAAACAAAACCTTGTCGAAGAAATGATGAAAGGAAAGACGAGACCTGAAAAACTGCCTTAAAATATTTTCTTGTAATTAAAGTACTACTGTTTCCAGAACAGGCAAATCTTCTTGTTCTGGACTTGATTATAGCCATCACCATGCCTGCCACCTCAAAAATAAATAAACATTCAACATACAAAAATAAAACCAGAACTAATCCACAAACTGGGAATTCTTAATGCTCTCCCACCCTGCAATATAAGGTATTGCCTACACCTCTGATGTCAGGACATGTAGAAATTCACTTGCTAGCATGACTGTCTAAACAGATGCAAAATCATCCTCTTACAAGTGAGAAACTGTGCTCAGAATGACTGATCCATTCAAAGTTGTGAATTCCATCAGAGTCAATGAATAAAAAGAATTAGGCTTGGATCTATTAAGCTAGTATAGTTTGACTTTTCTTCCTATCTAGATTCTGTCATCTAGTCTCTACATCTTTGCACACGGTAAATCTTCCATATTTTCTTCTGTTAAAATTCATAACACTACCACACGACTACAAGTGAAAGCACTCTGTGAGACATCTTATAAAAAGTGAGAAGATGGGGAAAATGAATGAATGCAAAGAGAAAATAAATTGAAATACATATTTTAAAAAAAGAAAGTAAATTTCTATTTTCTTCAACTGTGCAAAAGAAGGGAAATGCCATAGCTGAAAGGTATTAATTCTATATTCTGCTTCTTCTGCATAGTTTTTAGCTGGATGCCGCATCCTTTTTAAGGATAAATTGCAAATTTCCAAATTACTTCAACTTTAATTCTTAATTTTCTATTCACTATTTTTGTCTAGGTTTGAGATAGTTTTGCTGCATGTGTTCGTATGAATTCAAGTTCTAAAAATCAGTCTTGGTTTTACTTTATTAGACTTGGAATCTGTACTGACATAGTCTATTTAAACCATTTGAAGTTACACTGAAGTGTCTTTAACTCGCTGCTATAAAACAACACCTGCAAAGATTACTTGTGCTTTTTTTTTTTACAGATTTACTATAAACCATCAAGCACACCAACAGGAGGATTGTATTTATGTTAGATTTACACTTCCAGTAAAGTAACTTATTAAATTCTAACAAGGTGTTTGCAAGACTGAGGAATAAGAAGTGCGTTACAGGTCCTTTGAACAAATGTGGAAAGCATGAGAACATAATCATAGAATCATAGAATCATAGAATCATAGAATCATAGAATCACAGAATCATAGAATCATAGAATCATAGAATCATAGAATGGCCTGGGTTGAAAAGGAGCACAATGATCATCCAGTTTCAACCCCCCCGCTATGAGCAGGGTCGCCAATTACCAGACCAGGCTGCCTAGAGCCACATCCAGCCTGGCCTTGAATGCCTCCAGGAATGGGGATCTACAACCTCCTTGGGCAACCTGTTCCAGTGTGTCACCACCCTCTGTGTGAAAAACTTCCCCCTGATATCTAATGCTATATCTAATGCTGATATCTAATGTCATAGATCTTTTTATTGACATATATACTGTTAAATCACAAGCTATTGATATGGTCTGCTGTGCTTGCACAAAAAAGAAAGTAAACAAATAGCAACAAAAAACAGCTACCACAGGAGGAAAAAACAAAAAAACAAAAACAAAAACAAAAAAAAAAAGATGAAGGATCTCATTTAGAGAGTGAACAAAGTAGAAATGCTTCAGTGCATTCTTCAGATTTAGTTTCAGCATAGGCATCAGTTAATAAAATTCAGATGATCCTATATGAGAAGTCATCTAATTGCCAACTCCATCTATTGTAATGGGAATTGGATAATTTACTGTACAACAGAGTTGACAAACTGTTGGTGCAAATGTGCTTTCCTGATAGCAGCCTCTGGAAAGTAATTTTTCAAATTTTATTAAATAAAGTTATTTGACAACCTCCTAGTTCCCTGCCGAACTGTGTTGATCTCTGAATATACATACCTATGCTGAGCAGCAAATTACATGTAAAAGAATAAGAACATCTGCAAATTAAGCTCAATTTATCTTTAAAGGAATAGCTATTTCACACAGAATTGCATGACTTGTTCCTCCAGTAAGTTAAGCACATCTTTCTTTGCCTAACTTGGCAAATGATACAATGTTCTTGGGAACAGACAAGTAGAGAACAAAAGAACTGGAATTGTTGCTTTCATAGTCTCTCAAAGCTTGATGTACTCCGAAATCCAACTGTACTGTAAGGCCTGCAAGAGCCTTAAGGCATTAAAAATTGGGAAGAATTGCTCAAGGAAAAGTGAAAATAGCGATCTGACTTCACATAATTGGCAAGGAATTTGGTACACATAGTTCTCAAATAGGTAGGACTGAATTTTCAGCAAAGATTATGCTGCATCCTAATACAATTTCAGAGCTGATGCATCAAGTACAGTGATGATGAATGAGCTATAATGTTACAAGCATCAAGAAGCAATTTTTTCTTATTCTTTGTGGAAGCATCATTTGTTTTGTAGAATACAGCATAATGTTGTCCCAGTTTAGGATTCTAGTAGTCTAAAACAAGTGATTTATGAAATTGTTGTGTCATTGTCGGGACAATGTTATGGATCTCCTTCTACAAACTGAAAACTCTCATAAGTTTTTCCTCCTTTTTAATTTTTCTTTTAATAGTGAGTTCCCTGTATTTGCATAGGTTTTTAAACAAATGTCAAAAATTTACATGTGACTTAGAAGTGTAAAATTTTGCAGGAACATTGACACTGAAGTCATTCATAGCCAGCTATTGATGCCAGGCAAAAGAATTAAGGAGCATAAGTTATATTATAAATAGATCACTAGGAGGAAGTGCTAGGGAGAAAACAGATCCAGGAATAACTATTCAGAACTGGTTATGGCAACACAAACTTCTAATAAAAAGGTTTTACCTGAGGGAAAGAAGTAAAACCAGTAAGATACTGGCAAAAACTCACTTATAGTTTAATATACGCCTGACTTCTTCAGTTGCTACTCCCTTTAAATAGGCTCATTGCATAGAAAGAAATTGTCTAATAACTACTTCACATATTACTGACATTTCTTCTATCCTGTGTTGTCAGAATATGATGTAATTAAGGATTCAGTGCTATCAGAATGGTCACAGTCAAGCGACAAAGGAAAAAAATAATCTTATTTTTCATATTAGCCTAATTATTGATTTGTCAGTGCATTATGTTTTTTTTTAATCCATCATCTGTAGATAGACATTTTGTTGTTGCAGCCATGCCTGAGTGACACCAACAAGTGACTGCTTATATTAGCATATCTATTGCAATTCATATAATTTCACCTATATCTCGAGTGTCAAGATCCTTTTTTGACTATACTCTCCAATTAAGATACCTGAGGATTTACAAGGATGTAAATGTTCCTTTCAGAAGCAAGAGTTCACAGGGACTACTGGTGGAGTGTGTAAATATTTACAAAATCTGGATCATATTTGGAAACATGCATCAGCAGAGCAGGCTCCTGTTGGACACTCTGGTTGGGAGCAGATTTTTAACAGTGAAGAAGAAATGGTGAAGAATGGAGGATGCATCAGTGATGAAATTCTGCCCATCCCCTCCTGCTAACAAGAAAGTGTGGGTGTGGAAGGTAGAATTAATATGATGCACATGGATTTATTTCTCTAAAAATGTTCTCCCTCAGCTCACAAGAGGCTGGGAGACAGTGACAGAGGCTTCCGTGGAAAGCAAATTTTAGAGCTTCTGCTTCATAGGAAAAAGAGACGCTCTCGCACAGCTTTTTTCTAGGCATCAAGCTGGCCTTTCCCCATGTGTGGAGTCCAGAATCTGCACTGTGGCTAACCAGGAAAACTATGCACAGAGTATCAGTTATATACAGAGTAAAACGACTATCATTGTTTCCTCAATTCCAAAGCTGTTATCGCTCAAAATTTTTCAGTATTCACCAACAGTCATTTTCCAAAAATAATAGCTGGCTTTTTTGCCACGTGTGCTGCAGTCATGCAACAGGCTCTTTATTATATTTGTGAAACTACTTAGTTTCTAGCTGCAAAGGATGTGCAGTGTGTATGAGTTACAAATTGCATGTAGGTTTCACTTTGAATTTTCTGCCTTAAGATACCTCATCTAGGGCATACTCAAGAGTTTCCTGCTGTGGTAACGAATGTCATAGAGTCTCCCATAGCTATTGTATATAATAGGGTCTCATGGCTTTTGTTATCACTGTAGGATCACATCTTAAAATGGTTTCAAAGCAAAAGCAAGACAAAAAGCTACCGGTATTACTGTCATTGCCACTTGTGACTGTGACTTAGCTCTACTGAGTGGTGACTCAAGGGAATGTGTTTTGAAACCATTCCTTCTCATATGCCATCTGAACTGAAAAGCCACATTGTTTGAGCATCTGCTAGAAGAGCTGAATTCTTTTTTTCATTATGTACTGGGGAAGCTATTTGACCCACTGGAGTGTGGGGACAAATTCATGAACAAATTTTTGAATGTGCAAAAATGCTGTTTAGGTGTATGCTAGGGAGGATGGATGAGAAGAAAATGAAAATTAAAATGTCTACATTTTAAGACAACATTCAGCAGCAATTTTACTATATCTGACCATTTTGGTAGAAGCTTTCATGAAAGGTCTCATGAAGATTTTCATCTTCAGGTCTTACAGCATCTTCTGAAATTTGTTAATATTGCTATTTTCAAGGTAAAGCAAGGCAGAAGAAGAGAATGGAGTTTGCCAGTATCACTTAGCCTGCCATTCAGTGGCAAAGTAATAAAATTGCTGCAAAACAAACAAACAAACAACAACAAAAAACAAACAAAAAAAGCCCTATATTTTTAAGCAGAAATCTCATTCTAAATGATAATGTATAACATTTATACGGAAAAACATGATAAACACAGTGTTGATTTTTCCTTCTGTCTGTGTGCAGGTACAGTGTATGGAAATAAATTTCTAAATTCTAAAGACGCATTTTCATTTTTATAATGGAAATAGTTCTTCAGTCATTAATAGTTTGGTTATTTAAATAGCAACTTAATTTCTCATATTTGTGCCAGTAACACAAAAGATATTTCTGCATAGAGATTACAGAATCATTTTTTTCTTATCCAAGAAAACTGTTATCTAAGAAAACTACTTAAAAATATATTATTTAACTTCAACATCAAGCATTCAAATGTCAGGATCAGTTTCTTGTCATAAAATGAATTAAATTCATTTGAATTCAGGCATTATAACATGCAGGCACCACAACCACATTAACATATACTGTTTTTCAGCAAGATCATCCTTTGTTCAGTGCAAGTAAAGTACTTATCACATAATGGGCCATGGTTTCAGATATTATTCTCTCCTTGTTCCTGTTATGATGTTCTCCTCTATGCACTGCACACTATTCAGGCAATAACAAAACTTAATAAATCCTGGATTCCACTGTTGTAAGCACCCATGGTATTTACAAATGATTTATGAAGACTCACACTTTTTTTGTTGTAAGCCACTCTGTGAAGAGGAAAAGAGAAGCTGAAGCACAAAAAGCTTATGGTCAAACATATCAATTAATATTACATGTTTAACAAGATTACATGTTTAACAAGAGTTCTTTAGAACTTGACTCATAGCATTGACCCTGTCTCAATGACAAGTTCAAAATTCTGACTTCCATTGATTTTATTTGCATTTCATTGATTTCTTAGGATCCCCATAAATTAGTCCTTCAGTTCTCAGTGGAAGAAGAGGTCCTGCTGAAGTGGAAGAAAAGCAATGCAGATACAGCCTTGTCCACAGCATATAATGCATAAGACAAGGATCACCCCTGGAGGCATTCAAGAAATATTAATTATTGCACTGACTTTTGACATAGTTTAATGAGAAAATATTGGTTGTAGGTGGATAGTTGGACTAGGTGATCTTGGAGGTCTTTTCCAGCCTTGGTAGTTCTCTGATTTTATGATTCTATAGCTAGGGATAAAGGTACGATTATACTGTTTGCCATGTAGAGAAAAAGTCTATCAGTCTTCCTATGGAATCTCCTGTTTAAAAAGAAATGAATTCAAAATCATTAGTTGCCCTTGAAAAGTTCAACTCATTGTCATGTCAATATCCAAGATTAGAAAATCTTTTTGCCAATTCTACCTAGTCCTTTTGTTTATTTTGAGCTTTCCAAGGTTTTTCAAGTAAATAAAAATAAAATAAAAAAAAATAAAAATCAAATGAAAGTAAAAACTCAATGCAATCTCACCAAATAAAATAGAAACAGAAATAAAAAGGCCACATTTCCTTTGTACATCACATTGCTGATGGCAGGTCTTGTTCTGCTATCAATCACAAATGACATATCCCATAATGGTCCTTAGGGATTTTCTCTTTCCATTGTCTGAGGTGCACATCTGTCCACTCTCTGATCTTTATGGTGACCTGTGCTCCTAGTTTCTTGCTGTCATTCTCCTTCATTTGTCTCCTGCTTTTCTCTACAGTCTTTCAGTGAGCTTCCTCTGTCTCCATGATCTCCTCCCCAAGAGGAAGAGCAATCTCCTGTCTTCCTTACAATCTGACCCTCTCACTTGAGAGAGAGCAAAATATGCAAGTTGGAAGCAAATAAATCAGACATACACTTTTCACAATAGGAGCTTCTAGGTAGAGGCAGGATTATAATCTCAAATTTGGTTTCTCTTGAGATCTCCTCTTTAATTTTCAAATAGAATCATAGAATCAATAACCAAGGTTGGAAAAGAACTGTAAGATGACCCAGCCCAAGTCCATCTCTTAGCAATTTGTCCTACTGAACCATGTCCCCCTGTACAGCGTCTAGAAGTTTCTTCTCTAGACTAAATAATCCCAGCTCCCTCAGCCACTCCTTATAAGACTTATGCTCCAGACCCCTCACCAGCTTCATTGTCCTCTGAACATGTTCCAGGGCCTCAGTGTCCTGCAGTGAGGGGCCCAAAACAGAACACAGTACTTGAAGCGTGGCCTCACCATGGCTGAGGACAGAGGGATGATCTCTTCTCTGCTCCTGCTGGCAACAGTATCTCTGATACAAGCCAGGATGCCATTGGCATTCTTGGCCAATAGTATTTAATTGTTATTGTGGTGTTAGTGGTGGCAGTGGTCTCTCTTTAATACATAGCTGTTGTTCCTCGCTAGGAAAAAAAAATAGCAGTAGAAATTGCATAGTCACAGGGAGGCAATTGCTTAGATCTGACTCTAAATCTGATATTCCACATGTGAATTAATGGTCAGTGAATCAGAGAAGTCAGATAAGAAATTTTTTTAAAGAAGAAATGGAGAAACATGAAGTTCTCTTGCGGTTTCATATTGGCGTATGTATGGGTCATTGAAATTGGAATATTTATATTCCTTGTTTAAGACAATAGAAAAAAATAAAGGATTTAAGACCATGTAAACTAATGTGGTCAAAGGAAAGATTAGCAAATTTTATCCTCTGCATGGACTTGTGGTAGAGGAAAATGAGCAATTTTGCTGGTGGCTTTTGTAGCTATTTGCCTACAGGAGGAATGAACAATGAAGTTACAGTGTTTAAGGCTCTGTTATGAGCTGCAAAGATGACACTGCAATAGCACAGGGTGTTGCAGTATTGTATCCCGTTCTTTGTTGCTTCTCTAACCTACCATTGTCATTCTCACTCATAGTTTCTTGTCTCAGCCATGTTGTTCTGTTCATAAAGTTTTATTTCCAGTTTCTCAGGTTTGTCCTTTTCTAACATACACCTCTAGATTCTCCCTCTTAAATTCTCCTTGTTATTGCAGATTTCTACTGCTGCTGCCAGGCCAAGCTACCTCTTCCAGACATTTCCATTCTCAGTCACATTCCTTGGTTTCCCATAGTCTTCTTGCCTAGTCAGTCTTTGCTATTGAAAAGAACTGAATATGAAAATGTTTGGAGTTTTCCAGAAGAGTTCAGCCTGAGGCAGCTACAAAGCAGATGGAATTCCAGCCTAAATAGTTAAAGTCGGGCAAAGTTTAATGCAACATAAAAGAAAGTCTTTAATAACAAGCAATGGTACTAGCCAAATCTTTATAAATCCTAATCTGGTTCCCTTTGAAGTCAATGGTAAAAGTCCCAGTGGGAGCATTAATGCTAAAACTTTGTAATATAGTAAGCAAGCAAGCACAAGTTAAAAATGCTTTCGTGGATTGGACAGCAATTACAAATGAGAATATCTCTCCTATTACAATGAACATGAATATACACTACGCATTTACTATTTTGACTTCCATTTTAAAAATGTACACAATTAAATCTGTGAAATACCTCTTTGAAATTTCTCTGACTAATGTGGTCACATGCTGGACTTCCAATGTCATGGAAAATTGAGAAAATCGATAAAGTAATTGTTTATGCATTTAATGCTCAAAATGACTTTCCACTCACTTGAAAAAGCAATGTTCTTTGTTGTGGCTGTAATGGGTAGCAGCGTTTCAGTTTCTAAGCATTTTACATATATGTTCAAAGTAGTACAAAGAAGAGGAACATAGCTTTTTTCCTTTTTTTTTTTCATTTGTTTTTCTGAAGACCACAAAGGACTCTTTCATGTATGGAGTAAGATAGTTTTTAAATTCTCGTACAGGGTAAGTTACAGTCTAGTAGCCTTTGGTTAAGGCTAGTATGCAAAAATAACAAATATCAGGAAAAAAAAAGATGAAGGTGGAAAAAAAAATTAAAAAGAGCCCAGACACTGTCAACATACTGTAAGATTGTGGCACAGGCTGTTCAAAGTTCACAAAACCAAAGGCAGATTTTTGTGGGTCTTGTGGATTATGTAGATGGAATCTCTTTTTCAAGATTGCACTGTGAAGTCATTGAAGTCCTCCAACCTTCTGCATGGATCGTATTTCCCAAAGTGTAACTTTGGGCATAAGCATGGACAATAACACTCAAAATTTCTTCCTTTTCAGCATAGTAATGAGATCTCTATTTGTGCTATCTATGAATTTTGGATATACTTGCCTAGAAAATCATCCTGTAAGTCATATCCCCCTGGCTATTTTGTTACTTTCCAATGTTAAAACAATGTATATATCAAAAAAGCACAAAACAAAACAAAAAAAAAAAGCCCACCACCATCATTTTGTTTCTATCATATTTATCTTGTTTAACTCTTTTTAATGCATGTAAGTTAATATGCTATAATTTATATCATTATGAAAAGTAAATTATGTGACCACAGAAGTAACAAAAATAGTCTCTAATAATGTTTTTCATGTTAAGAAATTCCATTTCTTTGATGCCCTTTGGGAATAATAAATTGTTTTTATTTTTTATTCCAAATTCCATAATGACTCTTCTGAATATCATAATTTTTAAAATAAGTCATTTTCTTTACTAATCTCCCCTTACCTCCTCCAGGAAAAATTTGAAGTTTGAATATCTTATTTGTGATCTGACTTTTGTACTGGAAAACTCAATAGCAATGTTAGTCTCATTCATATTGGTATAATTACTATCAGAATAGAGTTCAAAGCTTCTGCTGCTTGTTGTAGTGCTTTAGTTTCTCATTAGTCAGAAGACAATTCTGTCCAGAACTCTCCCTGTAAAAATATTTGGAAACAAATAGAATTGTTTCCAGGTTAATCTGACCTATCTGTATTAGGTAAATTAAAAATTTATTTTCTATTCCATTTTCTTAATCATCAGGATTGTTGAATTTCCACGTACTATAAACTGACCAGCTGATTCCTAATGCTTTCACGCTTTTTTTTTTTTTAGGACACACAAATTTCATTGTTGCTCTTTAAAAGGACTGCTCTCTTTTTACACAGAACTTCTGTTTAAAGGACTGAGCTGTTTTTCATTGACAGTACCTTCATAGTTGGTCTTTTGTTCCATTCAGAATATTTTCCTAGCTCCTGTCATAAGTTATCTGGTCCAAAGTTACACAATGTGCAGGGTTGTAATATTCTTCTGTGGAAATGCCCTATTGAAATTCAAAAGTACTCACTTTGAAAATTACTTCAAACAGTGCAACCACTGGTTGAGACAACTGTGCTTTTTCTGGGACAATTTTAGAGTTGTCATTTGCTTCTATGATATAATTAAATAGAATAGTTCAAATAACCTAGAGCCAAGCCTGCTCACTGCTATAAACTGATCCTTGGGTGATTACTTCCCTCCTCTCTCCACCCAAATTTTTTTTCCCAGGCACCGCAATCTTCTCATATTGCCAGTATTCTGCATCTATCTTCTCCTATACAGGAAGAGGCCTGCAACTCTTATGCTTTTATGCTGTAGACCTAGTGCTGCCTTCAGACTCAGTGATTCATAATGGAAACATACTGCTCTTGTCTAAAGTATACCATGCAGTGGAAACACTAGTATTTCTTTTATCTTTTACGGAAAGCCTTGCTAAGTAACAAATAAAGATGAATAATTGGTTTTGATGGCTCTTATATGTGGAAAATCCTTAACTACATCATATTCTGACAACATAGCACAGAGGAAACACAAGTAACATGAAAACACATAGTTTTTTACTACATACGTAGTAAAAAACACATAGGAATCTCATATTTCAGTTTACAAGACATTTACTGTAGTGTCATTAAGCAAAGAGTATATTATCTGTCATAGATATTCAAGAGAATCTTCCCTTCAGCCTTCTAGGCATGAGCATTAATAGAGGACTTCTGTTACAGTGACTGATGCCAAGCAGGGTTCTGAAATTCATTCCTCTAGAAACAAAAGGAGGCCTGGTGTGACAAGTACGGGCAGATGAAAAAAATAATTTTAAGAATTTAAAAGGCAGAAACTAATGCTACATACATTTTCTTGTAAATTACTATATACAGTAAAATGTTATATATGAAAAACAGTATTTATTGCTTGTGAGTGCAGGTAACTTGAAAGAATTTTACAGCTCACAGTAAAGTCCTACAAATGAGACTTCTGAGGTAGCAGTAAAAGATAATTTTTTTCAAATTTATGGCCCATATCCTGAAAGGCATTTAGAGACCTAAATGATAGAAATTATATCCTGAAATACTGCTCTGGATCTCAGGCTAACTACCACATGTTTCGATATCCAGTTAACTTCACTTTTAGTACGTGTTCCAGTATCTCTGAGAGTCAAGTCCTATAAGATTATAAGTTCTATAAGATATTAAGTTCTTTACAGAGAGAGTGGTGATGTGCTGGAACTGGCTGCCCAGAGAGGTTGGGGATGCCCTGTCCTAGAGGTGTTCAAGGCCAGGTTGGATGGGGCCCTGGGCAGCCTGGTCTGGTATTAAATGGGGAGGTTGGTGGCCCTGCATGTGGCAGAGGGGTTGGAGATTCATGATCCTTAAGGTCCCTTCCAACCCTGGCCATTCTGTGACTCTGTGATTCTGTGATTCTGTGAAGATCAGAAAAGAGATCTCCTAATTTCCAAGTAGTTTTCTAATTGATCTACAGAAAATAAAGTATAAGCGGACCAATGAGATGAGAAGAGCTATGAAAAGCAGCCTGTGATCCTGTCCTTTGGAAGCTACTAATTTTAGAATAGTACAACACAAACACAAAGTGTTGATCACATTAATTGTCACCATTTTAATATGGGCTTGAATATATTCCCTATTAACGATGACTTGTAGGGAAAAAAAGCCCACAAAACCAAAATTTATAAAAAAAAATTGTTTGCATCAGTTGTGCAAGATGTAAAACAATTTAAATTTAATCTTTTAAATTGGGAAGCCATTTAATAATATCACTCTGAAGGTAGACCATGTAGAGAGGGATACATTTATCCCTCTAGAATCAAGAATAAAAAGGAATGGAGATTTAAAAAAGTATATATATCAAAAGTAGAAATATTTTATGTTGATGAGGCACAAAAGAAGGCGGGGAAAAAAGAAGTCTAACATTCTTCAGTTAGAAAAGGTGAAGTTTAGAATTATGTTCTCTCCTCAAAGACTGTGTCATTTTCTTCCTGCAGATCCTTTGTATTATTTTCTGCTGTAGCCTCTAATTGTTTGTTTGTTTATTTTTAAATGTTCTGAAAGCCAGCCACTGGGCTGTCAGATTTAAAAAAAAAAAAAAAGAAGAAAAGAACAACAACATTCAGATCCCGTCATTTAATTGTGAAAAAAATGTTGGTAGTGAAATTCTGCTCGTTTAAATCTATTTATTCATTGCATGTAAAAACATATAATATTTCACTAGTTCTGCATTTTACATGTTTCTGCTACAGTGCAATGCCCGAAGTTGAAAGGAAGAGGAATATGAAAATACTGTGGATTTACATTTACTAACAGAAAAGAGTGGGCAGCAAAATAAGAAGAGAAAGCTGAATTAGAAAGAAATCAATAACAAGATGAGAATGGAATCCTATATGAAATGAATTCTGGCAGAGTTATTTAAAATAAAATAAAACTGGAAATGAGATCATGCATTTAAATTGTTCAATAACTACCTCACTGACCAAAACTGTCCACAGTTTAACAGTTATTATTCTTAATATACATCTTAGAATTACCCTCACAGTTCATTATTTCTAACTTGACAGCAGTATTAGACGCCAATAATTATTTTGCTTGTATCTGGTAAGTCTTATTTGAGATTCATATAAATTTTGTGATTCCCTAAAGTTGGCAGAATCAACTTAAATGTAGTGCTGCATGATTTTTTGTTCTGTTTAGAGTTGCCATTGTCATAAATTTATGTTCTGATTGTAGTAACTGAATTAAAAAAAAAAAAAATCAGTTTTTAGAATTGCATTTTCATCTGTGTTATGTGGAAGAATTCCTGGAAAGTCTGTAGATTTTATTTAGACCACTCTGGCAGTGTTTTGCCCTTCCTGTGACATAAGAGTGAGAAGCAGCACATGCAATTTCCTAATTCTGCGTAGCAAGATACTGATTGCCTGTACAAATATAGAGGTAAATGTCTAAGATGTCATCTTCTGGAAAAGATAGTATAAATAAAGCATATATTTTACTTTAGTACTTTTTATTATATTAAGAGGAGCTGGTGTACATGGGTCACTTTCACATCAGAGTGCTCGAGGTACTCTCTGACTCTACTCACATGAGCTGTGAGTTGAGGGGTCTCGGGAAAGGAGGCCAGAGCCAGAGGGCCATAAGGGGGTGCCCAGCCAGCCCTGAACACTGCAGCCTTTGCAGATGCAACTTGTTGAAGACTAACACTGCCAAGAAATCCTGAGGATATCTGTCAAAAAAGACTTTCACAAGAACTATGTCCAACCTTAATGACGCTCTGAAAAGTTTTGATCAGATCTCATCTGAGATACCAGAGAAAGAAGTTTCCTTTGATTAACAATGGCTGGATTTTACGTAATTTAAAGCAGGAAACGCCATGCTTTATTTCAATGTAGATGTAAACAGAACAGTAATTTGTTATCTGCAACTCATGACAAACTTTTTTTTCAGCAGTATTCTAATCCAAAGTCTTACATACAAAACTTCAAACACATAACAGCAGTAAAGGGAATACTACTGTTAGGATAATATTACACCAAAGTAAATGATAAAACAAAAAGCAGAAAAGAACTCTGCCCTGTTTTTCAATTATTTTCACCTCTACAACATGAATGTTTAAAAATTGTGCACAGTGGACTAGCTTGTATTTAGTAATTTCATTTTGTGAAGTACTTTAAAATGTTTTCTTATTGCAAACTACAGTTTCTCTGTGTACTCAAATTCATGGGTAAGGTTTTCCAGACCAGGAAGCTCTAACACAATGCAGTGTGGCTGCATTTTACCAAATATTATGATTTTCTGTCCAAGTTCTTTCTCAAGATTCAATGCAACATGAAGTAGAATTAGTAGGTGTGTAAGCAAAATGAGTTTTTTTCATTACCAAAGTAATCTGAAGTGATTTTCAGTGGGAAAATTTAATTAAAATTATTTTCAATAGTGATGTACTGTGTCAAAAAATATCTCCAAATGAAATAAATAACCAGGATAAATGGTAAAGAAAATTTACTATATTCACAGCACATTATTGTTGCAAGGTCCATTTAATATTAGGTCAGTTATAATATTTATTTTTAATAGTTTATACTGAAATGCACCCTTTGAAGTACACTGAGAAATGGCAATGAGAATTTGACAAGAGAGTAAAGGATGAAAACTCATGAGAACAAGACTTGTCAAAGACTGATGAGATGGAGTTTGAATCAATACAATCGTGGATGCTGAGGAGAAATTGTCTAGAGTCACCGAACAAGAAAACATATGTGTAACACTGTAACATAATTCTCAGGTGAACAGCCATACGAAGGGTGAACTATCATTTTTTACATTCAGTAAGCAAAATGAACAAGACAGTTTTAATTACGCACTGTTTTGATTGTTGAACACCCCCCCCTACACACACACAGACAAAACAAACAAACAAACAACAACAACAAAAAAACATAGAAGTATTTTGCTTATCTTCCTCTTCACAAATAAATAAACACATATTACATATTATAATCTCAACGGGATTTAGATTGAAAGATACAGAACACACAGTATCTGGAGAATAAGCACAGAAAAAAAGTGCTTAGCATTAGCAAACAGATTTGAGTTTGGTTTACTGTTGCAAACTATTTTCATGGCAAAATGGCCACATAGATTTGGAGAAGCACCCATGCATAAACTTAAAATACCTTGGGTATGTCTCACTCATTAGCTCTTGCTAGTTCCCTCATACTATCACAGAAAATCTACCTTACTGCCTGAGAGTAGAATAATTCTTCAGTTTCTGCTGAAGTGAATTGGATTAATGGGACTAATGGCCTATGCGTACATGATAATTTTTTTTTACCAAAGTCTTGACAGGTTCCAGAATTCACATTCCTGAGCTGGGTGCTCCTGACCTGAAGCCCAGCAAGCAAGTGGGCCAGGCTCCACCTGCCTCCTGCCATGGCAGCCTTCAGATCAAACTCTCCCTCTGCAGCACAGGGATATACTTGATATTATCAGAAACCATAAATGAGCTTCAGCTTGGGCTCAGTGAGCCTTGCAGGGTAAATGAAGAAGGAACAGTCGGTCATGCTGGCCTCAGCCCTGCTGGTGAAGATACAGTGACTGTGCCCTACTCTCGAAAGGCTTTCATATGTGCTTACTCACAGTTCATGACTGAATCATCACTGGTGCCCTGAGACTGTTCTCTGAAACTTCCAGGATAGAGTTTACTTTGGTGTCTTAGCATTTGTTTCTGTCACAGAGGCTGATCTAGGATTTAAATGCAGCCTGTGAGTGGACAGTAGCCCTTTTGCCCCTTGGCTTCTCTGTTCAACACCAAACTCACATGCTGTACAGAGCCTGTTACCCCGCTAACATTTTTTCTGTTCTATTCCATTTCCATTTTCTAAAAATATCCCCCTAATAAAAAGAAAAGAATGTGAAAATTATACTTAAAAATATCAGTTATAAACTGGAATACAATAGTTATTGCATTACTAAATTATCAACCATTCATCTTTTTAAAATGGAATCTGAACAAAATGAATGAATATTCTAGTTTTATAGTTTTTTTCATAGTTATTTATCATTGTCAAGCATTATTTAATCAAGTCTGAGGCATGATATTCCAAGTTATTTACAAACTAACACTGAATTTTATTCCATAAAATCCACTGGGTTTATTGTTTAGCTGCAATTTATGTCAGTACCCATCTATTCACTTTTGGATGATGAGTTGCCTGTCTGTTTTACAGAAGTCAAGACATACTCAGTTGGCTGTTGTATAGCATTAATGATCTGCCTGTCCACTGAAGTCAGAGAGGAGAGTACTGCTACTCTTTTCCTACATGACAATCTGTATTCTGTGTGACAGCAAAGTAGTGATGGAAAAGAACAGAACTGAAAAAAAAATAATCCTGTGAAGCCCGGAGGACTCAACTAGCAAAAATCACACACATATACATATATTTTTAAATCACCTAGTTTACTGAATCTCCCAAGAGTTCTAGCACTACTCAGAACTGGGGCTGATGAAGTTCCCTTGTGAATCTTGCAGTTTCAGCTATATAGAGCATATCATGATTAGCATATGTTTCTTTTAAAAATACATTTTGAAGCCCCCAGGACCTGACATTTGTTTGCAAGCCATAGTAGTGTTTCAGCCTCACTGAATTGCTGATTTTAGGACAAAAACTTTACTTTTTACGATTGTGAGGTCTATCTTTGCAAATCCTGTCTCCAGTCAGATCTTAGGAAGGCCGCTCCGGATTGCAGCAGAAACTAGGAACTCTCTCAAAGTGAAAGTGAAGCAGAAGACAGGTAGACTTGAATTTAGAAGTAGTCTAGTTTAGAAACTCCTAGAGTGAAGCAGAGAATTTAATAAGAATTCTCAGATTTTTTTATTATTATCTTTATATTTTTTTCAGAACCTCAATCCTTTTCTCTGACACCTAGAGTCCTAGTTAGAAAGACACAGGGGTGATACTGTCAGCCGAATCTAAGAGTATCAGAAGGGTACTCTGACAAATCTTGTCCTTACAGATTTTCTGTGGATGTTGTCCCTAGCTGTACAGCAAACTCAAATCAATGGCTTAGCATACAGTGCCATAGTGCATACCTAATGTGATATTCTCATTTTGGGATTTCATGGCATAAAGGACAGTCTTGAATTGTTATCTACGTCTCTAATCATCCGTGCAGTGTGTACAGCAAACGAGTAACTACCTTCTTTTCAGATAGTTTTTCAGTGTGATTTCCACTGGTCCAGAACCACGATATTCTGGTTAGCCATTGTTCCTAGCAGCAGGAGCCATTTGCAGGATTGACACAATATGGTTTCTTAGGAGGTTCTCCACATGAGGAAGATTCCAGTAGTTGCTGCCACTGAGAAATGCATAAGACACAACTGAACATGCTAAATTTCCTTTCTGCAGCCTGACATGCTCTTGTTCCTCAGCCAAGCAACTGTGAGACAAGAATGTTAACACAGAAGACATCCTCTCTTTCAATGACTCATCTCCCTTTAGTCCTAATCTAACCTGTTTTTCATAATATCTCATGTATCCTCTTTATGCCCTTGAAAATGAAAAAAAGTTTTTTCTTATTCTGTAAGCAGATTAACGCTTCAGAATTTACCTTGGCCAAAAAGAAATATTGCATTTTTCTTACACAGTTAAAGTATTGTGACAGAAACCAAGCTATATCAAACAAAAATCTATATCAAACAAAAATCTATCTGATTGCAGTACTTCTTTACAACCTTTGAAAGATAATGTTAATTACTTTTTGTTCCTGGACTCATTAATTTTCAATATAATTTAAAATCTAAGCTTGTATTTTAATTATCAGTACACTGTTCCCAAAGTAAAGAAGATATAAAGTTTTAAATAATTTTTGAGCTCTTAAAAAATTCTGGTTTTCAAATTCAGTGAAAATAAATGTATATATATATTTTAAAGGCCAATTTTCAGGCATGGACAATTTAATAACAGTTCAACCGATTCTGATAAAAGAAATTTTAAATTTTTATTTAATTTACAAAGAACAGAAAATCAATGTAAATCATTGGAGCATACTATAGTTAGTATACCTGTCATGGAAGATGTGACAGAGCTTCATAGTGTCTTTTTTTGTTTCTGTTTTTGTTTTTTCATATGCCCCATTAGTTACAAGAGAATAAATAAGAAATACTTTTTAAAAGGATTTAACATAAGAAGTAAAGACTTCATCAATCTGAAATTATCAACCAAAATATGACTTTTCCCTAAAAAAATAAAAAAATAAAAAAAATTAATGGTATCTACTTCTAGATAATGTTCCTAGTACTGAAATCTCAAGAAGGTCTGTTTATAAATTTCAATTATGCAGATGCAACTGTTTAGCTAATTTAGCTAATCAGGAGAATTTTGTACCATTGCATCCAGAACAAAAAATGATGATTTTACTGCAGATAGTGAAGTGAAACATACTAGAAGAAACTGTTTTTCAAAATGAATTAAATTAATCCAGAACTATGTAATCAGCTGAGATAGACAAAGCCACAATGAAATCTTAACTAGTTCCCATATGGTGTGACACCACCCATACCTACTACAAAGATCTCAATCTCATATTTTCTGAAGTAGTGCCCTGGGGATTTTAGAACTTTTTGTGTGTGTTTTACTATTCCTTTCTATCAAGAAGAAAATGAAACTGCAGTGCAGATGAATGACCTCAGGAGCAGAGAACTCCATTGTTTTGATCTGGATATAATAGGAGAGAAAATAGTATTTTGCTGTTTGAAAAATTTCTCATCAGCTGTACCAGGAGGCTGCTGAGTGGCATGACACTGCCAGCATGGGCATATTTCAGTTTAAAATGAAGTCTACCTACACGAAAGCTAAAAGCCATTTAACTTATTGGAGGCGTTTACACTATGTGAAGTTGAATCAATGCTATTTTGCCAGGCGAATACCATGATCTGGATATTCTGTCCGTATCTTGTTAATATCAGATGATATGTAAATACCTGCTCATTGTAATGTGAATCCTAGCAGGAAAAGATGGAAATTAGGACTCTTGTTTTGGTGTGATTTTCTGATGCTGAGACTAATAAAATGTTTCCTTCAGCACTTCTCCTTAGCCACACCTTCCACAAAATCCTAGACTCTGTGATCAAAAAGAGCCCTGCTGAGCATCTTGCTATAATTATTCCTTTTTCACCACCCAAAGACAGATTTCCAGAAAGAGTCTCAAGTCTTAAAGCCTATGCTGCTCTTTATTTTTGTCCTGCCCTGGTTATCCATGGCAATGCTATCTGCAAACAGCAGGAGGAAAAGGCCCTTTAATTGGCAGCTTTCCAATTTTATTCTCTGATAGTTCACCATGAGCTAGCAATGCTGCTGCGCAGCAACAATAGTGTAACAGCATGACTTCCCTCAAGCCAAGACCAATAGACACAGTTATGGTGCACCTTTCCTGCTACTACAGCTGCCAAGGAAAACTGGGCCTCAAAACCCCCCTGCCATTATTCCTGCAGGAAACAGATTACACAATAAGTCTCTATCGCAGTACTGTAAATGCTCAAAATGGGTCTTCCAAAATTTCTAAAAATTCTTCTCATTATTGGGTTCAGCTACAGAGAGAAGAAATGCTATTTATTTTGTGATAGAAAGACACCTAAAAAACCTTTTGTAATTTTCTTACATATCAAAACATTTCCAGTTACATACTAGACCAAATAACTTCTTAGGTTGGGCTTTAATGGATGGTTCAGTTGTTTTCACAAATCTCCTCTTTATAAAGGCACTTTAAACGGTGAGTATTCTTAGATGCAACTGAGAGTAATTTACAAAGACCCATAAAGTACAGCTCTACCTCTCTCCTTCACCTGCTTATCAGTACTTGTCAAAATGTCAAGTGCAGATTATTATAGAATAAGACATGTCACTGCAACCAACCTCAAGATCCCATCATTCTTCACATACAGATGTTCATGCTAATCGTGGGACATTTTCTTTAAAGCTGTTTGGCTAAAAGTCCAACTTTTACAACATCTGTAAAGGAGTACTTCTAGCCTAGAATGCAGTGGAAAATGTTATTTCTTGATTTCTGAGTGAGGGTGCCTTTACACATGCTGTTCTGTGGCCTTCTACAGCTCTGTAGAGAATGTTGTGCTTTCTGTCTTTGACTACGTCAGCTAATTGAATGGAGAGCTTCTGGCCTTCCTTGCAAGCTATCATCTTTGCACACAAAATAGTTTAGTAAAAGAATGCACAAATACAAGTGTTACTTAGAAAGCATCCTGTGCCATATCTATGTTACCTGAAAATACTGAAGCAGCTTCAATTGTAACAGAAGTGATTCTGAAGCCAACATAAGCAAGTCCACAAACAAAGGGAAATGGTGCATCTCCACCAGAAATGTATCTAGGAGCAGTATAAAACTGCAAAAAGGGATAGTGACTCATAATGGAGGTCGCTAGTGATAGGGCAGGGACTGCAGAGAAGAAAGCAGGAGTGACAACTATGCTTATTCTGACTGAACTGGAAAAACAGAAGTCTTTCCCGTTCACTCTTTGGTTAGGTTGCAGCTGCCCATGACCACAAGCCATGGGGTCTAGCCTTCTTGACTCTTGTTACCCTTCCTTCTGAAGAGATCCATTTACTCTCACCACAGCCTCAAGCCTCCACATTGCCTATAAGAAGGAAAAGAATTGAAAAAAGAAGGAGGCATCCACAGGTTTCACACCATAAAGGAAGTTCATAAATCTGTGAATAAGAAAGTATTTCTATGGTCTAAAACTATCAGTTCAAAACTGAACAGTTTCAAAGGAGTGAGTTGTGAGAGGTGATTATACCAGTTTTATCTTCAATATGTTCTTATTATATTTATAAAAGTCCTATGTTTGTTGCAATATGATCTAATTTATTCTTTTTTACTAGTATATTAAGATAGCTTGCAAAAATTATTGCTTCTCTATTCCTCTTTTCTCACACTCATTTTCACTTATTTTTTCATAATGGCATCTATGCATAGAACAATCCATTTCCATCCATGTCTTAGTTCTGCCTTTAGATTTCTCCTTAGGCAAGTTTTGAATCTTTTCCTATCTTTATTTCCCTTCCAATAATAATAATATATATCTATATCTATATTATTATTATTATTATATAATATAATATATTATATAATAATTTCAACCCAATATCTGCATTAACAATCATATTTCTTTATAATCTCTCTTTCTATAAGAGCTTTTCATGAAAGCAGTCTTGCAAAGTGTTTTTGGCCATTTTCTGAGCTAAATTGTTAATTTGTAATAATATACAAAGGAGGCAGATGTTGAGGAGATCCTCAACTCACTCTCCAATTGTTTGCCTGTCGGACTTACATGTATTATGTAGCTGGTAAGTTTGCCACTGGCTCCTTAATGTGCAAAGCTCATATTGTGTTCAACTAGATGTTGGCTAAGCTTTTCCCATTCTGACATTGTCTTGTGAATTTTTAGATTAATTGAAATTTTGGACTAAGTGAAAGCCTGAGACACTTAACTAACTAAATTAGATTAACACAGATCTAATCTGTTTTTGTGAAGTACTGAACTAAAACCCCAGGTGTATAAGATTCCTCACTTTTTACAGCATATAGATGTGTTGGCTATTTCAAAGTAATTAACTTTACTTGCTGCTACATTCTGCAAACTGTAATCACTCTCCTTTTTGCTGTCTCATTTGTATGTGCTGCCATCTGATATACTCTCTCTCCTTGTTCCATAAATTATGTTTGTTGCACTAATTATGTGTTCTCCTTTCCATCTCATCCAATCACAAAGCTGTTTTGAAGCTGTTTGACAAAACTTTCCATCCAAACCAGACACAGACTAAACATCTTTTCTGGTATATGTCCAAGTACTTACAATACCCAGTCTAGGAGTGTATTTCTCATTCAGTAGTCCACAATACTTGACTTACACAACCTCTTCAGCATTCTGTGTTGGGCTTAGATCCATTTCTCACACATAATTATAATTCTCATACAAATATTTAAATCATGACTGTTTCAGAAAGACAAAAAAAAAAAAAGTCACGACAGGACTGGCATTTTATTGTTTTGGTTTTGGTATTCCAGCTGGAAAGCAAGAAGCTGTCCAAGTAAGTTGTGGACAAGCAAAACTGATATATCAGTGTCTTGAAGCAGTGGAGTGGAACCTACTACTCACTATCAAAATCACATTTTACCCTGGAGTTGCAGCTGATTTAGCTTAAGATTAAAGTGCAGACAAGTCAGAGTTTTCACTTGTGTGACACTCACATATCAGTGTGATCTTCCTCAGGATATAGTGATCTGGATATTTACAATCTCACTCTTTTACGTTTGTAAAATTGCTACATATTGTTACATCTATTATCATACTGTCCATCTATGTATTCTGTACATACATACAGTTGTTTACCTGGGCCTGTATGTATTGGCAAAATCAGCAGAGGTGACACAGCAATACTTGTGAATGTTTCAGTTAATATTACTGCTCATTCCTTAGCTTCACTGAAATGTTTTATGATAACGTCTGAGCTCTAGAATCCTGTAAGCATGTCTCAAGGCAAATTATATAGAAGAGTACAGGTTTGCTTTCATCGTTTTCATTTGCAAGTATATTGTGTATTGTGTTTGCTGATAATATGTATCAGTGTTCAATAAGAACACTTTTTATGCATGCAGTACTTCTGAGGAAATTAAAAAGATGGGGAAACTAGAGCAGGTACCATAAAAAAACTCAGGCCCTGCTTAATATATCTTGTAAGCACATTCTTAATTCTTAGATCTGCCTATACTGAAATGCGTTTGAAGCTGTTTCACTTTGTCCAAACTATTTGTTCACCCCCAACTTAAACTCTTCTGATCAAATATCTAAAATATACATCCTTCGTTAGCTATAGCACTAAGACACTTCTAACAATATAGGAAACACATATGTTCTTTCATCTTAGACATATTTGCTTCACTACTGCTGGCTAAAATCACTTAAATCAAAGTTTTAGAGCAAAACATTCAATTTTGGCAAACTACCTTTACTACCATTTTGGCTTTTCATCAAACAAAAATTAAATGCCTGCAAAGAAAATTGCAGCAGAGCAACTAATGCTTTACAATTTACTTTTTTTATTTTCTTTTTTTATTTTCTTTTATTTTCTTTTTTTTTTTCTTTTTTTTTTCCCCACAGAAAATAAACCCCAAAAATTTCAAAGTTGACTTTCCTCCCCTTGCTGCATAATAATTTAAAAGACACACTTAATTCAAGGTTTTCCTATTGAGGTTAATTCTGGCAGAAAACACGCCTTTTTTTCATACGGAATTGTAAGGAATCCTATATTATCCATTATCTTGTCACTCATTAACTTTTATTGATGTGTAAGTTTTAGTTAAGTCTCAAGCTTGAACACTGTAAATATAAATGATCATACTAATTTCCTTATTCTGCAGTATACTATTAAAAACATTAAAAATAAAAATGTAGTAATAGGAGCAATAATTCATGTTGGAGATGAAGGCTTACACAAAATCAAGTATACAATATTTGACAGTCAAGGGCTATAAAAATTATTTGAGAAATAGTTTCCTATAATTCAGTGAATAAAGGAATTAGGATTAGTTACCAAATGACTATCTGGAAAAAACAGTTATGATGACTGTGATTTCTAGTAACTATAATTAAAATTGATAATTATCCATCTTTTTTCAGTCAAAAATCAGAGAAAAAGCAAACATAAAATAAGAGTCAGGTTGTAGCAATACTATGAAGAAAAGTATTACTAAATGGTAACCTTGCTTGGAAAAATTACGTGACAAAAATGCATAACTAATCTAACTGATATGACTGCTAGGTCTGGTTGAAAAAAAAGATCTTGAAATGGAATGTAAGAAGTTGTAACAAAAGCAACTGAAATAGTGGTCACAGTTTATATTCTTAGAAACTAAGTTCTAAAGTCTGAATACTTGGCAATTCTCAGCATCTTTTCAGCATATTTAATTTCCTTCAATTTTCTAAAAGAAAACTTTACCTGAGAACAACTACACTGTACTTAGAGATTTCTTTTTGGTGGCTAAAAATAACTGCCAAGTCTTTTTATAATATTTAGTGATTCCTAGTGTGTAAAATAAGTTCTTATCTACCTGCTAATCTAAAGCTTTCAGAAGCTGTGCTAGTGAAGACTGGGACTAATTGTGTCATTCTATTGTGCAATTTCAGGGTTTTTTTTCCTTCATGAGAACGTATATTGTCATCAGACACCCAGTCATCCTTTAGGTAAAAACTGTTGCTCTCTTTAATTTGACATGCTCCACTATGAAAAGCTGAAAATCATGTCACTTAATTCTAGACCTACCAGAAAACCAGGATATGCAATATGTGAAAGGCATCATTCCTAGAGATGGAAATAACAGGAGCTGTTGTATTGTTAGTATTGTACATTTCAGCTAATTATCAGTGTCCTACATAGCAAGAAGGGAGTAAAACAATAGTCTCAACCTTTCCAAGGGCAGCTGGACAATTTAAAATGGCAAAAAAGCTTAAGATGAAGTGAAATTTAGACTTTCAGTTATGATAAACGATATAGAACTATCATCAGCAAGAGAGCTCTACAATGTCTTCCAACACATTCAGGTATCTAAAATATCTTTAGAAAATACATTTTGCAATAGTACAGATCTTCAGCCAAATGTACAAGTTCGTATGCTGACACAAATTCATTTGGACATTTGGGCCTCTGCCTAGATTTGACAATTCCACGGACCTCTCATATCTCAAAACCTCCTCTCTACTCTTCTCAAAACCTTCTTCTCTATTTTCAGAGATAGGGATATACTTTTATTAGTCTTAGGCTGTACCTGAAGTTCTTGTCAGACAGAAACTTGACCATTTGTTCTTGTCATTGTCTGCCCTATATAACAGCTCATATATAACAAATTATTTGTGTGTCTCTATTTCTTAGTTGAAACCAAACATTTGACCTTTTCTATATATGTTCTGCTTATAGTTGCTCTTGGTTGTATTCATCATGATCTCAGCTATGCATCAGTGGAGGAAGTGCTTCATTTGCACTTGAGAGAGAAAGCATAGTGGGAAGATGTGTGCAAGGTCACAGTTTCAGAAGAAAGTATAGTAGTTGCCAGCTGTGTAGAGAATTACAACTGTCAAAGGACAGTCCTGTACAGATATGTAAGGTACGTATAACGTGAAATTTAAAGACAAGCAGGCTTTCACCACAGGCCTAATTTAAGATACTTGAAAGCACTTGTTTATGAGACGCAATCTTTTGTTGTAAATCAGATACAAATGTACTGCAAAAATATTTGTCAAAGATATGGAGACAAATCACATGCAACAAAGTGTGCATGGAAGAAAGACTTATGGTGTTATCTTGCAAATAACCACATATAATAAGATTCCTGTACTATAATCTCAATATACTCTGTATTTTGGACCTGTATATGGCAGAAAGGTATAGTGTCTCTCTATATATATATGTATGTATATATATATACAGTCCTTAACACTGCTACTTTACACTAGAGAGAGATACATAACTTCTCTGTCTGGACGCAGTCATCTTTTTAGAACACCAAACCTCTGTCAATTAAGATGATATATAGAGTTGCAACATGAAACTTCTGGAAAAGAATGTAGGTCTGTAATGAGAATGCTGGCATAATAACAGTTAAAGCAGGCACATGGTTTCCACCTGTTGCTTTAATAAGCAGAACATTTCCTTAAAATACATTTAACTCATTGGCTGTCCCTATGCAAGCAGCAATGCCACATTTTATTTTTAGTTTAGTTTTTTGTAGACTTTTTATTGACCTTGAATTTGGAGGCAGAGGAAGGAGACTTCCAGCTCATAATCAAAAGCAAGTTGATTATATTGGGTAGGTAGAAAACATTATAAAGTTCCAGACTATCTCTACAGCTCTGTATATTGCTGCAGAGATAATTCCTTTATTTTATCTGTGTTATTTTTGAATGCAGAAAATTTTATTGAATTTCCTATGATCTCCTTTGTCCTCACCATTAGCTATCCAAATCCTACTTTAGTATACATTATTACATCTATACATTAGTATATCTATTATTACATCTATACATTAGTATAGATGCTCCTGAAAGCATTTGGATTCCTGACTATAAGTCTTATCTTTATCTTGAATTAAACTGAACTACATGGAGTCTTATCCTTTCTGAACTTTCTTTACAGTTTTCCTGTCTTTCTTCTGTTTCCATTTTTTTTTTTTTTTGTGAGATCATATTTAATGATAACTATTAAATGAAGAGCTCTATTCATAGAGATAAAGCATATCCTATCCTACAGGAAACATTTTCTTACAATAAAATCAGTCCAGGAACAAAGCCAGTTTGATCCTGTGTTCAGAATAATAAGTATGATGTGAACAAATGTCCACCTGGAATGAGTGGACTAAGAAATTTATTTCAGTCTTCAGATATTATTGATTATAATTTGAAACAGAGTTCTGGAGGTGAAAATTCTGCTAGAATTACTTAATCTTTTCAACTCTTTCACATCAGATCTTCTCTTTGAACACTTGTTTTTGAACAGAATTCTCAGTGGCCATGTGTTTGTATTTTTAATACTGACTAAATAATTTAATCAAATACTGTGTATCGTCAGTGAAGTATCACATGGCTCTATACATGTAATAAAAAAAAAAGAATATTCTTGCTCAATTACCCCATCTTTATCATTTTAACATTAACTTTTCCTTCACTCAAAATGATATTCTGTCAGTAGTAGACTCAGTGTGAGTCAGCTGTGTATTCTGGCAACTAAGATGGAAAACTGCATTTTGGGGTGCATTAAACACAGCATAGCTAACTTGATCAAAATAGGTAATTCTCCCACTAGATTTAACATTGGTGTGGCCTCACCTTGAACACTGCATGCAGATTTGGTGTCCACAATATGAAAAAGATTTTAAAGTATTTGAAAGCATCCAAAGGAGGGAACAAAGCTGTAGAAATGTGGAGGACATATACTATGAGAAGATGGTCAGGTCATCTGGGTTGCCCACTCTGGAGAAGAGAAGGCTGATGAGACCCCATTGCTCTCTGCAACTCCCTGAGGGGAAGCAGAGAAAGATGTGCCAGACCCTTCTCCTTGTGAACTGACAATAGGACACTCAGGAATGGCACAGATCTGCACAAGGGGAGGTCCAGATTAGACATTCAGAAAAAAATTTTTAGTGTGAGGGTGATCAAACACTGAACAGACTTCTTAGAGTGCTGGCTGATGACTTGTTCCTGTCAGTATTCAGGAAGCATTTGGATAACTTTCAGTTATTCCTGAAGAAGTCAGGCAGTTGAACTATATTTTTGAAGGTCCCTTGCAATTGAATTGCTGTATTGTATTATATTGTATTACAATTCATTCAGTTCTGTGCAACTACTTGAATTTTTGGGGATCTAAACCAGTTGCTTCCTTTCCTGATGACCTAGCAAAGATTTGTATAATATTTGTAATACAACCTACCACCTTAACAGCATTAAAAAATTTGGTCTTTTGATTGAAAAAAGTTTATAGGTGTAGTAGGATTTCATACAATTTAGAACTGTACATAGATATGTACAAGCCAGAGGATTCAAAATATGTTATAAAAAAATTGCTTAAGGTAGGGAGGAAACTATCTCCTTGCTTCCAGCAATAGTAAAGCTAACATTTTTTTAGTTATGATTTCATGTTTCTTTTTATCACCTTGTTGGGAAAGATTTTTGAAGTGGCTCAGGTCCATTATGTCTTGAAGAAGGTCAGGATTCAAACCCTTCAGGCTGCTGAATATTGTAACATGAATCAGTTTAAGCTCCTAACTTCTGAGAAAAAGAACAATGTTTATTATGAATCAGTGTTACAGATCAATCTGTGTTCGTGACAAGGGCAGCAGGTCTGCAAGCCCACAGGCCCAAAAAAAGGGGAAAGGGAAAAGGCAGGGGAGAGTAGGGAGCTGTGCGCTGTGCCCAAAGACAGAACAGTGGCAACAAACTAAGGAGGACAGTTAATTTTACTAAATATTATATAAGAATGCAAGATAACACAATATAATACAATACAATTGGAACTGAGGCTAATAAATCAAATATAATGAGAGAGACGGTGTCAAAAATTGAAAGCCTTACTTTGAACTGAAGGCAAAACAGCTGGGGAGCACAGCCACACACTGCCAGGCAGCGAGAGAGAGAGCGCGAGTCCCATGACTTGCAGGTCTTATCTTCCACACTGAACACAAAGTCCTCTGGGATATGTAGTTCTTCTTTTCTGAGAACCAGATATCAGGAAGGTTGTCAGTCCATGGAACAGGAGTATTAACTGTTTAATTCCCTGTGCTTTACATGATGTTATGATGTGGAATACTGATAACAAAAATCATAAAACCATGACAGTCAACAACATCACAAAGACTTGTGCTCAGAGATGTCATGGATCCTTGGAGACATTCAAGGCCAGGCTGGACTAGGCTAGAGGTAGTATTAGACAGCCAGATGTAGTGTTATACAAGTGTGGATGCAACAGTTTGATGACGGCTTGGACTCTGAAGAAATGCGGAAGTGTTCCTGCCAGGCAGAGCTCAAGGTAAGAGGTCTTATAGAAGCCAGTTTAGGTCTTTTCACATAGTGTTCCAATTATTGTGCCTCTTGGAATCACAATATAGAGACAACTTAATTACCCTTTATGTAACTGTCTCTGGTCTGTTATAGCTAGATATTAGCTAGAGCTAGCAAGCCCCCAAGACCGCACCTGACTCTTCACAGCCATTGCAAGTAATCTGATTGCAGAGGACTTCCCTTGATATAAGATACAGAAGCTCCCATTTTAGACATTTAGAAAATGTTCCAGCATCCCATTAAGTCATTCACTCTTTTCATGATGCTTTCTTCAGAACTTGTCGGACATTGACAAACTGAAATACAATATTCCATACTAAATTTATGTGTCATATCAAAATAGTCTGGATGCACACTGTGTCCAGTATAGTCTGTGGCTTTGTGCCAATTGTAAGAATGATTTATTATGACTTAATATGCCATGTACTGCAACATGAAAATTTGTCAGAAATAGTCAGTTGCAGACAGGCAGACATTCTGGGCTAATATTTTACAACTAGCACTAAAGAGATGCATGATCTGTGATCTTAGAGGAAATTTCAGTTTCATCTGTCCCTACCATGTAAACTATCATTTTGGACTAAGAGCACGTGGTTACACAGAACAACAACCCTCAGAAAGCATATTTATCTTTTAATTTATTTGAGAGACATAAAAAAAAAAAAAAAATTACTTTTTATCCATCCATAAAAATCCATTTTTTAAAGAAAGCTAACAATTACAGCATTCTATGGGTGAATCTTATTCTAAATAATTTCAGATGGCAGAAGGAGTGACAACACCTGAACTCAACTAAAATAAAACTGAACAATTAGAAAGTGAGTTTTGATGTGGTAAATGAGGCTTCAGTTATTGTGGGCATAGACTCCCATATTTTCTTTATCAGCAGATGCTGATGTTACAAAACCATAACTAGCAATTGAGCACAGATGGTTATCTCTGTTCAGCACAAAAGCTCAGAAGGGAATAGGCACTTAAATAGAGAGACCTCAGTCACCCCTCTCAGCAAGTTTCCTGTTCTGACTTTCAAACAATACGTCTCACAGTTTTCAAGTCGCATGAAATCTGCTCAAACAGAAAAGTAACCTCAGTTGCCATCAGTGCAGACCAGGCAATAAATAATAGCTGATCTCACCTGGCTGACACACAGATTTGTGGCAGCCGTTTATTCCTGGAAGTGGATCTGCCTGGGGCCTGAGTTATAATGACTTCCATTAATATACTGGGTATAGTTTGCTCCCTCATATCTAGAAGGTATTAGATGACAGCAGTGTACATATGTACAAAATTTACTCATTCATCACTGATTTCTTCTGTACATACTGCAGTGCTGGCTGGCTGGCTAAAATAGCAAAATGTTTTAAATAAATTTCAAATTTCTCAGCTTGAGATAATTTAAAAAAAAAAAAAAATTAATTCTCTGATTTAATTTGCTGACCATGAAGCAAAGGATACGCTTGGCAGGAGGGTAAATAAGATGAGTAGGTAAATACATCATCCTGATACTTCAGGACAATCAGTGAGAACTGGAGTAAATAATGCAAAAATTAAATATAGCTGAACTCCATATACACTTAACAACATAATTGGCCAGGTACCCTCTGATCTTGTTCTGTAATGAGGAAATAAAAGTAGTTGGAGCTAAAGAGGAAAGTTCAATAATTTCTGAAATATTCAGAGATCATTTGCGATTCTCTGAATGGTCTTAGCAGACCCATACCTGGTACCATTAGATGCTGGCCTACTCTTGGAACATTGTACAGTGGATCTCCCTCAGTTCTAGCACAGCTCCTGCTCCTGAGGAGGATGTGTATTACTGGTGAATACAATTTCTATGGCTTGGTGCTGAACTGTAGGAACAAATCAGTGTGTCCTGATGAGCTTAATGAAGTCCAGGTGCTTATTCAGATTACCAACCAATCTTAAGTATATTCATGGGATGAGATATGTTATAAATAAATTTACCTCTGAAAATTCCAGTTTATCCTGTTCTAGTTTATCATATCTAGTTTATCCATGGTACATGGGTCAGTGTACCTTACAATAGATGCAGTTAGGAAATACACAACTGTATGTACATGAAATGTCTACACCCTTTCTGGATTGGTGTCTCAGTAGCTCTGAAATGACATAGATTGTAATCACATTTGCTGAATTAAATTTTGTCCAGCTTTTTCTTGATGCCAACATTTTTATGTTATCTCTTTAAACGTTCTCTTTTTAAAGCTACTGATTACAATGGCTGAAAAATTATCCCTATAAATGAGCAGATTGGCAACTATAAAGTACACAGTATGCAAAATGATAGTGGGTGTGTTGCTGGTGTGGCTGTCTCTCTCTCCTGCCTGAGAAAATTAGTCATGCTGAAAAACTGGTACAGTTCTATGTTTGCTGTTCATGTAATCAAACTACTTTCAGAAACTGGGATGGAAGAATATGCTGTAGAAGAGATTTGAATTGAGTATGATAACCAAAGGGGAGTTATCTCCAGTGATTTCTCCTATCCACAATAAAGCTGGAAGATTTATCTAAGTATGAAAACCATATGTTAATACTGCTTGACTGACATTTATGACAGGAAAAGTTGCCTGCGTTCCTGGAACAGGATGCTTGTAAACCAGTTGTGAAGTGAGTAGTGCAGGGTGGTGACTCTTATGTATGTAATGAAAGGTCTTTGTAATATCTTTTATAATTAACACTTTAAATTCTGTGTTACACTAATGATCTTTCTCATTATTTAAATAGATCAGTATTAGGTGGAAAGTGGAACACAGAACTTTGCAAAGCATTATGAGCCTTGTGGTCCACCATCCTGAATATCCAAATAATAGTTTCAGGGTTCCTGTATCTCACCTACCCACAGATTCTGTGACACCTTTTTTATATTTTAAAACTTACTAATAATAAGAAAAAAAAAAAAAAAAAAAAAAAAAAGAATGTGAATTAGATAATTCACATTAGCCAGAGTATTTTCTGCCAATATTACAGTATCTGTAGAGAACTGGAGGAGGTGTTGAAGGTAAACACAGCTAAATTCAATGTTTTTCTTCATCTATGGGATTTTGATTCTGACCTTCTTCCTTTTTCAGGAGTAGTTTCACCTCCAGGATGTATGTTACTGTGGTAGGAAGATTCACCTGAGCAGGCTGTGGCTATTCTCAATAACAATATTTTATTTTGCTAGCAACATTCCTAAGAATATAAGCTGCTGATTCTGCAGCTCCCATTATTTTAGCACACTTGCCTTTAGGAACCTTGAAGAAAGCAGGAATGGCCAGCCTCATTTTTGAAAGAAGACAATAAAGAACTATTTTTTGGAAGACAAAATTTCAGCCTGAGGTACCTGAGAACAAAGAGACATCCACCTCCATCACTCTTGCATATAAGTGTAGATTTAAGGCACATGGGGGTTTTTTAGCAATCCCAATTGAAAGGAGCTAACTTGCATTTCTTCTCATTGTGTTCTGAGTATTTCATATTTCATTTTAAACCACCTGATTTTCCCCTTGCGGTATGCAAATATAAAATTTCAAATGTACGACTCCGAATTTCATTTTTCTTTCAGCATTAGCATATTAAAAGCATCAGAAGCAAAGGCCTGGTATTGTAAACAAATTATTTAAATGGAGTCTAAATACAGAAAAGTACCTAAATCAATTTGCAGACAAATCAAATGGAGCTTTTATTTTTTTAACTCAACATGAATAATGTACAAGTTATCAGACATTAACAGTATCATAGTATCTGGCTATTAAATATTGAGATAATCACAAAACAATACAATTTACTGAGTTCTGACTGACTTATTCTATGTCTTAAGAACACATACACAGACAGATAGTGTGAAATCAGCCATAATTTGATTGTAAATCTGAGTCCATGAAAGTTGGCAATTTGCAGCATTAAGCAATTTCAACCTAAGAGAAAAGTTGGCATATTAGTTCTACCTGGTAAGAAAAGTGAACTACTGAAGAAAAAGATCATAATTCTCAGTTTCATGTGGAGACAAAATAATGGAGAAAAAAAAAAAAAATAGCTGCAGGTGGTTATGCATTAAGTTTGTATCTTTTATATATCCTCTCCTCATATGTACAATTTAGTTTGCTAGTAGGGAATTTCTCATTTTGTTGGCTCCAGTCATTCTCATTCTCAACTTTTTAATTGCACATGGAGCTGATTTTATCCTCCTGGACAGTTGCTACCTACCTAGTTTTTATTTTTCCTGCAGATTCTATTTATAGGAAATTATCTGTAAAAGTACCTCCTAGGAATACCTGAAGTCCTTGCTGAAGATACAACAAACCATTTGAGGTGACTTAATTAATCAAAACACAAAATCGCTAATAAACTCTAAAGCCCTTTGTTGGATGTAGCTGGAGGAGTTTTTCAATATTGGCAGATAAACAGAAGCAGATGTCTTCTATAAGCTGTTTATAAAGCTTCTCAAATGGAAAAACATACTATATGAAAGAGTTGAGAAAATAGTGCAAAACATTTTTACTACTGTTGACTTTATTGATCTCTATTAATAGTGGTGCTGCTGTGCAAATTGAAAGAATAACTGTTGACCTCTAAACCTCAGACATGTTTATCTCTCATGTTTAAAGGTTTAAAGGTTTAAAGGCTAGAAGAAATGCATGAACTCTAAATTACAAGGAGCCGAAATAAACTGAAGAAGTCTAACCATTTGAAACAGTTTCACTGAGACAGTGAAACAAATGTTGCAATCTTTAGTTGTGAGTATAGAAAGATGTCTCAAGCAAAGAACAGTTTTCTGCTAGAGAGAATGGCTGAAGCAGTATTTCAGTGTGGGAAGGACTGTACTATGTGCACTTCATCTCTTTTTAGATTACTTGAGTGTTATTGCTTTGATGACTTGAAATAAAGGAATATCAACACTATCTATAAAGACTGCTCCAAAATTAATGCCTCCTATTTTATTGTGTGGGTCCATTACATCAGAGGCGGATGTTGGTGGAGTGGCAGTAGTGAATGAACTTTCCTGCCAATATTCCATTACATTTTATTGCTTTGCGACAGATGGTAGCAGAGGGGCAATCTGTTATTTAATTCCTTCATGTGGAAAAAATGGCACACTTGAACATTCATCAATTGTTGCTGAATATCTACAGAGACCAAACAGAGGATATGAGTACCTGTGAGGCACTGGGTGGTGTATTTCAGCAGCAGTGATGGTGACACGGAAAGCAAGCCACATTCTGGATGAACACGTAGATTTTTACAAGCACAACATACAGACTTTTGTTCATCACTCGCAAAGAGGCATAGCTAATAGTGGTGACTGTGCTGAAAGATACGTTCTGTAGCTGAGAATTTGCTCTATCAGATAGTGTTATTGTGCATTTTGTAGCTGTTGTAGTTTCCATGGAAATTACTAGTTACTATAATGTCAGCCTGTGACCTGGGAGACATAAGCTTGATTTCCTGCTTTCTTAGAAGTTCTCAGAAAAATTCTGCTCTCTCCATGCTTTTTCCATATATATAGAATATATAAAACAGTTACAAAGTACAGTAATGAAGACAAGTAGAGCACATGCTTTGGAATTATGGAAAAAGTTCTGCCACTAATTATAATATCAAGAATAACTTAAAATATAGAATAGGTACTCATATCTGCAGCCTGATTATAGCTACTTCTTACATAAACTTTTAGAAGTGAAAGTCACTTTCCTAAGTAGGAGTCATCCCTATCACTTCTTTCCTGATTTGATTTTGACAGGGAGAACATAAAGTACACTGAGAAAAAATTTGTTATGATAACATGTAGTACACAAGAAGGAACTGAATGAACAAAAGTGAATTTGGGGCAATCGCAAGGACTGACTCATTTTCCAAAAATATGTACTTGATATGTGATAAAACCCAAATGATTAATCACAAGTAACTAGAATGACTGCAAACAAAACACAACTATCTCTCACTGCTTCATATAACACAAATTAGATATTTGTATATACTGTTCCACCAAAAGTTAAATCCGATAATTAACTACTAAACTGATGATCTGCAACACTTTATAAGCATCTTAGACAAAATAAGAATGTAACACACAAACAGTAAGCGCACCTTTCTGGGCTTTGTTTTGTTTTGCTCCCCTCTTACTTTCTCTATTTCTATCTCATTGCCTGTAATCTTACCATGACAACTGTACTTTGTTTCTCCTTTACTAAATTACACTTTGAACTTGCAGTGCTGCGTAAAGCAGTACTGCAGATGAAAGGACTGTTCTAACCTGAAATGTTATCTCAGAAAAAAAAAAAAAAAAAGAGAATTGCTTTAAGAGTAGACATGAAAGCACAGAGAATAATAATGTACATTCATATCAAGCAATATCATGCAAGCATTACAGTATGCTTGATGTCGAACATCGGAGACCAGTTGTTGAGTCATTGGGAGGGAATTAATAAAACAAGAAAAGAAAATCCCATATTTGGAATAACTGAGATATTATGGCTTGAGGTTAGTGCTGTACTTACAGAACTCACAAAGCTGAAAACTCTGTGTTACGTATACATCAGAATAAGTCTTTAGTCATGATATCAGTAAAACCTTTTTTCTCATTTTCAGTAATTCCCCAAAGCAACCCCCAAAAGGGGTGTTTTCCTTTTTTCCATTTCTCTGTATTGCAGTTGTGCTTAACTGTTATCCTTGGAAGTTATGTGGCATGTTCTCTTTGACTATGATTTTAACTTTTGTAGGTTTTGAGATTTTAAATAAGCATTATAAATTAAAAGAGAGTTGTGGTGTACTTATTAAGAAATATTCTTATATGATGTTTGACCAATTTGATCATTGTCTATAATGAAATGACTGGCTTGGTGGACAAGAGGAGAACAGTAGATATTGTCTACCTTGACTTCATTAATGCATTCAACAGTGTCTTGCTTAAGATCCTCTTAGAAGAGCTGATGAAATATGGACTAGATGAGCGGACAGTGAAGGACTGAAAGCTGACTGAATGGCCAGGCCCAGAGGATGGTGATCTGTGGTAGTAGGTCTACTTAGAGGCCAGTAACTTGCAGTGTACATTAGGGGTAAATACTGGCTCCAGTTCTGTTCAACATCTTCATTGATAATATGAATAACAGGACAGAGGGCATCCTCAACCGAGTCTGAAGGTAATACAAAAAATGAGGAGTGCTGCCATCCAATGGGACTTGGACTGGCTGGAGATGTGGGCTAATAGGAATCTCACAAAGTTCAACAAGGAGAACTGAAAATTTCTGCAAATGAATACAAATAGCCCCATGTATAAGCTGGAAATATTAGAATATCAGAATATTACAATAGCTCAAGTGGGAGGGATCTTCAAAGGACATTGTGTACAAGCATTTAACTTCTTCAGGGCTGACTAAAATCTAAAACTTAGACTAAAGTTTTACTCTAATTCATTAAGGCATTGTCCAAAGGCCTCTTGAACATTGACAGGCATGGAGATAAATCACCTCACTAGAAAGCCTGTTCCAGTGTTTGACCACCCTCAAAGCAAATAAATATTTCCTCATATCCAGTCTGCACTTTCTTTGGCACAGCTTTGTGCAGTTCCCCCACACCCTGCCATCAGTTCCCAGGAGAAAATCTGGCACCACCCTCTGTGCTTCCCTTCCTCAGAAGACAGATTTTAACTCTCAGAACTCGTCTGGACTAGATAAACCAAGTGTGGTCAGCCTCTTCTCAAAGGACATGCCTTCCAGTCATGTTATCAGATTTGTTGCCCTCCTCTGGGTGCTTTCAATTACCTTAACATCTTTTTTATATTTTGGAGCCCATTCAAGATGAGGTTGCACCAACAATAAGGAGGAGAATCACCTCTTTTGACCAGCTATGTTTAATGTATCCCAAAATGAGGTTTGTTATCTTCACTGCTAGGGCACAGTGCTAGTTCATGCTGAGCTTGCAGTCACTTTCCCAGGTCCCTTTCTGCTGACCCGCTCTCTACTCCTCACTTCCCAGTCTGTGCCTGTATCCAGCATTACTTCATCCAGTGTACAGAACCCAGCATTTACCTGTGTTGAACTTCATGCTGTTGCTAACTGCCCAGTGCTCTGATCTGCTCATATCCCTCTGCACAGCTTCTTGTCCCTGCCAGGAGTTAACAGCTCCCAGCTTAATAACAACAGCAAACTTGCTGAGGATGCATTCCATTCCTGAAACATTGAACAGCACTGGTTCTAGCTGAATCCTGGGAAACATGATGGTGACCATCTGCCAGCCAGATATAGCCCCATTCACCACACTCTTTTGAGCACCGTCATTGAGCCAGTTCATCACCCAGTGCAGCATGAACCTATTTATCACACAGTTGGATAATTTGACCAGAGGATGCTGTGAGGGATGGTATCAAAGACCTTGCTGAAATTCAGAAAGATAACAGCCACCCTTCTCCCTTTAGCCGCAAAAGCTGGAGACCTTATGATAGAAGGAAAGCACATTATCAAGGCATGACTTTCCCTTGATGAACCCATGCTGGCTAATAGCTTTGCTCTTTTAGTGTCTTTTCAGCATCTCCCAGAACAATCCTCTCCACAGCTTTTCCACGGACTGAGTGGCAGAGAAGCAGAGTGAGGCAGAGCGCAGAATCACCGGTCCCTGCCCTGCCCCGGGTGGAGGCACCAACTCACGCTGCCGCTGCTGGTCTTGTAAAAGCTGACCAACTGGAAAGCAGCTTTGCAAGAAAAGGGCCTGGGGAGCTGTTGAACGTCAGGTTGAGTCTGAGCCGGTAATGAAATGATTTTGAAAACATCTGCTGTCAGGAAAAAATGCTGGAATTCAAGACCTATTACTTTTCCTGTTTCTTCATAAAGCAGTCATATATATGCACTTTTTTTCCTGTATGTATCTATTTCACTTCGTAGAACAGTTAAAATTCTCAAACTGGGCAGAGTCTGCACACACATTGATGTCACTTAGCTCCATCTCTATCTTTTCTTTTCTTGCCTCACTAACCCAACACTTAGTATCAACTATGATTTTTTTCCTTGTAACATATTCTGACAGGATTTATTTCAGTGATGTTAGTCACAAATTAGTTTTAACTGTAGCTTCTAGCATAATTAAGTGAAATAAACTTATTTTGGCTAATTATTTATTCTTCTATGCTACTAAACTTGCCAAATTTTTTGACAGGAGAGAATGCAGAGACACTAGAACAGATAGCAAAATATCAAATTGTGCATCATTTTACAGTACTTCACTTAGAATCATAAACATAAAACATGGGAATAAACAGTTTCAATAGCTGGTCTGAATTTTGACCATATTGTAGTTTTTGTTAATAAAAAGCAAACGTTTGTGCATTTAAATTAGAAAAAACATGTGCTAACAAAAAGAAACAGACCACCACTTTTCAGAAGCACGCAATTTAATGAAAAATTGATTATGAAGCTTTACAATTTTAATTGTGATAATTTAACTAATTAACATTACTAATTAAATGAGCCATAGAATATCAAAATCAGACACCTCATAACACTGTCATAATATCAGACTCATATTTTAGCTTAATGCAACCAAGTTTACTTTTGATTTTTTGTTTCTTTAGCTGGGGGTTCTTTTCATTAAGAAGTTTGCAAAAGACACTTAGTTAAACTCTTTTTCAGCCTGTCAATAATCATTTTATTATGTGTTCAATTATCACTTGATATCTAAACTAGAGAATTCTGAAAAGAAAAATAGATGTAGACGATTAGAGCCAGTTCCCTCCTGTGAGAGTTTCCAAGACAACTAGACAAGAGAAACTCTGATACACTTCTGGGTGCTTTAGATGAGTCAAACTGCAAGGAGAAATTGAATTACTTGTCCACAGTAGAAGGAATTGAATGTAACAGAAAATGAACCAGAAACTCTGTTGTTTTCAGTAAAGATAGAGCAGTAAAATTATTCCACGCTATTCAGCTGCTTAAGCAGTATGCATGTAGCTTTCCATGAGGGTGCCAGTTTTGGAATAAGCTTTTTCATTCAGTATAATTAAAAAAAAATGCCCTCTAGTGCATCTTAAAGTAAACTAAATTATTGATTTAAAAGAAAAAAAAAGAAAAAAAAAATACCTTTCAATATTAGATCATGCAAATGCATCCATTTATTTTCAGGTGTTAACTGACTAATTGGTCTACCAATGGGACAAAAATTAAAACTGAAGTTGGAAAAATAATTTTTCTGCTTGAAATATGAGAGCATGTCTAGGTAGGATTAAATCCTAAATATTGATGTAATGAAGATATTTTTGAATTTATTTTTAATTTTCTTCTAACACTATTTTTACATCCTATGATGATGTTCAGCTTAGGAGGACAGGGACCTAAAAAAATGTTCTGGAATAGCTAATGATTAAGTTTGATGGCAAAAGCTAACTTTTTATATCTAAACTATATATATATATTTTCTTTCTCATTCAGAAATCTGTCAGCTAATACATGTGTCAGACATTCTAAGTACTGTTGGGTTTGTGTTTATCTTACATGCAGAGATAATGGGAAAGAAAGCATCACTTCTTCATTTTCTGGATATATTGCACACCTGAATTTTTCTTATTAAAAAAATTGATGGAATAGATGTGTGCTTTCAAAATATGT